>NC_134353.1:697558160-697883160 GCF_048569485.1 Anomaloglossus baeobatrachus
TGCGATTTCTCTGGGAACCATTATACACTTTCTGCCCAACTTATAGGTTGTATAGTCCATTTCTAGTTGGCCACAGCTCTTTTCATGTCATGCAATGGGCAGAAAGTGTTTACAACACATAGTTATTTATGTCTTTTCAAAAAATGGATTATCTTACTGTCATTCTATAGCCTTCAAACGAAGCAGAGTAGAATTAATAGTGCTCTAAGGATTATACATGACATCAAGTGAATAACCAGAGGTATATTTTAGGGGGAGGGGTGGTTCTAAACTTTCACAGCCACACAACAAATAGGCTGAATTTTTAATGATTCATCACATGAGGCATCAGGCTTTTTAGTTTACAATTAAGGATCCACGATTGCCATCTTGACATTCCTCAGCAGCAGCTCCTATATTGAGATATGCAGGCTATAAGCTGTGGAATGGCCATCGGTGTATTCCATCGACATCTTAAATGTGCCAAATTTGCTCTTGTTCATAGAAAGCAATATGGACAGCAATTACCTTCATAAGCAGAGCATAGCTAGACTTTCTTCCCCCTGGAGCAAAGGTTTAGTTTTCTTCCTTAATCCTGTGTTTGTTAGCACCCCTCCCTTCCGCCCGACACTGGGTAACAATGGCACATGTGCCAGTCCCCCCACCCTAGCTCACCCCTGGCATAAGACAACCTGTTTAAACAGTCTGAACCCAGATATAATAAGATGCATGTTCAGCCAAGTTGGGTGAATCACGGAATAAAATCAGTTATCTTATGTGAATTGGTAGAAAAATATTAACTCATTTTGTAAATTATGTAAAATAACACAAATAAGTATTACTCCTGAATAATGTTTTGTATTTTTTGTTCAGGGGGCTTTCTGGGGATTAATAATTGGACTATTTATTGGCTTGTCACGGATGATCACAGAATTTGCTTATGGCACTGGAAGTTGTGTGAAGCCCAGTAATTGCCCAGCTATCATTTGCAAGGTGCACTATCTATATTTTGCAATGATCCTGTTTGTATCATCCTGCATCATTATATTAGCAGTGTCCTTCATGACTAAGCCCATTCCTGACAAACATGTAAGTAAATTGTTTTATTATATTGGTCATTCATATTCATTAATAGTGTACAGTTCAGTGGCATCAATAGAAAAAAAAAACAACTTTTAACAACACTTCACAGCTAAAATGTGTATAACAAAAAAATCTCAATTGTTTGTATTAGCAAACAACTACAAATAACAAAACTAAAGATATATAACATTTTATATAGAATTAAAATGTTGAAAATATGGTGAATAGGAGTAATAATAAAGTTATAAAGGATGGCTATGTCCGTATTCTGTGGCCACTGGATGGGTGCCCTGTGAACCTCCTCCTATCATTTGGCGTCTCTTCTGTTTTGTTGACCCGATTTTATGTCACTGTGCCTGACAAAGGCACGATGGCGCCGGGCCTCTAGAAGAGGAGCCAGGGATGCCATTAGGTAGCAGGTGGTTGTCAGGGCTGCTATGGAATACCGATATAATCGTTGAACCATGGTCTTGATATTATGGCAGGTATACCCCATTTACACTCCAGAAAACACTTGAAATGCCAACCTGTGCAGTTACATTTGAATAATAAAAATATACAGACAAATTAAAAAAATTATTAGAATGACTTCATTGAAGAGGACCCGTCAGCTCTCATGGCTTGTCTGTTTTCATTAACACATTTTGCCTCAAATAACAGTTTTGGAGCATATGTACCCCTCTCAATAAATTGACAACTGTGTGTTTCCATTCCTTGTCTGACACTGCCAGCACTACTGGACAAGGTCAGAGTCTGTAGATACACCTTACCCCTAACCCCCCCCCCCCCCCCCCGCTAGTAACACGCAATTGCCATTTCAATATTTTTTTTTCCAAACGTCTGTTTCAAATACCAAAGTAACAATGGGATTATAAAAGGTGTTGTTCCAGAAATGTTATTTCATGAAGTTGAGCTCAAAAGTTTACATACACCGGCAGATTTTTGCTTTCTTGGCCTTTTTTCAGAGAATATGAATGACAACACAAAAACTTTTTTCTACTCATGGTTAGTGGTTGGGTGAAACCATTTATCGTCAAACTACTGTGTTTTCTCTTTTTAAATCATAATGACAACCAAAAACATCCAAATGACTCTGATCAAAAGTTCACATACCCCAGTTCTTAATACCATGTATTGCCCCTTCTAACATCAATGATAGTTTGAAGTCTTTTGTGGTAGTTGTGGATGATGCTCTTTATGTTCTCAGATGGTAAAGCTGCCCATCTTGGCAAAAAGCCTCCAGTTACTGTAAATTCCTAGAATTTCTTGCATGAACTGCACGCTTGTGTTCTCCCGAGAGTGGCTTAATGATATTGAGGCCAGGAGACTGAGATGACCACTCCAGAACCTTCACTTTGTTCTGCTGTAGCCAATAATAGGTCGACTTGGCCTTGTGTTTTGTATTGTTGTCATGTTGGAACATCCAAGTACATCCCATGCGCAGCTTCCGGGCTAATGAGTGCAAATTTGTCTCCAGTATTTGCTCATAACGTACTGTATTCATCTTTCCTTTCATCAGCAGTCCACCTCCGTTCTTTCCAGTAGAAATGGTGTTCCTTTCATCATAGGCTTTGTTGACACCTCTTCAAATGTAACATTTATGGTTGTGGCCAAAAAGTTTGATTTTCGTCTCATCACTCCAAATTACCTTATTCCAGAAGTTTGGAGGCTTGTATCTGTGAGATACTTTCTAGCATTTGTGCAGTAATGGGTTTCTTTTAGCGATTTGATTATGGAGCCCATTTTTCTTCAAGTGCATCCTTATTGTGCATCTTGAAACAGCAACACCGCTGTTTTTCAACTGATGTTATTTGTGGGTTTTTCTTTGCATCCCTAACAATTTTCCTGGCATTTGTGGCCGAAATTTTTGTTGGTCTACCTGATCATGGTTTGGTTTTTACAGAGCCCCTGATTTTCCATTTGTTAATCCCAGTTTGAACACTGCTGACTGGTATTATCAATTATTTGGATATCTTTTAGTATCCCTTTCCTGTTTTATACAATTCAACTATCTTTTCCCATAGATCTGTTGACAATTCTTTTGCTTTCCACAAGACTCACAATCCAGAAACGTCAGTGGCTGGATGTAAGATGCAAGAGTCTGTCTGGATTCCAGAAATTCACTCAGCTTTTATGCACACACACTGATTACAAGCAAACGGGTCACAGGTGAGGATGTTACCTTTATTAGCCATTCAAACTCATTTGTGTCAACTTCTGTGCATGCCATCAGGCCAAAATCACCGGGGTATGCGAACTTTTGATATTTTTAGCTGTCATTATGATTTAAAAAGAGAAAACACAGTAGTTTGACAAAAAATGGCTTCATCCAACCACTAACCATGAGAGGGAAAAAAAAGGTTTTGTGTTATAATTCATATTCTCTGAAAAAAGGGCAAAAAGGCAAAAAATCTGCCTGGTTATGTAAAGTTTTGAGTACAACTGTAAGTATTTAAAAACAAAATAGGCTTGTCAGGAAAGCTGACAAATTTAATTTATTATTAGAAAGATGTATGAAATGTATGAATGTAATTCCAGTGCAGGTAATCAGTGCAGGTGTCAAAAACTATATCAGAGGTCCAGAATTAATACCATAATACAGTATGAGTAAAACCCTGCCTTCAGGGCAACAGAAGACCCACCACTCTTCTGGACCTCTGGTATAATTTATTTTGCTCTGTTTGGCCTGTTACACATGAGGGTTTGTGGATTTGTGCTACATAAGGGTATCTGCACATGATCAGGACCTGCTGCGATCTTGGGGCAACAGGTCCTTACCAGCGGGGCCACAAGTCTCCGCCGCAGGAGACCACAGGTGATCGTGCCCACAATCGGGCAGTTGCGGTCTCATGCTGTGCTCTCCCTGCCGAGAACGCTTCTGACTCTGCAGCAAAGAATTGACATGCTGCAGCTAGGGAAGCCACACAGCATGTCAGTTTACGCTGTGGGAAAAATAAGCACAGTGGGCATGGGATTTCTAGAAATCCCATCCACTGTGTTTGTACTGTACAATGCAGTGTTTTGGATGCAGCACGCTGCATACAAAACACTGTGAAGCCTGATCGTGGGCACGTACCTTAAGGGGGTCGGGGCTTATGTCAGTTGGAGTTTCATGTTGTTCCCTAAGCCTAATTTAACCCTACCAATCTTTCCTATTTCAACAGTATGGTTCCAATGATTAACATAAATAATTTTATAGAAACTCTTCTGCCCTATTCTAAAATTCTGTTATTATATTTGTACAAAAACTAACGAAAAAGACAGCGCAATGGAGTTTTATCCAGTAACAGTAGTAATTAATAAGTGAAATTCACCTAGTTTAGTTGTGTAATATACAACTAACAGTCTCAGAAAATATCAGCTGCTGTAGCTCCACGGGGTAGAAAACCAAGAAAGTGCCAAATAGGAATAAATGGGTGTTCTGCTGGTAATAATCCAAAGGAAGATCCAAGGAGACAGATATGTTACGAAAGTCTGAGTTTGTGGGTTTTTTCCTGATTAAGAAGTTGGATGACTTTGAATATGTTAATAATAAATCACATTGCTACAATTTGTCTCTTTGTATCCTCCTTTAGATCTTTACCAGCAGTGAAAAACACCCATTTAGGCCGGTTTCACACATCCGGCTTTTCGCCGGTCTGGCGGATACGGCGCATGCCAGTAAAGTGTATACAGTACACTGGCAGCGCAACAAGCACCAGTCACATGACAGCATGTGACTGGAGCATGTGACCCGGAAGTTGTGGCGCTGCCACTGTACTGTGTCATACTGTACGCGCCGCATCCGTCAAACCGGTGAAAAGCTAGATGTGTGAAATCGGCCTTATTCCTACTTGGTGTTATAGTTGGGGTTTCTCGAGACGTAACCTGGTTGTCACCCGCACTACCAGGTGACATTACTTTCCCCTACAGGTCCCAAAACAAAGAAAAATCATGTCCCAAAATTATAGAGTGCAATGACTCCTGAACCACTTCTTGTGGCGCAGTACCACAAATCGTCCTTATGTCAATGCATGCCACTGGATAGTTCTTGCCATCCCCATCTAAACACCTCACTTCGACCACTGTTCCCCAGACTAGCACATGTGGAAGTGTAGCCCTTGTCAGGGTCATCAAACTCCGAGTCCAGTCACCTGTGTACTGTTCACAGTCACTTGGCAGGCCTCTCCCTGATGGGGAACCACACTGCGGGTAGGCAAAGTAGGAGCAGTGCCGGCCTATGCTGCACTCCATTGGATCTTAGGTAATGGGACAACGGGTGGCTATGACCTGGGGCTTGACACCTCCAGCAGGTAATGGTAAGGGACCTACCCCTTGGCAGTGACTCAGATGCCCCTTGTGACTTTTGATGTCCCACAAGTGAGGATTTAGTACCCTTCTTTTGGGTGTCAGCCCCCTTTGGGAATCACAGAAAGGTGACCTTACCCTGGCTTGACCACCCAGGAAATCCTTGACCGTCCAGGAGTTCTCCATTAGGACCACCAGGTCATCTGCATTCTGGGGATTTCCCAGGGCAAACATGGATTGAACCAGCCTCAGCAGAAAGTGGAACAACTGATCCATTACCACTATCTCCACCATCTGAGTTGGGGAACAAGTCTCTGCCTGTAGCTATTTTGTACCAAGTGCAGAAGGTCAAACATCTGGAACCAGGAAGGCTTGAACTTGTGATAACCCCTTTGATGCACTTGTTGTGTCTTGACTGTCGAGTAAAGATCTACGCCTTCAGTTGGCCATACTCCTTAGTGTCCTGCAGGGTTAAGGCATAATAGGCCTTATGCGGTTCCCAGTCATATATGGTGCCAAAACCTCCACCTACTGATCCAGAGGTAACTTCTCCTCGTGAGCCACCCACTCGAACACCATCAGGAATGCCTTCACGTTATCAAACAGTATCATCTTTTGCAATGCCCCCTTACCGTCTTCTTCAGCTGGGTATCATCACCTTGGATTAGGGTTTGGTGCAATTTCCCTGCCATGGACAGCATATGCCTGGAGTTCAATCTATTGCTGGTGCTGTAATTGTTGCTGCTGTAGCTAGAACTGCTATATCAGGAGCTTGTTTGTTTCCTGCTGGTTCTACTGTTCCGGCTGCTGCTGAATACTGTCCTGTCCAACTTTTAAGGTTATGTGCCCACGTTGCGTCGAGGTAGTTGCAGTTCTAAATGCACCCTTTGGAAGAAATGGTATTTGCCAAAGTTGATTTTGACCACAAAAACGCTATAAATACGCTTGCATTTTTATCGCGTTTTGGCCGCGTTTTTACCGCGATTTACATGCTTTTTCATTGCTTAAAGTCAGATGCGTTTTGATGACAAATACACTGCTAAATAAAGTTTTAACATTCAAACACTATGAAAAAATGGAAAAAAATGATAACAAAAATCAAGATTATAATCATAAACAAAATAGCTGATTTTATTAAAATGATAATTGTTTGTTAATATTTATGTATAAAATAACGTTAAATTAATGTTTTTCTTAATTTTAATTGTCGGACTGTGTGTGTGTGTAAAGGGACATATCATGCCTTTTATATAATGTCAAAAACGCAGGCAATTAAATTGTCAAAAACGCTTGTTTTCTGCATCCAAAAAGCATGTAAAACGCTAGGATTTTGATGTAGTATGCGTTTTGCATCTGCTCATTGACTCTAAAGCGGGCTTTACACGCTACGATATATCTAACGAGATACCGGCGGGGTCACGTCATAAGTGACGCACATCCGGCCTTGTTAGTGATATCGTAGTGTGTGACAGCTATGAACGAGCAGAAATACTCACCTTCTCGTTCATCACTGACACGTCGCTCATTTTCTAAAAATCGAACGTCCTTTTGTTCATCGTACCCGGGGCAGCACACATCGCTCCGTGTGACACCCCGGGAACGATGAACTGCAGCTTACCTGCGGCTGCCGGCAATGCGGAAGGAAGGAGGTGGGCGGGATGTTTACGTCCCGCTCATCTCCGCCCCTCCGCTTCTATTGGCCGGCCGCTGTATGACGTCGCTGTGACACCGAACATCCCTCCCCCTTCAGGTATTGGATGTTTGCTACCCACAGCGAGGTCGTTCGGGAGGTAAGTACGTGTGACGGGGGTTACAGCATTGTGCGACACGGACAAGAAATTGCCGATGCGGCACAAACGATGTTCGCAGGTGCGATCGCAAATGCGATCGCACAATACATTGTAACGTGTAAAGCAGCCTTAATATTAGCAAAATACAGCTCAAATGGCAAAAACAATTGACATGTTGATTCTTTAAATGCTGAGTTTTTGCCCAAAAATATGCAAATTAAAAGCAGCGTTTTGAACAGCATGGTGTGCACAAGAAATCCCTATTTCTCATAGACTTTGCTTGGAAATCAAAACGCATGCATTTTGGCATTAAAACGCTGCAGTTGAAAACGCTGCGGAAATGCATGTAAAAATGCAACGTGGGCACATAGCCTAAAGGGGGCTTTACACGCTACGACATCGCTAATGCGAACTCGTTGGGGTCACGGACTTGGTGACGCACAACGGCGATGCCGTTGCGTGTGACACCGATGAGTGATTTTGCATCGTTGCAAAAACGTGCAAAATCGCTCATCGGTGACATGGGGGTTCATTCTCAAAAATTGTTACTGCAGCAGTAACGAGGTTGTTCCTCGTTCCTGCGGCAGCACACATCGCTCCATGTGACGCCGCAGGAACGAGGAAGCTCTCCTTACCTGCCTCCTGGCCGCTATGCGGAAGGAAGGAGGTGGGCGGGATGTTACGTCCCGCTCATCTCCGCCCCTCCGCTGCTATTGGGCGGCTGCTCAGTGACGTCGCTGTGACGCCGCACGGACCGCCCCCTTAGAAAGGAGGCGGTTCGCCGGTCACAGCGACGTCGCCGGGCAGGTAAGTATGTGTGACGGGTCTGGGCGATGTTGTGCGGCACAGGCAGCGATTTGCCCCTGTCGCGCAACAGATGGGGGCGGGTACACACACTAGCGATATCGGGACCGATATCGCAGTGTGTAAAGTAGCCTTTAGTCAGCTCCTCTATGTTTTCAGCCTGTGCCTGAATAGCTGCTTTCACCCTGAGCATATAATCTTATCCACATTCGCTTGTGCTCTTTGGAATTTCTGGCCGCACGCCAAACACCAATTGTAAGGGATTCACTCACCCAGCTCTAGTGGATGTTCCTAACACCCAGAATTAAAATATTAAAAAACACCTCTTAAACCTATACGTGCTGGAGCCTGCTTCTCTGGGTTCTACATCACCGAGGCCTGACACATACCTCCCATCCAGAACCACCCTTAAGGCCACTTTACACACAGAGATAAATCTTTGGCAGATCTGTGGGTGCAGTGAAATCATGGACATATTGTTCCATTTGTACACAGCCACAAACCTGGCACTGATTGTCCACAATTGCACTGCAACCACAGATCTGACGCAGATTTATCTCTGTGTGTAAAGTGGCCTTTACTCTCTCTCTCTCTCTGTATATATATATATATATATATATATATATATATATATATATATATACACTGTATATATATATATATATATATATAAAATTATATATATATATATATATATATATATATATATAATACATTACAAAAGTGAATACACATTTGACATTTTTTAAGGTATTTTATTAAATCTTTTTTACGGGACAACACTGAAGGAATGACACTTTAGTACAATATAAAGAAGGCAATGTACAGCTTGTATAACAGTGTAGATTTGGTGTGCCCTCTAAATAAGTCAACACACAGCTATTAATGTCTAAACTACTGGCAATAAAAATGAGTATCGAAAATGGCCAAATGGTACCCAAAGTGTAAATATTTTGTGTGGCCAGCAATATTTTCAAGCACTACCTTAAAGGGAACCTGTCAGGTCCAATATGCACGCAGAACCACAAGCAGTCCTGGATGCATATTGCTAATCCCTGCCTAACCGTCCCTGTATACACTGGCATAGATAAAGAGATCTTTAGAAAAAGTATTTCTAAAGATCTTTTATCATATGCTAATGAGCGAGGGGACTGGTTCCCTGGGCGTTAGTTCCCCTTGCTATTCGGCCCCATTAGCATGTTAGTACGCCCCTGTGGGTGTACTAACATGCTAATGAATGCGCAGCGTCAGAGAATGATCTCACTCACCTCTCCGCTGCAATTGCCGCCCGACACTGGATTTCGGCACAGTGCGCATGATCCCGGTGTTTCTGTCATGCGCACTACTTCAGTTTGAAGCCAGGATGCGTGCACCCGGCTTTATAGTGAGCATGTGCTTCAGTATGTCACAGTACATGTTAGCATTCATGGTCCCTTCAATGAATTGAACATGGTTCCAGCAATCCATGTACTTTGTTTACTTGACTTCAGCGAACTGCTTGCAGGATTTCATGATATTTTATGTGCGGTGTATAGTCTGAGCACTGACAGGCTGACCCCTCCATCCCTGTAACCTCTGCAGTAATTCTGGCAGCACTCATACATCTATTTTGAAAAGCCAAAGTCTGACTAAAAGGCAGTCACAGTGCAGAAGGAACCACCCTATTCTCATTAGCACAAGTACAAGAAGCAATGGAATGAAACTTAAAGGAAGGAGATTTAGATTAGACATTAGGAAAAACTTTCTGACAGTGAGGGCAGTCAAGGAGTGGAACAGGCTACCATGGGAGGTGGTGAGCTCTCCAGGAATGGAAATCTTCAAGCGGAAACTGGATATAGCTGGGATGATTTAGGAAAGCCTGCACTTGCAGGGGGTTGGACCCCATGGCCCTTGAGGTCCCTTCCAACTCTACAATTCTGTAATTCTATGATTCTATTACTATGACACTGAGCATGTGTACTCAAGCTCTTTGGTCAACCATAGTGAGGCCTGTTCTCAGTGGATCTGTTCTGTTAAAGCGTACCAATCACCAGGATTTTGCTATTTAACCTAAAGCCAGTGCTACACTGGCACTATCATGCTGATTCTATACATACCTTTAGTTGTCAGCTAGGATGTATAGTTTTTTAAACACAAGCAAGTAAAGTTTGTAAAATGTACAACTTTTTGATTGACAGCAGCTGCTGATCACCTAACAGCTGGGGAGTGTTTCGACATGATTCCCGCCCCCCCACACCCCCCGCCTGTTGTTCCTCCCCTATCTTTTATTTATGCTAATTCTATTATAGATGTGTTTTACTAATGGTTGTGTAAATAAAAGTGGCTAGAAGGACCTTGCTGATGTCTTACCCATGTGACCAGAGGGCATCAGCCAACATAGCTGATACAAGGAAGCAACATTATTTTTCTGTTGGCTGCTTTCTGTTTACTTGTACAATTAATTTATGAAAAGGTTGGTGAGACCACAATCATTATTTAGGCTGTGTGCACACGTTGCGTTTTTTACCGCGGAAACGCTGCGTTTTGAACCGCAGCGTTTCAGTGGCAAATTGCATGCATTCAGCTTTCCCAGCAAAGTGTATGGGAAAGCTGAAAAATCAGTGCACACGCTGCGTTTCTTTCCGCAGCGTTTTGGATGCCAAAAATCGGTGCGGAAAGAAAAGCAGCATGTCACTTCTTTTGTGCGTTGTGGCTGCGTTCTCGCCCCCATTGAAATCAATGATGTGGGGTCAGAACGCAGCTACACCGCATGGACCTGCTTTTTTGTTGCGGTCCGCGGCCTTTGTCGGCACGCCAGAACGCAGGCATTTACCTGGAAGTGAGGTCAAGAGGTTTCCTGTTGACCTCACTTCCTGGCAAAGCCCCCGGTGTCGCCAAAGTGCCCGCCCCGACCCCCGAGTCCCCGACCCCCCTCCCGAAAATCCAACATGGCCGCGCGCACAGTAGCGCACCGGCCGCCCTGCTCCTATGATTTCTGTCGCATGTGCCTTGAGACATGCGACAGAAAAATGCCCCCCCAGGCCCTGCCCGTTCACCCCAATTCCCCCCGGTGTCATACATACCTGTCCGGTCGCAGCGCTGATCCCCCGCGGCCCCCTCCTCCTTCACAGCAGACGCCGGCCGGTCACATGAGCAGAGCAGCTGACAGCCAGCACAGTGTTCAGTGTGAGCTGTGCTGGCTGCTCGGCAGTCTGCAGCTGTGACCCGGGGAGAGTGGGTGCAGATTTTTGCACCCACTCTCCTCAAATGGAGGGTCTGCCCTCCTAGAAAATGGGGGATACGTTCCCTGAACGTGCCCCCATATTCTAGAAGGTCCAGAGGCGACGTGGGACATCCATATGGATTTCTGCGGACCCATTTTTTTTTATTAAATTGGAGAACAAGGGAATGATTTGGGGAGTGTTTTTTCTAATAAAAAATTTTTTGTTGTCTTTTTTTGCTTTTGTTTACTGTCAATTAGTTATGTCGGGTGTCTGATAGACGCCGTGACATCACTAATTGCTGGGCTTGATGCCAGGTGACATTACACATCTGGTATCAACCCCATTTATTACCCCGTTAGCCAACGCACCAGGGCGCGGGATGAGTTGGGGCGAAGCGCCAGGATTGGCGCATCTAATGGATGCGCCACTTCTGGGGCGGCTGCGGCCTGCTATTTTTAGGCTGGGAAGAGTCCAATAACCATGGCTCTTCCCACCCTGAGAATACCAGACCCCAGCTGTCAGCTTCACCTTGGCTGGTGATCTAATTTGGGGGGACCCCACATTATTTTTTTTTTTAATTCTTTATTTATAAATTAAAAAAAAAAGCCTGGGGAGCCCTCCAAATTGATCACCAGCCAAGATGAAGCTGCCAGCTGTGGTTTGCAGGCTACAGCTGTCTGCTTTACCCTGACTGGCTATCAAAAATAGGGGGGACCCCACGCCATTTTTTTCATTGGTTTTTTTTTTTTTTTTATTGGATAAATACTAAGCTAGGCACCCTTTAGTGCCACATGAAAGGTACTAAAGGTGCCAGCTTAGAATATGCAGGCGGGGGTGGGACGTTCTATATATTTGACATCCATTCATCCATTGACGCTTTTTAGGCTGTGTGTCCACAATCAGGGTTTGCAGCGTTATGGGCGCTGAGTGTTTTCCCTGCGTCCATAACGCTGCGTTGTGCAGTAGAAGCACAGTGGAAGGATTTTTGGAGATCCCATGCCCACTGTGCTTCTTTTCTCCGCAGCATAAACTGACCGGTAGCGTGGCTTCCCGAGCCTCAGCATGTCAATTTATGCTGCGGAGACGAGAGTGTTCTCTGCAGGTAGCATAGAGCTCCACAGCAGCCTGAACCCAAATCGTGGGCATGGGCAGCTGCAGGAAGGCTGGCACTGTGTACTATACGCCATGTCGCTGGATCATGGCCACATAGCCTTAGGCCCCTTTCACACGTCAGTGATTCTGGTACGTTTGTGCTTTTTTTTAAACGTACCAGAATCACTGACATACGCAGACCCATTGTAATGAATGGGTATGCTCACACGTCAGTGATTTTTCACTGCACGTGTCTCCATGCGGCGTACCCGCGTGTGCGTGATTGCCGCACGGAGACATGTCCATTTTTTCTGGCATCATTGATGTTCCACGGACCACGCAGTGGTGTGATCCGTGAAACACGTGCCAGAAAAAAACGTGCTTTTAAAATAAAAATCATTTTAACTCACCCGGCGTCCAGCGATGTCCTCTGCAGCCCGTGCAGCCTGCTGCTTCTGAGCCGGCTCATTATTGTCGCGCATATTCATGATGCACGACACAGCCGACCCGGAAGCAGCTGCTGCGGGGGTCAGCGCCGGCCGGATGCTGCACCGCGGGAGCGATCAGCACCATGGAGAGCGGGAGCGGGTGCAGGTGAGTTAATCTCTAAGTGCAATCACGGGCCACGGAGAACGGAGCCCGGATTGCACTTAGACAACCCATGTGTGCCGTGATTCACGGCACATGGAGGGACATGCGCGTGTTTTACACGCCAGTGAAAAACGTCAGTGTTTTTCACTGACGTGTGAAACGGGCCTAAAAGTGAGAATATTGTTGCTACAGCAACATTTTGGGTGAAGTAGCTGTGGATTCAAAATGCTTAATATACTCCTGAATAAAATCCTTGAGGGGTGCAGATTCCAAAATGGGGTCACTTGTGGGGGTTTTCTGACGTATAGGTACCTAAGGGGCTTGGTGCGCGAAGTTTATTTCAACTTTTCCAAAATTCAAATGGTGCTCCTTCCATTCCAAGCCCTCCCATTTATCCAAACAGAATGTGGAGAAGGAAATGACATCACAGGTTTTTTTTTCCAAAGATCTGTGTTCAACCAACTTTATTAACACTGACAAGTCTTAAAAAACGCACCTAAAAAAACGCATGAAAAACGCATGAAAAATGCATGAAAAACGCATGCGTTTTCGATGCGTTGTTTCTCAAAAAGCATTGTTTACAATTCTCCCCTCTGCCAGAGGGTGCGTTTTTTTCCGCGCGGAAAAAAAAGCAACGTGTGCACATACCCTTAAAGGAGTTCTAGAAAAAGGATGGGTTAAATCCAATTATGTAATTATTAGTAATTATGTCATTAGTGAATGGTTAATGGGAAACTAGCTGAGCATACTTACTAAAAACTATTTACTTGGAAAAAAACCCCACCAAAATAATATATATATATATATATATATATATATATATATATATATATACACACACATATATATATATATATATATATGTATATATATATATATATATATATATATACATATATATATACCCACACACACATATATATATATATATATACATATACATACATGTTACCATCTCTCTCTATATATATATATATAATACTGTGTATGTACAGTATATACCTAATTGCAGCATTTCCATACTAATACATTGCTTAATATGAGTAAACAGACAATATCTTTATTGGCAGCTTTACCGCTTGTGCTGGGTCTTAAGAAACAGCAAAGAAGAAAGAGAAGACCTGGATGCAACTGATTGGGTTAATGAAGAGGTTGATCAAGATGATGACGATGAAGAAGGTTAGATGCAAAGGAATAAATAATATACCTGTCCTGCTTTGTTTCATCCTCTATGAAGAAAAAAAAGTAGCTGAACATTTCCATTAATGCCCTTAATGTTCATACCAATGGGATTTCCTCTGCCGTCTTTTAGTTTCTTCTCCACCATGTTTTCATTGTCTTTATCAGTATTCTACCCAGTAAGACTTTGTTCACATCTGAATGTTGGAGGTATGGATTAGGAAGATATTACCCATGATACCTCCATTGTAAGACTGAAATATATTCCACTTTATAGGAAATACAATGAGTTTTGTCACTGATATAATCTGTCAGTGTAAGGAAAAATGTTTTGCTACTATATACCTTGGTATGGTGTGGCCTACTATGTTATGCCACAGCACAGAAAAGTTGGTACGTCAATGCATAGAAGCTTTGTTTATGCTAAAAGAATGCTCTTCTGTGTGACACAATATAAGACATAAATCTCTTTACAAACTATATAACAATGGTCTATTTGAACTTTACAATTTCCCTTTAACACTTTATTTTTCTATTTTATGCAGTCAAAAAACAGAGTTGCATTCGAAAGGCTTACAACTGGTTCTGTGGTTTCGAGGACAAGAAAGCCCCAAAACTTAGTGAAGAGGAGAAGAAAGCCCTGGAATCAAAGTTGACAGACACCTCAGAAATGCCTCTGTGGAAGAACGTAGTCAATATCAATGGCATCATCTTGCTTGCTGTGGCTGTTTTCTGCCATGCATACTTTGCATAGATCTCTTGCGGTATTAACAGACATTGTTCGTTCAGTCCATTTCCACATCAGATCAAACATTAAATGGTTGGTTCTGTGACATCTTGTTTATTTGAAAACCACTTGGTCTTCTGAGAAAAGGAAAATTGGATGTTAACGTGATTTCATAGTGGAATCTACCCTGTGGGTAATGTTTTCCCATAAGGCCCTACACATCACATATCAGGGTAGTAGGGTTAATGTCCTAGACATGTGCAGTTAATGAACTATATAAACTGCAATGCATGGGTAATGCAGAATGCCAGCAATATTTTACTCATTGAGCTCTACATATTGTCAGCTGTTAGAAATTATATTGCCCCTTACTTTCTGGGTACAAGATTTCTTGTATTTTAATAAATAATAAAAATATTTTTTTAGACCGAATTATACATCTTTGTTTTGTTGTAAACTAATTGCTAAATAATGATAGAATTACAGTCAAATAACAAATATCAACTCAAAAATGATGCCTTGGACAGACCTTAAATTACTTAAGCTCTTTATGGAAAAAATATGTTAAAGGATAAAAGCGAGGACTCCTGATATACATTAATAAAAATCTAAATTTGAAGCTATTTCACCAGCCTTTTTGTGTCCTTCATAATTATTACAAGAATATATGTAAATTAGGTGCATAACTAATTTTTATAAAATTGATGCCTAGGATATCCAAGTCCACCGATAACTAACGTCTATCTCTTCAGCACAGGCCTATCTGTAGGATAGACTTACCCCACATGTAGGGTAAACCTGTACAGATAACCACCCTCTTAAAGGGAAGGTGTCTGTTTTTTTTATTTTGTATTAATCATAGTGATTATGAAATCAAGTATTTTTAATGAAAAATTAAACTCACTTTTTATTTAGTTTTTATTTAATTCTAGTTTTACTGAAGCACTGGGGGCTGCCATCTTGGATTTGGTGTTTGTAATGACAGTTACTCACCTCCTTTATGGCAGCGCCCAGGGCATAGAAGACCGTGGTCGGGCTGCGACTCTATACTGTACATAGAGAAGGCATCTGCTGTGAACTGGACGCGCCCCCTGGGCTGACCAGATCACAGCAGAGGGAGGAGATCAGCACTATCACTGTGGAGCTCACAGCGTATGCTGTCTGCTCCACCTTCCCCCTGTCAACCGCCGGGATGTGTGAGTACGGGGCACCGGGCCGCCGCCCCTCCCCCCGCTGTTACCATTTCCAATGACACCCCCTCCCACTGCTCCACCCAGCTTGCACCCCCCCCCCGCTGCCGCCGCTTCGGGCGTACATGCAGCAGAGCATTGTGTGTTAAGGGGGTGTTACATGCAGCGATATCGCTAGTGATATCGCTGGTGAAAGCACCCGTCCCCATAGTTTGTGGCGCACAATATCGTTAGGAGCCGTCACACGGACTTACCTGCCTAGCGACGTCACTGTTGCCGGCGAACCTCCTCCTTTCTAAGGGGGCAGTTCGTGCGGCGTCACTAAGCGGTCGCCCAATAGAAGGGGAGGGGCGGAGATGAGCAGGCCAAACATCCCGCCCACCTCCTTCCTTCCGCATTGCCGGTGGCCGCAGGTAGGCTGCAGTTCGTTGTTACCAAGGTGTCACACGTAGCGACAAACAACCTACGTGCTCAACAATCAACGACTTTTTAAAAAGGACCGACGCATCAACGATGGACGATTAGGTGAGTATTTTCCATCGTTAATGGTCGTTTGTGTGTGTCACACGCAATGACGTTGCTAACGATGCCGGATGTGCGTCATGGAATCCGTGACCCCGGCGATATATCGTTAGACTTGGTAGTTGGGAAACCCCTGGGGTTCCTGTCACATTCGGATTTGACTATTGATGGCGGCTCCAAGCCTGGTCGGGGTCCGATGGCCCTGCCTGTGTGCTTAGCTTCACTCCGTTCCCCGGTCCTTACGGCTCTGCAGAGTTCCACCAACTCCTGCAGACGGCCACCACCGTCTGCCAACCTTGCTGTCAGTGTCTGGGCTCCAACCCAGACACCTCAAGTGTTCACTCCTCTCACTTTCACCTCCAAGACTGATCTGACACCTTTTCACACCTCCAGGCCTGTGAACTCCTCGGTGGGTGGGGCCAACTGCCTGGCTCCGCCCCACCTGGTGTGGACATCAGGCCCTGGAGGGAGGCAACAAGGGTTTTTGGTTTGGCTGGTGTAAGTGCCTAGGGTGGGGGTGTGTATGTTGGTATGTATGTGACCGCCTGGCTAGTCCAGGGCGTCACACTCCCCCTTGGTAAAATGCAGATCGTCCGCGGGCTGCCCGTCCATCACCGGTTTTATTTTTCAAAACTGTAAAAAGATAAATAACATATTAAAACATTCAACATACGTATATTTTCAGGTCTTCCCTTACGGGAGGTGCATTACTTTTAACGTTTCAAACATTTTTATTAAACGGACGGGTTCATGGTCATCCGCTCTCCCACCCAAATAACCTGAACCTTGATGCTGCCACTAAGAAACGGGCAGCACCCCTTTACCCCAGTCCTGGTCCAGGTTACCCGAGCGGGAACGGGTATGGTGTCTTGCACCCGGCAGTCACTTCAGGGGACCCCACGTCCAGGGGGACCCCTGACCCCCGGAGGATGGCCACCGATCCTGGTGGTGGCCGGGCCCCAGCCTGCTCTGCTGCGGGCCCTTCCTCCAATCTGCCTCTCCAGAGGCGGCACGGACGGACAACCAGCCCACAAATTATTTACAGGCCCACAAGTTCGTGGGTGGCCTGCTAGTTCTCGGCCATGTTCATGAGCAGTTTCTCATGTGGGTGTTAAACACACAGAGTCCCTCCGGGGACAACTTGCCGGCAACGGCCGGGATAATCACTGATGACAATCAGGTGAAAACTTCTTTTGATTCAGATTCATTCAAAGTGCTGAGGGTCCCAACGGGGGACAACTTGGCTGCAACGGCGGACCACTGCCACATCCTTTTTCTCCAAGCAGCAGTCTTCGGGCACAGCTGCCATGGCTGCCGCTCCTGATCAGCCGGTGTGGGGGACGGGCTCAGCCGGAGTCCCTCCGTGCCGGCTACGACCGGCACCTCCAGTAGTGCGGGGGCCCCACTGTGACGCGGCCTGCTCTGCCGCTTGGCAGCTACGTTCCCACGGTGCCTCAGCCGAGGCCGGGTGTCTGGAAGCGGTCAGCGTGGCTTGCGGTGCTGGCGTCGGGTCGAGGATCGCCTCCGTTGCGGCCGGGCGGACTGCCGGAGCCGTCGTCATCTCCGTTGCGGCCAGGATGGAAGCCGGGACGGGTGCCAGGGTGGTGGTAAAGGTAAGGCCCGGGGGCCGCAGGTCTGGGCCCTCTCCCACAGACGCTGCGGGCTCCGCTACCGGTGACAGGGGTAACGGGTCGGTCGGGGGGTGGCCGCGGGCGTGGGCAGTAAGGGAAGTGGCGTAGTGGATGGCAGCAGGCCGGGCCCCTCAGACGCAGCGGCCGTTCCCTCGGGGACATAGGGGCGTGGGTCGCTTACTGGCTCCTCGGAAACCACCTCCACTTTGTATGCCCACACGGTTGCAGCCAGGCCCTCCTTCTCCGACGTCCACTCTGCCATCATGGAGTGGACCGTGGCCTGGAGCTCCTGGCACGTCTTGCTGCTGGGTCCAGGAACGTGTTCCGGCAGAGTCCTGGCGTCCCTGCACTTCTGCGGCGCTAATTACATGCGGCCGTTAAGCATTGCCGCTCATGCGGCCAGCGCTCCTCCAACGGCTTTGTCGGGCGCAGACATCTTTCTCCCGTCCCCCCTTGGTTCTTTCTAGCACTTCCACTTGTTGGTGGCAGGGCTTCACTTTCGCGCCTTCCCTGCTCGGGGAAGACGCTCGAGCGGGCAATCTTCGCGCCAAAGATGGCGGCGCTCTCAATTTTTCGGCCGGACGCCGCCGGCAGGGACTGCAAGGCACACTTCTACTGGTAAGTAGATCGGTTCAATCCTGTTCGCAGCGCCAAGTTGTCGCGGGCGGAGCGGACGCGCTCACCACGCTCGGGTCCGGAGCTTCTGCTGCTGGTGCTCGGTGGCTCGAGCGGTGGACCGGACCCGGGGACTCGAGCAGCGCTCCTCGCCCGTGAGTGAGAAGGGGTGGTTTTGGTTAGGGAGATTGTTTGTGACGCCACCCACGGGACGTGGTGATGATGGCACCACCGTTGCTGGTGACGGGGATCCCGGGAAAGATGGTGGGGTGCGGCTGAGATGTTGTCCCCCCCGTGGGTAGGGGGGTTTGGTGATCCCGGGGCCCGGTTCTGTAACGGGGAGGCTGGATGGCTGGGGTGCAGGGACTGCGCGGCGCGGTACCCGACGGCACTGGTGTACTCACTCAGATAATCACTGACAAAGTCTCTGGTAAACCAAAACGGCCGGATGGACGGGTCCCGCAGCCGGCTGCAGTGTTGATGTTGTGCTCTCCCCAGACGGCTGATGGCGGCTGTATTTCCCTGCACCTTTGAAAATGTTCTTGACTCCTGTGGTTGCCCACCGGTAGTCCGCTCCCCGGCGTATAGGTGCCGTAGGAGCCCATTTTGCCCGCAGGCGCTGGCCCTTGGATCTCTAGCCTGTGGCGGTGGCTGTATATCCCCTCTGGGTGGACGGTTGCCTTCAATCGGGACTTGGTAGTTGGGAAACCCCTGGGCTCCGACCCAGGCACCTCAAGTGTTCACTCCTCTCACTTTCACCTCCAAGACTGATCTGACACCTTTTCCCGCCTCCAGGCCTGTGAACTCCTCGGTGGATGGGGCCAACCGCCTGGCTCCACCCCACCTGGTGTGGACATCAGGCCCTGGAGGGAGGCAACAAGGGTTTTTGGTTTGGCTGGTGTAACTGGCTAGGGTGGGGGTGTGTATGTTGGTATGTATGTGACCGCCTGGCTAGTCCAGGGCGTCACACATTGCATGCAGGCGTGCGTGCATGTGGCAGAGCATTGCGTGCAAGCGTCCATGCAGAGCATTGCATGCGGGCATGCATCCGTGCAGAGGATTGCGTGCAGGCGTGCATGCATGCAGAGCATTCCGTGCATGCATGCATGCATGTGGCAGAGCATTGCCGCCCTCATGCTGCTCTTCACACACACAGTACACACGGTATAAAGTATATTCACACACTGGCTCCACCTCCTTCATGCTGCTCGGTCACGCACACAGTATATACACACAGTACGCGGTATATATGTGTATAGAAAAAATTCCAGCACCAAGTCCATAGGAAATCTTCATTAAAAATTCATCTTTTATTTATCAAAACTTATAAAAATCCATGTTAGCAATTGCCCCAACAGAGGACGCGTTTCGAACGACAAAGTTCTTAATCCGTCTCTAATTCCTCTAAGAAAAAATGGACTCATTAAAAAGGGCTGAAACCCCAACATGAACCTAATTAACCAGTAGAAGGTTTCGAACGTGAAGCAAAGAAATCCTCCCATTAACCCTTCATATTCGAAGTCCCAAAAGAAGATCAAACATGGTATAATCAAAGAGAAAAAACACACCAAACAATGGGATTTATTATCCCAGGGGTTTTCCTCTATAGTATGTTATTTTTATGAATATTTTCTAGCACACTTTCCATGGAGTCCATATTTTCTTAATCAGAACCGGGACAATGGAGAATGATAAACATTTCATTTCTCTCCGATCTTATATTCATAATCACATGAAAACGAAATTATAAAAATTTACAACAAAATTACAAAAAACAAAATCCAAAAAAAATCAAAAATTATTTTTACACTAAGCATGTTATTTCCTCTAATATGCATATAACACATCATTCCTCCCGTTTAACCCCATTGAATACCCACACCAGGGGTTCTTTGTTTTTTCTCTCTTTTTCTCTATAGTGTGTTATTTTTATGAATATTTTCTAGCACCCTTTCCATAGAGTCCACTTTTTCTCAATCAAAAACGTGACAGTGGAGAATGATAAACATTTCATTTCTATCCGATCTCATATTCATAGTTACATAAAAAACAAAATCATAAAAATTTCCAACAAAATTTCAAAAAACGGAAAATCAAAAAATCAAAAATTATTTTTACATTCCGAATGTCATTTCCCTTAATATGCATATAACACATCATTCCTCCTGTTCAACCCCATTGGATACCTAGTTCCCATCAAGAAAATCCACTTGATCTCTCTATGCAGCAATAACTTCTTCAGATCACCTCCCCTTTTAGGCAGTTTTACTTTCTCTATCGCATTTACTCTCATATCTGTCAAAACTCCCGCATGTACGTCCCTAAAATGTTGCGATACTGCAGATAGACTCCTCGTTGTTACATTACTTGTGTCATACACATGCTCTGAAATTCTCCTTCTCAAAGCACGTGATGTACTCCCAATATATTGCAATCGGCAGGTCACACAAGAGACCAAGTACACTACATAATCCGTACCACAGTTTATCATAGTATTTATTTCATAACTTTTACCTTGACTGAATGAAGAAAAACTCTTGGTACCATGCATAAAAACGCAGGAACCGCACGATCTATGTCCACACTTATAAGATCCTTTTGTTGGAAGCCAGTTCCCTGTGGGTCCCTCCACTCTACTCAAATCAGACCTATTCCTGTGGTCACTCGGTGACAATAATGTATTCAAAGCTGTATTCCTTTTAGACACAAACTTCACTCCTTTTTTAAGAATTTTATACAATGTCTCATCAGTTGTTAATATCGGCAAATATTTTTTGACCACATGTACCACTTCATGATAGTTCTTACTGAATTTTGTGGAGAAAACCACAGGAAACTCAGACCTCCTCACTACCTCTTTCGTCTCCAAATACTGCGACCTGCTTTTTAAGTTAGTTTTCTCTTTGGCTCTTTCCAAATTATCTCGACGGTATCCTCGGGCCACAAATCTTTCATCAATAATTCCACATTCAAGTTGATAACCCTCCTCACTCGTACAACATCTCTTTGCTCGTATGTATTCACCTGTTTGGATGTTTTCAATAATATGCCTAGGGTGACAACTCCCTGCATGAAGCAGAGAATTCCCTGCTGACGGTTTCCGATACAATTTGCATTCTATCATTCCCTTATCATGATCTCCCTTCAAATTCATATCCAAGAAATTTATTTCTTCATTCTCATGCTGGTGGGTAAAAAATAAATTATGAGCATTATTACTAATATAGGATAAAAAATCCTTCACTCCATCCTTCTCTCCTTTCCATATAATAACTATATCGTCTATATACCTAAGGTATATAGCCAGATCTTGTGAGAAAGGATTAGAGTGATTAAAAATATATTGCTCCTCCCACCAGAACATGAATATTCCTGCCAAAGATGGTGAAAATTTAGAACCTATGGAACATCCCTGCAGTTGAACATATCGGTTATTCAAAAATGAAAAATAATTATTCTTTAACAGGAAACCTGTCACTTCCAGTATAAATTCCTGTAAGTCCGGCGTGTAGCCAGAATACCGCTCGAGCTGATTTTTCAGAGCCAAAATCGCAAGATAATGTGGGATCGACGTGTAAAGCGTCTGTACATCACATGCCAACCAGCTATAATTTTTCTTCCATTCTACTTTTGACAATATATTCAACACTTGTTTTCCATCCAAGACAAAACTTGGAGATACCTTTGCTAGTGCCTGTAGATGGTCATCAAGCCATTCCGACAAATGCTCTGTCATTGACCCAATACCCGAAATTATAGGTCTAAAACTAGGTGGAAATAAATTCTTATGTGATTTGGGGAGAGCATGTAGTAGTGATGTACGTGGACATGAGGGAACAAAATACTCTTTTTGCCTAGCATTAATCAATCCCAATTGCAAGCCCTCATCAGTTAACCTCTCCAGGGTCCTCTGTTGGGGCAATTGCTAACATGGATTTTTATAAGTTTTGATAAATAAAAGATGAATTTTTAATGAAGATTTCCTATGGACTTGGTGCTGGAATTTTTTCTATACACATGAAATGAGTTCTGCTACCTTCCTTTCCGTGCACAGTCCTGGATAAGCAATCTCTGGCAGCAAGCAGGTGAGCGGGACAAAGTGAAGTTGTGTTTGTCAGGAGTACGCGGTATATAGTATATACACACACTGGCTCCGCCTCCCTTATGCTGCTCGGTCACACACAGTATATACACTCTGTAAACACAGTATATAGTATATAGACACAATGGTTCCACCACCCTCATGCTGCTTGGTCACACACACAGTATATACACACACAATACACACAGTATATAGTATATACACACAGTATATAGTATATACACACATTGGCTCCGCCTCCTTCGTGCTGCTTAGTCACACACAGTATATACACACAGTACATGGTATATAGTATATATACACACTGGCTCCGCCGCCCTCATGCTGGGTGCTCGGTCACACACACAGTATATACACACCGTACACATGGTATATACAGTTAGGTCCAGAAATATTTGGACAGTGACACAATTTTCGCGAGTTGGGCTCTGCATGCCACCACATTGGATTTGAAATTAAACCTCTACAACAGAATTCAAGTGCAGATTGTAACGTTTAATTTGAAGGTTTGAACAAAAATATCTGATAGAAATTGTAGGAATTGTACACATTTCTTTACAAACACTCCACATTTTAGGAGGTCAAAAGTAATTGGACAAATAAACCAAACCCCAAAAAAAAATTTTTATTTTCAATATTTTGTTGCGAATCCTTTTGGAGGCAATCACTGCCTTAAGTCTGGAACCCATGGACATCACCAAACGCTGGGTTTCCTCCTTCTTAATGCTTTGCCAGGCCTTTACAGCCGCAGCCTTCAGGTCTTGCTTGTTTGTGGGTCTTTCCGTCTTAAGTCTGGATTTGAGCAAGTGAAATGCATGCTCAATTGGGTTAAGATCTGGTGATTGACTTGGCCATTGCAGAATGTTCCACTTTTTTGCACTCATGAACTCCTGGGTAGCTTTGGCTGTATGCTTGGGGTCATTGTCCATCTGTACTATGAAGCGCCGTCCGATCAACTTTGCGGCATTTGGCTGAATCTGGGCTGAAAGTATATCCCGGTACACTTCAGAATTCATCCGGCTACTCTTGTCTGCTGTTATGTCATCAATAAACACAAGTGACCCAGTGCCATTGAAAGCCATGCATGCCCATGCCATCACGTTGCCTCGACCATGTTTTACAGAGGATGTGGTGTGCCTTGGATCATGTGCCGTTCCCTTTCTTCTCCAAACTTTTTTCTTCCCATCATTCTGGTACAGGTTGATCTTGGTCTCATCTGTCCATAGAATACTTTTCCAGAACTGAGCTGGCTTCATGAGGTGTTTTTCAGCAAATTTAACTCTGGCCTGTCTATTTTTGGAATTGATGAATGGTTTGCATCTAGATGTGAACCCTTTGTATTTACTTTCATGGAGTCTTCTCTTTACTGTTGACTTAGAGACAGATACACCTACTTCACTGAGAGTGTTCAGTTGATGTTGTGAACGGGTTCTTCTTCACCAAAGGAAGTATGCGGCGATCATCCACCACTGTTGTCATCCGTGGACGCCCAGGCCTTTTTGAGTTCCCAAGCTCACCAGTCAATTCCTTTTTTCTCAGAATGTACCCGACTGTTGATTTTGCTACTCCAAGCATGTCTGCTATCTCTCTGATGGATTTTTTCTTTTTTTTCAGCCTCAGGATGTTCTGCTTCACCTCAATTGAGAGTTCCTTAGACCGCATGTTGTCTGGTCACAGCAACAGCTTCCAAATGCAAAATCACACACCTGTAATCAACCCCAGACCTTTTAACTACTTCATTGATTACAGGTTAACGAGGGAGACGCCTTCAGAGTTAATTGCAGCCCTTAGAGTCCCTTGTCCAATTACTTTTGGTCCCTTGAAAAAGAGGAGGCTATGCATTACAGAGCTATGATTCCTAAACCCTTTCTCCGATTTGGATGTGAAAACTCTCATATTGCAGCTGGGAGTGTGCACTTTCAGCCCATATTATATATATAATTGTATTTCTGAACATGTTTTTGTAAACAGCTAAAATAACAAAACTTGTGTCACTGTCCAAATATTTCTGGACCTAACTGTAATATATACACACACTGGCTCTGCTGCCCTCATGCTGCTCAGTCACACACACGTTATATACACACTGTACACACGGTATATAGTATATACACCCACTGGCTCCGCCGCCCCCATTCTGGGTGCTTGGTCACACACAGTATATACACACCGTACACATGGTATATAGTATATACACACACTGGCTCCGCTACTCTCATGCTGCTCAGTTACACACACATTATATACACACTGTACACACGGTATATAGTATATACACCCACTGGCTCCGCCGCCCCCATGCTGGGTGCTTGGTCACACACAGTATACACACACCGTACACATGGTATATAGTATATACACACACTGGCTCCGCTGCCCTCATGCTGCTCGGTCACACACACAGTATATACACACACACAATACACACAGTATATAGTATATACACACAGTATATAGTATATACACACATTGGATCCGCCTCCTTCATGCTGCGCAGTCACACACAGTATATACACACAGTGCATGATACAGTATATAGTATATACACACACTGGCTCTGCCGCCCTCATGCTGGGTGCTCGGTCACACACACAGTATATACACACACCGTACACATGGTATATAGTATATACACCCACTGGCTCTACCGCTCTCATGCTGGGTGCTTGGTCACACACAGTATACACACACCGTACACACGGTATATAGTATATATACACACTGGCTTTGCCGCCCTCATGCTGGGTGCTCAGTCACACACAGTATACACACACTGTAAACAAACACACACACACACACACACACACACATACTATGTGCGTGCGTGTGGCAGAGCATTACGGGCGTGCATGTGGCAGAACATTGCGGGTGGGCGTGCATGCGGCAGAGCATTGCTGGACCGTTGCGTGCAGAGCGCTATGTGGGGAACACTATGCAGCTGTCCTTGTTAACACTTTAGGCATTTGTGGTCACCAACAAAATGGCTCTGCACTGTGTCCCTACACTTCATCTTCCCTTATCCTGTTGGAAGCATCCAGGTTGGGAGGGGGAGGTGAAATATCACACACAGGAGAGCAGATTCTGCCCACTTTTACTGCAGCTGTAATCCAGGCTAGTTCTACAGTAGGATTTCTGTAGGATTTCAGCAGCTGCTCCCCCTAGTGTTTAAGAGTGGAAAATATCAAACTTTTTCTTTTTTTTATATTTTGCTAAATTAAAAACAAATAATAATATTTAAACAAAACATTAATACTTTACATTTTTTCAGTTATTGAAATGGTTTTTTTTTTGGACGACACCTTCCCTTTAATTTTAGAGATCAAATGGACACTTCCTTCAGAAAGGAATTTTTAAAAAAAATGTAAGGTTGGATAGGAATCTGTCATCTAATACAGTGCTATTTACCTGCACATAGAGTGGTTATCTGTAGGTAAATAGCATTTTAATCCTGTTTTAGCAATTTGACTGGAACAGCAGCTTCAGGAAGAAAATGAAGTTACATTCTTCCTCCAACCATTCTTTGGGGCACTAGGGGAATGTTTCAGTCACGGCTCACTACATAGTGAGGGTCGCTATCAGTCAAGATGTAGGGAAAGTGATCAGTACACATTCACTGTATAGTGAGCAGTGACTGTTACATCTTCTGGCACCACCCCAATGACTGAAAATCAGCAGCTGGAGGGAGAATATATCTTCATTTTCTTCCTGTAGCTGCTGCTCCAGTCAAATTGGCAAACATGATTAAACGCTATTTACCTGCAGATTTCCAATACATCTGCAGCCAATTAGTGTTTTTGCAGTTAACAGGTTCCAGTTAAAAATATTCCTTCTTGAGGAAAGTGTCCCTTTGATGTCTAATGCCACATGCACATGTTGAGTATTTGGTGAGTTTTTTATCTTAGTATTTGTAAGGCTATGTCCGCACGTTGCTTTTTACCTGCTTTTTACCTGCTTTTTTGCTGCTTTTTCAACTGCAGCGTTTAAGGCCAAAATGGTTGTGTTCTGCTTTTCAAGCAAAGTCTATGGGAATTTGCGTTTCTTGTCCGCACTATGCTGTTCAAACTGCAGCCTTTTTGTTGCAGAACTTTGGTCAAAAACTCAGCTTTGCAGTGCAAAACCCAAATGGCAAAAACAATTGTAAGCTGTTCCACTTACACTGCCAATTTATTTACCTGCAGATTACCACTATATCTGCAGGTAAAAAAAAAAAATCTGGGGTCAATTTAAGAGAAACATTTTTATTTTACTATTTTGAGCATTTTTTTTATTTTGACTGTACCATGAATTTACAATGTAGATGCAAAATATTGTTCTTTTCTTGCAGGGATTAAACAGTGATAAAGGCCCAGAAACACACAGCAGTTGACTGCTGCTGTAAATAATCCAGTTATAATATAATAGTAGATAGAGAATTGAAGTAAGGGGTGCTTCACACACAGCGAGCTCGCTGCCGAGATCGCTGCTGAGTCACGCTTTTTGTGACGCAGCAGTGACCTCATTAGCGATCTCGCTGTGTGTGACACTGAGCAGCGATCTGGCCCCTGCTGCGAGATCGCTGCTCGTTACACACAGCCCTGGTTCGTTTTCTTCAAAGGCGCTCTCCCACTGTGACACACAGATCGCTGTGTGTGACAGCGAGAGAGCGACAAATGAAGCGAGCAGGGAGCAGGAGCCGGCGTCTGGCAGCTGCGGAGGCTGGTAACTAAGATAAACATCGGGTAACCAAGGTGGTTACCCGATATTTACCTTAGTTACCAGCCTCCGCAGCTCTCACACTGCCTGTGCTGCCGGCTCCGGCTCTCTGCACATGTAGCTGCTGTACACATCGGGTTAATTAACCCGATGTGTACTGTAGCTAGGAGAGCAAGGAGCCAGCGCTCAGTGTGCGCGCCTCCCTGCTCCCTGCACACACAGCTAAGCGGTGTGCGCTGGTAACTAATGTAAACATCGGGTAACCATACCCGATGTTTACCTTAGTTACCAGTGTCCGCAGCTTCCAGACGCCGGCTCCGTGCAAGCGCAGCGTCGCTTGCACGTCGCTGCTGGCTGGGGGCTGTTCACTGGTTGCTGGTGAGATCTTCCTGTTTGACAGCTCACCAGCGACCATGTAGCAATGCAGCAGCGATCCTGACCAGGTCAGATCGCTGGTCGGATCGCTGCTGCATCGCTAAAGTGTGAAGGTACCCTTACTGACAGAATGACAGCTCTATTGTTAACTTAATGAGACTAGAAAAACCTGATGTAGACAGACAGGAAAAGACAAGTACAAGGTGCTACAGTATCCATTCAACAAAGTCTGAGGGAGTTTAAAAGGAATCTATCAGGTAATTTTGTAGTACAATACTAATGTTATCTTTAAATCAGACTTAAGGAGACCTATCAGTAAGTTTTATAGCTCTACCTTATCCTGTTACTATGTCACACTGAATTCTATCAAGCTTACAACAAGATAACAGGAAGAGGGAGAGCTACAAAAGTTACTGATTCTGAAAGGTCTCTTTAAGCTCTATTTACAGATAACATTAGTAGTGTACTACAAAATTATCAGACAGATTCCCTTTAAATGGGTTGTCCATTCTAAAACAACAAGTTCTGCAGTCACTCAGGTGTGGAAAAAATGTTACAAAGTAAAGGCCACGTCTCACTAAGCGACATCGCTAGCAACATCGCTGCTGAATCACGTTTTTTGTGACGCAACAGCGATCTTGCTAGCAATGTCGCTGTGTGTGACATCCAACAACAACCTGGCCCCTGCTGTGAGGTCGCCGGTTGTTGCTGAATGTCCTGGACCATTTTTTAGTTGTTGCTCTTCCGCTGTGAAGCACACATCGCTCTGTGTGACAGCGAGAGAGCAACGATCTGAATGTCCAGGGAGCCGGCTTCTGACAGCCTGCGGTAAGCTGTAACCCAGGTAAATATCGGGTAACCAAGCGAAGCACTTTGCTTGGTTACCCGATATTTACCTTGGTTACTAGCGTCCGCCGCTCTCAGGCTGTCAGTGCTGGCTCCCTGCTCCCTGCACTAGTTGCCAGAGTACACATCGGGTAAATAAGCAAAGCGGTTTGCTTATTAACCCGATGTGTACTCTGGCTATGAGTGTAGGGAGCCAGCGCTAAGTGGTGTGTGCTGGTAACCAAGGTAAATATCGGGTAACCAAGTGCTTGGTTACCCGATATTTACCTTAGTTACCAAGCGCAGCATCGCTTCCACGCGTCACTGGTGGCTGGGGGCTGGTCACTGGTGAGATCTGCCTGTTTGACAGCTCTCCAGCGACCATGTAGCGATCCCCGCTAGGTCAGATCGCTGGAGCGTCGCTTAGTGTGACGGTACCTTTAGAATTCTTTCTGATATAGAAGTGTTAACAGATTTATTTTTTATCAAATAACCAAATGCTAAGTGACTGTAGAAAAAAAATCTAAATCAAATCAATATTTGATGTTACTAATAGAGATGAACAATTTGATCAGAAGAAGATTGACTTCCAGTCAAATTTTCTGAAATTTTGGGAATTTGAATACCTTTAGATATGATAGGATGGGAAAAAAATTACCGGCAGCATATCCCACATTGTTACCAGTACCTGGGTTATCAGGGATAAGCCGTCCCAGTGGAGCACAGTTCTCTCTCTCTCCCTCGCTCTTTCTCTCTTCCTCTCTCTCCTTCTGTCTGTTTCTCTCCATCTCTTCCTCTCTCTCTCTTTCTCCCTTCCTCTCCTTCTCTTGCCCTGTCTTTCCATATCTTTTGCTATTACTATTGCTCTCTCTTACTCCGTCTTCCTCTCATTTGCGGTGTATTTATTCAACAGATATAACATTTTGGAGGAAAATTTGGTGAAGGCGGCAAAATTGAAATTTTGCTTATCTTTATCAAACCACCCCTTGTCTTCAAAACTGCATCAATTCTTCTAGGTTCACCTTAAAAAAAAAATCTGATTCTTTTTATTGAACATTTTTCAAATATTTACAACAACAAAACATATAAAAGATAAATCAAATACGAAAAGACGGTTGTGGAAGATGGTTTCATGTCATAGGTGATGCACCATGGCAAGACACAGCAATAAGACAAAAGGTAATTATACTGCACCAGCAAAGTCTCTCCTAGCCAAAGGTTTCAAAGCAGACATGGGTTTCAAGATGTGCAGTTAAGGTTCTTTTAAAGAACCACCAAGAAATGGGCAACGTTGAGGACAATAAACACAGTGGTCACCCAAGGTAACTTAGGGCAGCAGATAAAAGACACATCGTGGTACGTCCATTTGAAATCAGAAGCTGTCTAGCAGTGCCATTACCTCAGAACTGGCTGCAACCAGGGGGGACACAGTTACACCCATCCAAATGTTTGGAGAAGTCTGGCCAGAAGTGGCCATGGAAGAAATAGGGCCAAAAAGTTGTAGTTTTCAAGGTGAAAACAAGGCAATGTGATTCAACTTTGCATGCAAAAAAAAAAGAACCGTGGTTATACATAAAAATAGTATCAAGTGCCCTGGACTAATGAGTCCAAATATCAAATGTTTGACTATAACAGAAGGCAGTCTATTTGCCAAATGGCTGCACATCAATACAATAATGACAATCTGCAGTAACAGTAAAGCATGGAGGAGGTTCCTTGCAATTCTGGGGCTGCATTTCAACAAGTGGAGTTTGGGATTGGCTAAGTATTAATTGTGTCCTCAATGCTGAGAAATACAGGGAGATTCTTTTCCATCATGCAATACTATCAGGGATGCATCTGATTGTCTTCAAATTTATTCTGCAGCAAGACAATGGCAACAAACATATAGCTAATGAACTATCTTCAGTGTAAAAAAGAACACGTAGACCTGTAAGTGATGATATGTTTGCCATAGAGCCCTGATCTCAACATCATCGAGTCTGTCTGGGATTACATGACTAGACAGAAGGATTTGCGTAAGTCTACACCCAGAAAAGCAGTATACCAAAATACTTGCTACTAATTTTCATATAGTTCAAGTGGAAGTAATCAACTAGTTGAAGTCAAAGGAAGTCCCAACTTCAATGGACTACTCTTGAGTCTTGACTTCCAATACACCCAGAGAAGATCTGTTGTTGGTTCTCCAAAATGTCTGGAACAACCTTCCTGCTTAAATCTTGTGTAAGTGTGCAACTAGAAGAATTGGTGTGGTTCTGAAGGCAAAGGGTGGTCCCACCAAATATTGATTTTAGATTTCTCTTTTGCTTCCTCACTTTGCAATATGCTAATTGATACAAATAAATCACCAACTCTTCTATTTTTGAAAGCATTCTTACTTTGCAGCATTTTTTCCACAACTGTCTAAAATGTTTGGAGAATACTGCACAGTTTATATGTTGTATGGGTCTTTCTATGGTTGAGAACGCAAAAGAAAATGATAATATCTGTTAAAGGGAACCAATCTACTCCTGCGTCCTCTATAGCTTGCCCCCTTTTCTTTCTTTGGTCATATATCATGCCGCCATGGCTGCTATTGGCGGTACGTGCGCCACAGTAGCGATGTCTTCATTAAAATGGTGCCGAAGTTCGCGCATGAACGTACTGCGATCTCCATTTTATTGAAGACACTGTGGAGAAGACTACAAGGGGCAGTAGCGCATGCGCAGGTGTAAAAACAAATTTTAAAAAAAATCTGCACACGCGCAGATGCCCACTCGTAGTCTTCTCAACAAAGTCTTCAATAATAGCGCTGGAGATTGCAGTACACCCATGCGCGGACTCTGACGCAATTTTAAAGAAGACATCATCCCTGTAGCAATGCGCATTTGCCGCCAACATCAGCAATGGTGGCGCAGCGCAAAATTTAAATAAAGAAAAGGGGGCACGCTATAGAGGAAGTAGGAGGAGGAATTTACAGAGAGAACTATTCCCACAAAGGCCCGCACCACTGCACATGCCAATCAAAGGTGCAGGGCATTTCTGGTACTTTGATTACAGATATTTCAGCAATCAAGCATCCGATCTTACAACAAAAGGTATGCTTGGATTCAGCATCCTAGTGCCAGTATGGCACTGCCTTTACTTCATATAGCAAAATCCTGGTGGTTGGTTCCCTTTAAAAGGGTAACTAGCCAGTGTTAAAGGGAAGTTCCGAATATTAATTATTAATGTCAGTTTTGACTATTAATAACTAATATCCAATTATTAAATGACACCTAAATACTTTCTGTTCCTTTGCTATACGTAAGTAAGAATGGCGACTAAATTAGACAAACAAGTATACTAATAAAGAATCTTTTAGATTCAGAAGACTGTTATATTTCCCAATACAAAACACAGTAATAATAGAAAACTAATACACACTCAAACCCGTGATAACCTAATCATATTTCCCACCAATGTTAGCTTAGAACACACACATAATTAGTCAACCCATCTAACACTCGTCGCTATCCCTATATGGATTTACGGGAGGTTAAGGTTTGGTGTATGGCGATTAATATCCAGTATGCAGTGGTTTCAGAACAGGAAGATGTAGGAGGGTTAATACAGGGTTTGGTTTAGCAGGAAGATGAAGTGGGAAAGGGTGACTACACTTAGCCCATTGTGCTCGTCGTTTTCGCCTAGTGGTCCGCTGGACACAAAGAAAGACTGAGTGTGAGGACTGTTTGGCTTATTAGTAGTGTGGGTGAACCAGCAGATGTTTTGATTCAACAGATCTGGTTGAACTTAAAAAAAAAAAGGTAGGTTCAGGACCGGACTTGAACATGAGCACAGACACCGAACCCCATGTAAGTCTATGGGGACCCAAACTTGTGTGCTGTAAAATGGTGCAAAGAAGGCTTAGGGGGGCTCCAAAGCAAGATCATTATATTAACAGAATCTCCCACACAGCTGTCACATTGCTTATGTGTCCATTCATTAGCCCTTACTCATATTCACTGCTTCCCTTGCCTAACTTGTGACCGCATGTGTGATTGGTTGCAGTCAGACTGCTGGCATCTGTGATAGGCTGTGGAGTGTAAAAATAAATAATTGGAAAAAAAGGCGCAGGGTCCACCGTATTTTCATACCCAGCGTAGATAAAGCAGACAGCTATAGGCTGCAGCCCCCAGCTGTGTATGTTATCTTGGCTGCGTATCAAAATACAAGGAATCCAGTTAGGCTTTTTTTATCATTTAAACATATAATTTTTAAAAAATGGCATGCAAACCCACCAATTTTGATACCCAGCCAAAATAAAGTTAACAGCTGGAGGCTGGTATTCTCAGGCTGGGGAGGCCCATGGCTATTGATGCCCCCAGCCTAAAAATAGCAGCCCGCAGCCACCTCGGAATTGTCACTTCCATTAGATGTTCCAATTCTGGCGCTTTACCCAGCTAATCCCTATTGCCCTTGTGCGGTGGATGGAGGGAAATAGATAGAGAGACAAACAGAGACAGACAGGGAAAGAGACAGAGAAACAGACAGAGAGAGACAGGGAAAGAGTCAGACAGATAGGGAAATAGACAGACAGACAGTCAGGGAAAGAGACAAAGAGATAGAGAGACAGACAGAAAGAGAGAGAGAGAGAGAGAGGGAGATAGAGAATGGGGGTGAGACAGTTACCATCCTTGGATGGATATATATATATATATATATATATATATATATATATATATATACATACACACACACACACGTGCGTCTCAGTAAATTAGTTAGGTTATTTAAGTATTTCAATACAAAAAGGGAAGCGCACATATTACATAGAGTCATTACAAACACAGTGATCTATTTCAAGTGTTTATTTCTGTTAATGTTGATGATTATGGCTTACAGCCAGTGAAAACCCAAAAGTTATTATCTCAGAAAATTAGAATAATTACCATAAAACACTTGCAAAGGCTTTCTAAGCATTTAAAATAGTCCCTTAGTCTGACTCAGTAGGCTGCACAATCATGGGGAAGACTGCTGACCTGACAGATGTCTAGAAGGCAGTCAGTGACACACTCCACAAGGAGGTTAAGCCACAAAAGGTCATTGCTAAAGAAACTGGCTGTATCCAAGCATATTAATGGAGAGTTGAGTGGAAGGAAAATGTGTAGTAGAAAAAGGTGCACAAGCAACTGGGATAACCGAAGCCTTGATAGGATTGTTAAGAAAAGGCCATTCAAAATTTTGGGGGGGATTCACAGAGCGTGGACTGCTGCTGGAGTCAGTGCTTCAAGAGCCAACACACACACACACACACACACACACACACACACACACACACACACTGTATCCAGGACATGGGCTACAACTGTCGCATTCCTTGTGTCAAGCCACTCATGACCAATAGACGTTGCTAGAAGCGTCTTACCTGTGCCACAGAGAAAAAAAACTGGACTGTTGCTCAGTGCTCCAAGGTGTTGGTTTCAGACGAAAGTAAATTTTACATTTCAATTGGAAATCAAGTGCCAGAGTCTGGTAGAAGAGTGGAGAGGCCACAATCCAAGCTGCTTGAGGTGTAGTGTGAAGTTTCCATAATCAGTGATGTTTTAGGGAGCCATGTCATTTGCTGGTGTAGGTCGACTGTGTTTTATCAAGACCAAAGTCAACGCAGCCATCTACCAGGAAATTTTAGAGCCCTTCTAGTTACCAAATAGCAACTTCATCTCAGATATCCTTGTGCTCCCACATCTACAATTCTGCTGTGTTAAGTTCCTGATAACCAATTCATCTTCGCTATTCTGATACTGCTGCATTTACTACTTTGCTGTTCCAGCGCTGTCTGCATTTTTCACTCTACTGTAACTAGTGCTTACTCTTTTTTCTCTCTTGCATATCCAGTTGTATAGTACTTCTTGTGCCTTGTGTCCATCAAGCCCAACTCCACTGTATTCTCTCCTGTACTGCTCAAAATGACATGTGGCTTAGATCTAACTCACTACACGAGCACATAACAACGGGCCTATGGCACAGGAGAAGCTGCATACTGTGCCCTATGCAGCGGTTACATGTCACAGGCACAGTGAAAACTCCAACCCACTAAAGTGAGGGACTGAAATGAATAATTTGAATGCAGCCAGGAGGAAATTCAGTATCAGCAATAGAATTCACAGAGTTAAAAATAATTCAAGATGTCACTAAATAGTTTCCAGGATATTTGCAATGTAACGGTCTTGTTGCATTTCAATTGAAATTTACATTAATCTCTTAAACCTAGAAAAGAGAGCATTGATATCACACATCTCAATGACAGGAGATAATTCACATGGGGAACAAATTTACGATAGAAATATTGATCTCCTTTTCCTTATCGTGGAAAAGAATAAAGTTACAAGACTTAATTAAGGTATGAAGTGATAAGTGAGAAACTGAACTAATAATTACTGTGGAAAGCTGACTGTAAAATGACTCAGAATTCTTATGAATATCAAGATCTTATCGGATGATGTCACTAATGATCAGAATGTAAGAAATCCTAAGATTCAGCATTGAGCTCTACGTGACTTATAATCTACACCTTGACCATGTATTATTCCTTATCAGGGCATGGTATAAACTAATGAGGTAAATCATCAATGAATCCAAAACTGGTGGGTGGGTTGTTAAAGTACTTTAATCTTGTTCATGTATACAAGTTGTTTTGAACGTATGACCAGAGACTTCCAGTAAAGCCAGGTTTAATAGAGATGAAAAGTTGAATCCTATAGCTCCATCTATAGCAGGAATAAATGATGAAGATGATTTGTGTGATGGACAATTTGGCTCATGGTTTCCATTGTATGACTCTCACCGCTATAGAAGCCGCTCTGCTGACGGCTTCACTGGAGTCCTGCGTACATGACTGGATCAAGCTCACATCCTGCAGAAGAATTTTACGTCCCTCAGGAGTCTCGGACAGAGTTGTCAATGCTTTGAGGCAGTTTAGTCGCACCTTACTGTCGTCAGCTTTAACAAGAGCCAGCAACTTAGGGATGACACCACAATGTAGGGCAGCATATTTACCTGGTGAAAAAACATGGTTTTGAGAGGACTGAAATGAAAATTAAGATTATTCCATTAATATGATAACAGGGTTTTACCTTGTGTGGTGATGGTAATATACATCAAAGCCCCTGCCACATTAGCTCTGACCTCAGTATCACTATCGTCCAGAAGATGCACCAGCAAGGGAATCACTTCAGCTTTGCATACACTTTCCTTTCCTTCTAGTGGCACGCTGTGTGAAACAGGGAAGGGTAAGGTTACTTAAAGTTAAAGGGGTTATCCCAAGAACAAAGTTAATTAAAAAGTGAATTTTAATCAATAGATCTTGGAATAATAATAAGTCTCACAATTGGATGTGTTTAAAAAAAAAAATGTTCCTGTGCTGAGATAATGATATATATGTGCCCCTGATATATACTGTGTAATGGCTGTGTGCAATCTGCCCTCCTGTACAATATCCACCTCCTCCTTGGTTACGGGTCCCTGACCTTTGGTGTTGCCAAGAACAAGCTAATCAAAATCCTAGGAACACTCTGCACCACACCCACCAGACACACCAGTGGATGGCCTGAGTGGAATAGGGTCGCCCACTTGGGGGGTTGGTTAAGGGGAGGTTAGGAGTGTCAGGAGCAGAATAGTGTAGTGTTGGAGGTGAAAGTGAGTGTAGGTCAGGAGCTGGGCTCCTTGGAATTACTAGGTGGCAGACGTTGGTCTGGGCCTGGTAGGATCTGGACCCCGGTCGCAGGGGATCGTGACAAGGGGCACGGACTGTCGAGGAGGACAGCCGGCGGCCTTGTGCCATCACCGGGCAGGGGCCTGGACACGACGGGGTACGTGAACCTTAGGTCAGGAAGGAGCTTCAGGCGTCCTGACAATTTACCCGACGAGGACGGAACCTTCAAGATCCGTTCTCCACCCGCTCCAAAATCGGGGTACTAGCGTAACGAGGGGAATAGGACTTTCCACTCACACGGTCCAGAAAATCCCAAGCGTGAACCCTGAGAGCAAGCTCACCCAGTTAGCCATACTGGGGAGCGGGACCCGATTAGTTTCACACTAAAGGAACCAACTGGAAAACGAGGTGCCAAGGCAAAGGTCACAGGCTAACAGGCAACACCAATGGGCACGGGATCCAGGCGTGTTCCCTCCCAGCGGCAGCGGTGTCAAGAACTTTGCTTTACCACAGTTGTCGGTGTCAGCGTTATTGGACTGAGTGAGTACACAGGTGACCCTTACCGTCCCAATGGCACCTCCACGTCGCCCTCATTGAGTCCCGGTGCATTCCCCCTACCCGTGGAGGGGTTAAACACCTGGCTGCCCACACCATCGCCACCGGGTACTCCCAACTGCAGCGATGGTACTCCACCTTACCACACACCATGGGTGGCATCACAAACTTCAAACACAACACCCCGTGTAAATATTCCCCCTTTATTCCGAGTGGCCGCGCGACCCCGACCCCCGGGTCCGGAGATCCCTCGAGCCACCGCGGATCCGGGTCCGAGCAGCCCGGCTGCTGACGCGGGGGTGGCACTGCTGCATCATGTCTGTAGCTTGGCTCTGACAGGGTTAAGTCATATGGGAGGTGTAATTTCTGTGGTGCCTCGTTCCGGGACCCACGCCACTTTATTATGGTGTGGAGACCTCCGGAACGCCGCCAGTAATAGTTCCTGCTCTGCAGTATGCGCAACTGGTCCTTGTGAGTAAGCCCTGATCGTCCCGCTTCCCAGCTTACCTCTCCCTGACCTCCGTCTCCCTTGTACTGTTTGTATTCCCTGTCTCCGAGACCCCGGTCCCGTTCTGTGTCTCGGTCCCCCCCCTCCTTTGTACCGGCTTCTGACCTCGGTAACGTTTTCCTGACAACGGCTTTGCTTCACCTTTTGGCTTTTAACGTGACCTCTTGGCTTCTGACCCTCGTGCTTCTACCTGTTTACGTCTTGCTCACTCCCCTGTTCAGACATGACTTCCTGGTTTGACTTTGGCTTGTCTGACTACTCTTGCTGTTGTACTAGTGACCTCCGGTGGGCTTTTTGTGTTACAGCACTTAAAGTTCAATCTTCACTAAGTCCCTGCACCCCCTAATGGAAGCTTGAAATTCACCCCCTAGTGGCAGCTTAACAGGCTGTATCTGACCGTTTAGGGACATGGTCTGATCATATCACATCTCCTGGGTGTAAGACAGTATAAAAACATCCCAGCATTTAATCACAGCCGATTCTTTTTGTGAGGTAATACATTTCCCTATGTTTTTAAAAAACGTTTTACATCACAGAAAGAGTCATTTGTAATCCTGTGCTGTCTGTATGTATATTTTTTGCATCCTCTCCAGCCCAAGAGATGTGGTATGATCAGACCATGTCCCTGTATGGTCAGACACGGCTATTACACAATACAAAGCAGTGGCACAATTATCAGATTATCTCAGAACATTTTTTATTGTTCCAAGATCTACTGATTAAAATTAACTTTCTTCATGGGAAAACCCCGTTAAGGCTATGTGCACACCTTCAGTATTTGCAGCAGATTTTTCTGCATCAAAAAACAGAATGTTGGCAATAAAAAAGTCGCTGCATAACATACATTCATTTTTAGCGTGTTTTTGACACGTTGTTACGGACATTTTTGCAGCAGTCTTGTTTCCATTCAACTGCGTGAGTGAAAACTGCAAAAATGCTAAGGAAATTTACATATTGAAGATATGAAAAAAACACTTAAAAAGTTAAAATTTGCAAGGAAAAATAACCAGCACGTGCATAAGATGTCAAAAATTTTAATCACTTTGCTGATTCTGAAAAGTACTTAACCTTGAAAAATGTGTAGGAAAAACACGGTAAAGATGCAGCATGTGAACAAGTCTTATATATTAAAGAGGCCTGGTCACCAGGTAGATTGTGGACAGATTTTGTTCTTATTTTATTCCCATTTTTCTTTCTTTTATACCCATCATAGGGTATGTACACATTGCGTCATTTAGATGGGGACGCAGCTGACGAGTTCTCCCAGGCAAAGCCGGCATCGGGCAGCTTATTTTATCCGTGAGCAAGTCACTTCTTTTAACCGCTTTCATGGGTTTCCGAACTAAAAGAAATGACATAGGATGGAACATTGGGCACAGAAATGTGGCTTTTCTATTACTGTGCACTATGTTTATTCATTACAGTCATATGTGCCCAAACTTTATCATATGACTGTATAGAGCCACTTTTACGAGGCTTATGCAGGAAGAATTCGCCTGAAAAAGACGTCATGTACACATAACCATACAATTCCAGAGATTTGTGCCTTTTTAAATAGTTTTAAATTTTAAGACCTTCACCAAGAGGGCATTGTTCACAGGGCAATTATGCCAAGACAGCGTAAAGACGCCCAGCGAGAATCTGTAAACCACGCCCCTCTGAAAAGAGCATAGAAAGGCCCATATCTCTGCTATTATATGTATATGTAAGATTGAAAAAAAATATATCAGAATGCTCGGGGGAGAATGGGAATAAAACAAGAATTGGCCACAAAAACAAAACTTGACACTTTTGGTGACAGGTCGTCTTTAAGAATTTTCAAGATGAATATAAATTTCTTTTCTATTTATCTTGGGTTACAAAAAAAATAAAATAATTCAAATGCAGAAAACCCCCCAGAGAAGACAGGGTAGGCCTTACATTGAATGATGCAATATGCAGTATGTTCTGTGCTTGCCCACCTATATAGTGTATAACTAACCGTACCATGCAGTGTCTAATTATCATAGGGTCCAAATAATTGTGCCATATATTGACCAAGTAACATTTCTATACAGTAACAATAATAAACAATGCTGTATTACAAAAATAATATAAAGACAGTGTTTAAATAGCAGTACCACATAAGTAAATACAAGTATATAATGCTCCACGTACAATAACCCCCCCCCCCCCAAAAAAAAGTCTAATAGTAGTATTACACAGTGTCTAAATAAAACTACTATATTAATAATATTCATGCTGGTCACAAGCCTTAGGTACCAACTCATCTATAGCCTCTGCAGAAGTCCCACACCCCTACGACTTTATCATAACAATAATGAAATTGTTTCGCCATTTACATTTATTTTTAGCAAATAAAACACTATAAACAAAAAGATTAGGTATTCACAAACTATTACATTGCTTAACCCCTTAACAACTGCGAGCAGTAATCTTACGTCCTAGCAGTCATAGTGTTAATCTCCCCCGGCTGCTGACGGCAGCCGGGGGAGATCGGTGCACATCTCAGCTGATTTCTACAGCTGATATGTGTGCTTGCCAGGCACGAGCGGAATTGTGACAGCGCCATTATAATAGCGATCACGCTATAATTTTAAGCGGGCTTTGCACGTTGCGACATCGCAGGCCGATGCTGCAATGTCGCACGCGATAGTGCCCGCCCCCGTCGCAGGTACGATATCGTGTGATAGCTGGCGAAGCGAAAACTATCGCTACGCCAGCTTCACACGCACTCACCTGCCCTGCGACCGTCGCTCTGGCCGGCGACCCGCCTCCTTCCTAAGGGGGCGGGTCGTGCGGCGTCATAGCGACGTCACACGGCAGGCGGCCAATAGGAGCGGAGGGGCGGAGATGAGCATGATGTAAACATCCTGCCCAGCTCCTTCCTTCCGCATATCCTACGGAAGCCGCAGTGACGCCGGTAGGAGATGTTCCTCGCTCCTGCGGCTTCACACACAGCGATGTGTGCTGCCGCAGGAACGAGGAACAACATCGGACCGTCGCGTCAGCGTAATTATGAATTACGCCGACGCTGCAACGATGATACGATTACGACGATTTTGCGCTCGTTAATCGTATCATCAAGGCTTTACACACTACGATATCGCATGCGATGCCGGCCACTTTCAATTTGACCCTACCAACATCGCACCTGCGATGTCGTAGTGTGCAAAGCCGCCCTTACTCACAAGCCCACCACCGGAGGTCACGTGACATGATCACGTGGATCGAGTGGTTGTCATGGTAGCACAGGCTCATGTGATGACTCCTGTGCTCACATGACTAAGGTCCTGGAAACAAACAGCCGAGTACTGGTTGATACAAGAGATGATCATTTCTCCCGGTCTGAGCGATGCTGCTCTGATCGGGATAAATAAATGAGCGATCAGACTGCTGATCGTTATAGCCCCCTAGGGAGACAAGTAAAATAATAAAATAATAGTTTAAAAAAAAGTTTTGAAAAATTAAAAAAATTTTTTAAAAGATCTAAAAGTTCAAATCACCCCCCATTCGCCCCATTGAAAATTAAAGGGTTAAAAAAATAAAAAATATACACACATTTGGTATCGGCGCATTCAGAAATGCCCGATCTATCAAAATATAAAATCAATTAATCCGATTGGTAAACAGCGTAGCGGAAAAAAATTCCAAATGCCAAAATTGTTTTTTGTTCGCCATAAATTTTGCGTAAACTGTAATAATAGGTCAAGCAATCAAAATGTAGCATCTGTGGAAAAATGGTACCGTTAAAAACGGCAGTCAGAGACACAAAAAATAAGCCATCACTGAGCCATAGATCCCAAAAAAATGAGAACGCTTATGGGTCACGGAAAATGGCGCCACTTTTTTCAGACAAACTTCTGGTTTTTTGTAACCCTTTAGATAAAAGTAAACCTATTCATGTTTGGTGTCTACAAACTCGCACTCACCTCAGGCAACAGTTTTACCATATAGTGAAGACTGTGAATAAAATAATTCAAAAACAATAGTGCAATCGCACTTTTTTGCAATTTCTCCGCATTTGGAATTTTTTTTTCATTTTTCAGTACACTATATTGTAAAACTGCAGCTCGTTATTAAGGCTATGTGCGCACGTTGCGTATTTGCATGCAGTTACGCTGGGATCTGCACCGCAGCGTAACTGCATACGTCCTGCGTCCCCAGCACAATCTATGAAGATTATGCAGGAGCCGTGCGCACGTGGCGTATTAGAGCGCAGCGCTTCGGCTGCTGCCCGAAGCGCGCGTTCTAAGAAGTGACATGTCACTTCTTTCCTGCGCTTTGGATGCAGCCCCGCTCTGTCTATGGGAGGGGCTGCACTCAAGAGCGCATGGAATCGGCTTTTTTTTTTTTCATTACGGGCTCTTTCTGCAGCGATTTGAAGCGCACATGTGCTGTTCAAATCGCTGCAGAAATTTCTGCAGGGACAGTACGCAACGTGCGCACATAGCCTTATTGTTATTTGTAAAAGAATTGAGGACATGATAGCGATCAGTTAACGGATTCGTTTTCCATAGACTGCCATATTAAAAAAATGGATCAATTTTTTGAAAACGGACAAGAAAGTTGTGTCTGCAGAACTTTTTTGCCATCTGAATCTATTCTAATGGCTGATTAGTGGACACGTGAAATTAGCCTTATAAATCCTGCATGTAGGCCTTTTATGTTTGATCCTTCCTTTCCTTCCTTATGGTTTTACATATACTGTAAATTCCTTATAAATTTGCAGTATCATGTGTACTTTAGGCTTTGAGTAGCAATTCATAATAGTGTTGTTAGGTACACGACTACACTGTCATTAACCTTTAGCTGTTTGTTTCGGCTTACTTCCCGCAAGCAATAACGCTCAAGGTTACTAAACTTTAATATTCTTATAATGGCTTTGATAAAATAATATGGTCAAACCTCAAAGCTTCTACCTCTTGTTCGAAAAGTAATTATCAAGTAATTATTTGCTAAACTGAATATGCTGATATCCCGAATCCAGAGTTCCTGCAATTAATAGCCTGCATTTAACTCACTGAATACATCAATTAGTTACTCGGTAACTTTTATGGCATTGGATCTCATAGGGATAAAGCACACTGGATTGTGGCTACAATGTACCTAGTGTATAAACAGCAGGTCTTACATATTTATCTGGTGTATGAAATGTAAAATCAGGCTCTGGTACAAATTTTGAAGATCTCATTCTCCAATGGGAGATCTACATTAACTAAATCTACTAAATTTCCTTCCCCATGTTGTAGGTGCAGGTGTATCAGCAGCTGAGTAAAATCACACAGGGTGGGTGGCAGCTGTGTTATACAGCCAGCACTTGTCTCTAACTGCATCGATCGGACTCCGCTCTGGCAGAGTCATTTAAGTGGCACAATATTGCCCAGGTGTCTCTGCTCAGATGCCCATCACCCACATTACTTCCCCACAACCTGATCACGGGGTACTGATGGATTACAATGAAAACCGGTGAACTACAGAAGGCCCCAGTCATCCCCATCCATCGTGATACTCCTGAGAAGCCCAGCCCCAAGCTTGGCTTCATAGGAGACCATTGTTTGTACGTTAAACTGCAATACTAGAGTATTCCATTATATAGTGTGATGAAACGATCCCTTATTGGGAATAACATTACAGCCTAAAAAAAAGTTTAAAACCAATAAAAAAAAGCACGAAAATAAAATGGAATCTTCAAATCAGCCCTTTTCAACAGTTAAAAACTGTCACGGTGGTCTCTCTGCATATAGATATATCAAAAAAGTCTGACCCACACATCCAATAGGTGTGAACAGGTGCCATCTAAAAACACACTATAACTACAAAAATACATACAGCTGCGTTCTTGAATGCTAACAATAAATAAGGAAACTCTGGCATTGCATTACTGCTATAGGAATAGTTGAAAAAAGAGATACTTAGCTTAAGTATTGGCCAATGCATGTGAGCTAGATAACCATGACAAGGTAATCTCTTATATATCAGGACCCTAATTTGAAATGCAGCTGTCTGTGTTACAAACCTAAATGTCTGGGCAGAAAGGATCAAGCTATAAGGCTTAAGGTCCAGTCACACTAAGCAACTTACCAGCGATCCCAACAACGATAGGGATCGCTGGTAAGTTGCTAGGAGGTTGCTGGTGAGATGTCACACTGCGACGCTCTAGCGATCCCACCAGCAACCTGACCTGGCAGGGATCGCTGGAGCGTCGCTACACGAGTTGCTGGTGAGCTCACCAGCAACCAGTGACCAGCCCCCAGCGCCGCGTGGAAGATGCTGCGCTTGGTAACTAAGGTAAATATCGGGTAACCAACCCGATATTTACCTTGGTTACCAGTGCACGGAGCTACACGTGCAGAGAACAGGGAGCAGCGCACACTGAGCGCTGGCTCCCTGCTCTCCTAGTTACAGCACACATCGGGTTAATTACCCGATGTGTGCTGCAGCTACATGTGCAGAGAGCAGGGAGCAGCGCACACCGCTTAGCGCTGGCTCCCTGCTCTCCTAGTTACAGCACACATCGGGTTAATTACCCGATGTGTGCTGCAGCTAAATGTGCACAGAGCAGGGAGCAGCGCACACCGCTTAGCGCTGGCTCCCTGCTCTCCTAGTTACAGCACACATCGGGTTAATTACCCGATGTGTGTTGCAGCTACATATGCAGAGAGCAGGGAGCAGCGCACACCGCTTAGCGCTGGCTCCCTGCTCTCCTAGTTACAGCACACATCGGGTTAATTACCCGATGTGTGCTGCAGCTAAATGTGCACAGAGCAGGGAGCAGCGCACACCGCTTAGCGCTGGCTCCCTGCTCTCCTAGTTACAGCGCACATCGGGTTAATTAACCCGATGTGTACTGCAGCTACATGTGCACAGAGCAAGAGCCGGCACTGACAATGAGAGCGGCGGAGGCTGGTAACAAAGGTAAATATCGGGTAACCAAGGACAGGGCTTCTTGGTTACCCGATGTTTACATTGGTTACCAGCCTCCGCAGAAGCCGGCTCCTGCTGCCTGCACATTTAGTTGTTGCTGTCTCGCTGTTACACACAGCGATCTGTGCTTCACAGCGGGACAGCAACAACTAAAAAATGGCCCAGGACATTCAGCAACAACCAACGACCTCACAGCAGGGGCCAGGTTGTTGCTGGATGTCACACACAGCAACATCGCTAGCAACGTCACAAAAGTTGTTCGTTAGCAGCGATGTTGCTAGCGATGTTGCTAGCGATGTTGCTTAGTGTGACGGGGCCTTAAGTTCACACATCAGTTTTTTCCAATCAGGCACAATCCGGTTTGTGCCTGATGCAACGGATCTGTCTCAGATTGTGTAAAAACTGATGCGACGGATCCGCTAAAAAAACTGATCCGTTTTTTTTTATATATGCTGAGAGAGACCCTATCATCACTGCATAAACACTGGCACTATGGTACGCATCATCACCACACACGCAGGCACTACTGCACGCATCATCACCGCACACGCAGGCACTACCGCACGCATCATCACCGCACAGGCAGGCACTACCGCACGCATCATCACCGCACACGCAGGCACTACCGCACGCATCATCACCGCACACGCAGTCACTACCGCACGCATCATCACCACACACGCAGGCACTACCGCACGCATCATCACCGCACATGCAGGCACTACCGCACGCATCATCACCGCACACCCCGGCACTACAGCCCCCATCATCACCGCACCACACAGGCATTATCGCACGCATCATCACCTCACACGCAGGCACTACCGCACACATCATCACCGCACACCCCAGCACTACAGCCCCCATCATCACCGCACCACACAGGCATTATCGCACGCATCATCACCACACACGCAGGCACTACCGCACGCATCATCACCGCACAGGCAGGCACTACCGCACGCATCATCACCGCACACGCAGGCACTACCGCACGCATCATCACCGCACACGCAGGCACTACCGCACGCATCATCACCACACACGCAGACACTACCGCACGCATCATCACCGCACACGCAGGCACTACCGCACGCATCATCACCGCACACGCAGGCACTACCGCACGCATCATCACCGCACATGCAGGCACTACCGCACGCACCATCATCGCACACGCAGGCACTACTGCACGCATCATCACCGCACACCCCGGCACTACAGCCCCCATCATCACTGCACCACACAGGCATTATCGCACGCATTATCACCACACACGCAGGCACTACTGCACGCATCATCACCGCACACGCAGGCACTACCGCACGCATCATCACCGCACAGGCAGGCACTACCGCACGCATCATCACCGCACACGCAGGCACTACCGCACGCATCATCACCGCACACGCAGGCACTACCGCACGCATCATCACCGCACACGCAGGCACTACCGCATGCATCATCACCGCACACGCAGACACTACCGCACGCATCATCACCGCACACGCAGGCACTACCGCACGCATCATCACCGCACACGCAGGCACTACCGCACGCATCATCACCGCACAAGCAGGCACTACCGCACGCATCATCACCGCACATGCAGGCACTACCGCACGCACCATCATCGCACACGCAGGCACTACCGCACGCATCATCACCGCACACCCCGGCACTACAGCCCCCATCATCACCGCACCACACAGGCATTATCGCACGCATCATCACCTCACACGCAGGCACTACCGCACGCATCATCCTCGCACACTCGCAGGCACTAGAACCCCCATCATCACCGCACACGCAGGCATTACCTCAGTGACGTCCCCGCTGACAGCGCGGCTCACTTCAGTTGCTGCGTGGATCTGACACAGAGCGCTCGTGTTCTACTGCCGCTCCTGTCAGCTTCATGTAGCAGAGCTAAAATCGTCATGGGACCTCTGTGGATTACGTCGGACCTGGAGGGGTGTTTGGGGATTTTAATAAAATGGTGAAAGAGGGTGTTCTTTAGTCTTTTATTCCAAATAAAGTATTTTTTTAAGTGTATGTGTTTATTTACTTTTACTTCCAGGTTAATCATTGGGGGTGTCTCATAGACGCCTGCCATGATTAACCCCTTATTACCCCGGCAATTCGGGATGAGTCAGGTAAAGTCCCGGGACTGTCGCATCTAATGGATGCGGCAATTCTGGGCGACTGCTGGCTGATATTGTTAGGCTGGGGGGCTCCCCATAACGTGGAGCTCCCCTTCCTAAGAATACCAGCCTTCAGCCGTGTGGCTTTATCTTGGCTGGTATCAAAATTGGGAGGAACCGCATGCCGTTTTTTTTAATTACTTATTTATTTATTTTACTGCAAGATCCCCGCACACCGGCGGCTGTGATTGGTTGCAGTGAGACGCTGTCACTCAGCGTGGGGGCGTGTCTGACTGTAACCAATCATAGGTGCCGGAGGGCGGAGAAAGCAGTGAATACGAGATTGAATAATGGGCGGCCGGCATTTTCAAATCAGGAGAAGCCGCCAGAGCTTTGTGACAGCCGTGCAGCGCTGCGCCCGTGATCGGTGAGTGGGTGAGAGTGAGTGAATGAGTCAGTGAGTGAGAGAGTTTGAGAGAGAGAGTGAGTGATTGATTGATTTTCTGACAAGCAATGAATTTATATCACTTCTGGGCATGCTCAAAAGAAAAAAACGGATAAAAAAATGAAAAACTTTCATTATGCACCATTGCTATGCAGTTTTTTGCCGCTGGCAAAAAACGTTCCTCTCTGCATCCTGTGTGGCCGCCAGAGTGACGATTTTTGCCACATCCGTCAAAAACAGGATCAAATGCAAGTACATGCGGCACAATCCGGCGCTAATAAAAGTCTATGAGGAAAAAATGCACCCGGCGGCAAAAAAAAGGATGCGTTTTTCCCGCAAAGCGCCGGATTGTGCCGCACTGCAAAACCTGATGTGTGAACATACCCTAAAGGAGAATGGACACACCATGGTTATAAGGCGGAGTGCTCAGTTAGAGAGAAATGAACTACAAATATATCAAAAGCTGGATCCTTTCTGCACAGACATGTAGGTTTTTAACCCAGATAGCGGTGTGTGCGTCAGGTTTTTTTTACACACACATATATATATATATATTTGTAGTGCGTTTCTTTCTGACTGAACACTCTGCCCTATAACCAGGCAGTGTCCATCCTCTTTTATAGCTGGATCCCTTCTACCCAGACATGTAAGTTTTTAAGCCAGATAGTGGCATTTCAAGTTAGGGTCCCAATATATAAGAGATCACCTTGTTGTGGTTATCGGGCTCACATGCATTGGTCAATACATACGCTAAGTATCTTTTTTTTTTTTTTCAAATATTCCTATAGCAGGAAGGCAATACCAGAGATCTCTGCATATAGAGACCTGTGACAGGTTCAGGGCCTGAGTCTCATTCTGTTGGGAGACTCTTAATATTAAACGTGTGTCTTTCCTTTGGTGCATGAAGTGTTAATGTCAGTTTTGTTGCTAGCAGCTTTCCAGCAGTCCATGTCAGATACAACTGCTTAGTTACCATGCCCCTCACCTTTAAATAGTGGCCATTCCCCGCATGCATTGCAGTTGTTAAAATTCATTCTACTCTGGCCACCTTGGTGAAAGGAGCTTCTAGGGTTCTGAACTTAGCTCATCCATCTGCTGCCTTGGAGTCTGGCTGCAACCGTGGAGTTCGTGTTGTATCCTTTTCCTTTCTGTGTGTCTACCTTTCCCTTGAGTTGTATTAGTGCAGTGATGGGACTAGCGTTACTGCCAGCTCAGTTGCCAGGGTTACTGCAGGGTTTTCCCAGGGTTTCAGGTATCCTGCTCGGCGACAGGTGCGGAACCTGTATAGGGACTGGCTAGGAGTGCAAGGTACAGCTGCAGGTGAGTGCAGGACATTTCCCATCTTCCCCCTTCCTAGCGCCAGGACCCATTGTTGTTATAGTGACCCCATTGTTCCCTCTTTTTGTTGTGGTATTTTTTGTAGTGTGCCAGACAATTATAGAGCTGAGAGCAACGGTCACGCTGTGTACACAGACTTATCCTACTCAATGCATGACAAAAACAAAGAAGTTATAAAAACTAACCATTTTCGGTATCGACAAGTTCATAAAACTCTGCTGTATGAAAATATAAAATTGTTTAACCCATAAATTAAACAAAATTAAATTGACTTTTTACAACAGCCCCATATAGAAGGAATAAAGCACTGGTTAAGTATGCACAATGCTGCTCCATTCTAACTGGGTTAAAAGTGCCTCAATGGGGATTTAAACTCCCTATTCACTGTCAGACCCCAACCAATCAATAAGTTATCATCACCTGTCCTGTGGATAGATAACTTGTTTTCACCAGAGAATTCTTTTAAGATCTTTTTAAAATAAAACATAGTTACATATCGTATATCTATCACATATGCAATAGAAAAATATTTAAACTGGTAATTCCTAAATCTGTTTCCTAAATTTGTTGTGTTCGGCCATATAAAGAGAGCAATGATACCATAATTGTCATCTTTCTGGGTGTTGATAAGAATGACAATGAGATTCATGTACACATATTGCCCTCTAGTGGCTATTCAGGAATAATGACATCTCCATTTCTCACCAGATTTCCATGAGGGCGCAGGCAGCCTTCCTCCTAATGCTTACTAACGGGTGGCTGAGCTTTTCTTTGAGAACCATCACAGCTCCGGCCCCAAGAGCCTGGGAAGCATCTGCTTGTAAGCAGAAATGCAATGTTTCCAAGATGACCTCTTGTATTTCATCCAGCTCAGACTCCAACTTCCTCACCAGCTGTGAGACTAGTCCTGCAGCGACCAGAGCGGCTGCACCTGCAATACAAGCATGACACAATATGTGATGTGGCAGTGGCCATATTGGGCAGATACGTTGCCCATTCAGCATTTTTTTTTAAACCTGGCAGTTTAATACGTGCACACTTTACTTTTATGAATATACTGCAGATTTCATTTTACATCACTGTATATAACAAAATACACAGACACTCGCTGCGCAGCTCTGCTGTTCTAATTATGTCAGACATCTTAATTACATAAATACCTGTCTGTATTTTTTTAACACATAATTTCCAGAGCGCAAAGCATATAGGGAACAGTGACTGCCACTGCACAATGTCCAGATGGAACTATATAAAGTGGGGAAAAAAAAAAATAAAAATGTCCAGCAATCACATCCAGGTTATATTAAAAATAAAAATTCTTTATTTTAATCCATATCTCCAATCCAGTATGTGAAAGACTAGGAGTGAATAAGGACATGTAGTCTGAAACTCGTTCCTCTATTCTATTGTTCAATTGATTTTTTCTTTTAATTCCCAGATGGACTAATTTTTTTTAATATGGATTAAAATAAAGAATTTTTATTTTTAATATAACCTGGACGTGATTGCTGGCCATTTTTTTTCTTCTCTCCTGCCATGTGGATGTTTGCCGATTCCTCTTTGCCCGTGCACCGTCTGGTTTGGGAGGTCTCCATATGAATTGGGTGAACTAGACTTTTTTCTATTATATTTCTTGGAGTGGGGAAAATAAATATTTGATACTCTTCGATTTTGCAAGTTTTCCCACCTACAAAGAATGGAGGGGTCTGTAATTTTTATTGTACATACACTTCAACTGTGACAATTAAAAAAAATCCAGAAAATCACATTGAATAATTTTTAAATAATTAATTTGCATTTTATTGCATGAAATAAGCATTTGATCACCTACCAACCAGCAATTCTCACAGACCTGTTGCTTTTTCTATACGATGCCCTCCTACTCTGCTCCCATTACCATTTTATTTGCACCTGTTACCTGTATAAGAGACACCTGTCCACACACAATCAGTCATCACACTCCAACCTCTCCACCATGGCCAAGACAAAAGAGCTGTCTAAGGACACCAGGGACAAAATTGTAGTCCTGCACAAGGCTGGGACGGGCTATAGGGTTATACGCAAGCAAACTGTTGGCGCAATTATTAGCAATAATAGGCAAGCAATTATTAGAAATAATAGGCAAGCAAACTGTTGGCGCAATTATTAGCAATAATAGGCAAGCAATTATTAGAAATAATACGCAAGCAAACTGTTGGCGCAATTATTAGAAAATGGAAGAAACACAAGATGACTGTCAATCTTACTTGGTCTGGGGCTCCTTGCAGGATTTTGCCTCGTGGAGTAAGAATGATTCTGAGAAAGGTCAGAAATTGGCCCAGAACTACATGGGAGTACCTGGCCAATGACCTGAAGAGAGCTAGGACCGCAGTCTAAAAGACACTGTCATGGATAAAAATCCTGCAGGGCCTGCAAGGTCCCCCTGCTCATGCCAGCACATGTTCAAGCCTGTTTGATGTTCGTCAATGACCATCTGGCTGATCTAGAGGAGGCATGGGAGAAGGTCATGTGGTCAGATGAGACCAAAATAGAACTTTTTAGTATCAACTCCACTCTCTGTGTTTGGAGGAAGAAGAAGGATGAGTACAACCCCAAGAACACTGTCCCAACTGTGAAGCATGGGGGTGGAAACATCATACTTTGGGAGTTCTTTTCTGCAAAGGAGACAGTATGACTGCGCCATATTGAAAGGGTGATGAATGGGGTCATGTGTCGCGAGATTTTAGCCAACAACCTTCTTCCCTCAGTCATGGCTGGGTCTTTCAGCATGACAATAACTCGAAACACACAGCCAGGGCAACTAAGAAGTGGCTCCATAACAAGCATTTCAAGGTCCAGGAGTGGCCTAGCCAATCTCCAGACCTGAGCCCAATAGAAAATCTTTGCAAGGAGCTGAAATTCAATGGTGCCCAGTGAAAGACCTGAAACCTGAAAGATCTCAAGATCTGTATTGAGGAGTGGGCCAAAATCTCTGCTGCACTGTGTGCAAGTTTTGCTAAGAACCAGGGGTAGAAGGATTGCGGTTGCAGGGATTGTAACCTAGTTCGGGCCCAGGGGTGCAGGAGACCTGCTGGTCCCAGCCCCTGCTTCAGCTAGATGTGCGTCTGAGGCTGCACATCCAGCTGAAAAGCATCGCAGCGCAGAAACCCGTCGGGTCCCTGTACTGTGATACACGCTGCCGGCCAAACAGAGGCTAGCAGCTGTCATCTGTATCCCAGTGACTGTGTACGGCGCATGGCAATGATGATTGCAATAGCACCGAAAGCTGCCGGCCACTGTACGCTGGCTACACAGGAGGACACTGTGTGACATGGGAGCCAGGGACAGTGAGTACAATGTTGTTTTTTGCATTGGACATAAGGGAGACTTAAGGGAGACATATACTAGGATGGGGACATGTATACCAGGAGGGGGACAGCAGATACCAGGAGGGGGACAGTATATACCAGGCGCCCACCAGGAAAAGGACAGTAGATACAAGAAGGGGGACAGCATATACCAGGAGGGCCCCAGTAGATACCAGGAGGGGGACAGTATAATCCAGGAGGGGCCCAGGATGGGGACATATATACCAGGATGGGGTTATATAAATACCAGGATGTGGGCTAGTATAGGGAACATATATACTAGGATGGGGGACATATATGCCAGGATGGGGGACATACTTACCAGTATGGGGGATAGATATCAGAACGGGGGACATATTTATGAGGAAAGAGCCCAGGATGGGGGACATTAGAACAGGGTGGTGGACATTGCTACATAATTAAGGGGGGGGGGGCAACTCGTATGTCTTTATAGGGTTTAGAATGCTAAATGTATACATACATATACATACTGTACATCTGGCAAACATAAGGGGGGGCCAGGTCCAATTTTTTCACGAGGGCCCATCGAACTATATTTATGCCACTGCTAAGAACTACAGGAAACGTCTGACCTCTGTAATTGCAAACAAAGATTTCTTTACCAAATATTAAGATCTATTGTATCAAATGCTTATTTCATGCAATAAAATACAAATTAATTATTTAAAAACTATAGAAAGTGATTTTCTGGATATATATTATTTTAGATTCAGTCCGTCACAGGTGAAGTGTATCTATGATAACAATTACAGACCTCTCTTCTTTGTAAGTGGGAAAACTCACAAAAAAATGATTGGAGTTTCATTAGTGTATTTGACCAGACTGTCATCAGACTTTGGTAAGTGTGTGAGCTTTTACCATCAGAGTTTGGTAAGTGTCAGATTTTACCATCAGAGTTTAATCAGCTTTTCTTGGATGAAAAAAAAATAATGAACGTTACTCAACCTTCATATATACAACAGTTTGTAGAAATACAAAAGGCACAAGAATGGCATCCCAATTTTTTTATGGACCCATATACTTGCATTGAATGATCCAAAAATCAAAATCGAACATGTCTCTGTGTTTTTGTGTGGACCACTCAGACTGAAAAATTACACAGACATGTGAACAACCCCATAGGTACAAGTTTTATTTGTGAAAGCCACGGATAGAACGCTGACATGATAAACTGAGGTTTGAATGAGAGATAAGACTGATTTTGTTTTATTAGGCAGCTTATATAAAGTAAAAGAGTAGGAGACTTGAGAGCGGCTAGCTTCTACAGCTCCGACATCTACTATTAGGCCAGCAGCAGAAGGCAGCTTAGTCACCCACCCTCAAATAAAATTCTGAGTGTGTCAAGTCACACCCAAGTGTAAGATCACCATGGGCAATGTGACTTTTGTAAATCCCCCATCACTGGACTCTGAGCAATAGATTTGTGGACATTTTGTTACCAGCTCCAGCTCGCTGACTGCATTGAGGTTTTTCAGTTTAGTCATTAAGGGCCCTCTGATACAATGATGGAGGTCACACAATACCATGGTAATCTGATCAGTGTTGGCTTCCCTCTTCCCTCCTTCGGACAAATCAAGATATCCAGAGGTAGCAAGAGAGCAACCACAGCTCTCACTTCCTCCAAATGTGTTGATTTGTCCGTAGGGTAGAGAGAAGACAGCGTAGATTGTCCACCGGGATCTTCTTATGTCACATGATCCTCGGGACAGGCACTGTTGACACTGCGGGAACGGTGGTGAGTATAGGTGTTATTATGTTACTGGTGGCAAACACAGGGATTGAGAAATGGTTGTACGAGTACTGGACAACCCATTTAAGTGATTGTAAATTGCATGTTAATAAAATATGACTTCTTGAGAACTTCTTCCTTGCAGCGTCTCAGAATGCCGATGTCAAGAATATTGGTACACATTTTGGGCTGTCTAGTTCATACAAGGTGACATCTCTATATAACAGACATAAACTGACCATGTTTCTGAATATATTGCTAAGCTATATGTATCCATAGAAAGGAAAAGATGGAGCCGAGCTTTCTTCATCTCATTAACTGTAGTTACAGATGTATGTTTATCATGGCTGAATTACAAGCCTTCTGTGCTTGAAGCTACAAATCCTGATTAGTCTATTCTATTGACCTTTAGAAAGAACATACAAAAACCTCAAGCATTAGAATGAAAAGGAAAAGACATTTAAAGCAAATCTTTTTTCTACATTTTTTCTAAATTATTTTGCTCATTACGATCCAGGGTTATTGTTTGGGCACAAAATAAGTTTATGATTCACTGACAGAATAATAGGGTCCCAAGAGCTACAGCGTCATCCCGCTTCTCTCAACAGATGATCAAGCTGTGTACTCCTTACTCATGCAATATTTTTGGAAGAAAAAGATGGGATATATTTACACTGAAATTGAATGCATCACCTAGATTTTTTTTTTCCATTTTTTTACTATCCAAAACCAAATGGAGAAAATTAGTGATGGGCGAACCCGAACTGTAAAGCTCGGGGTTTATACCGAACACATAGTGTTCGTGCACACGATCCCGAACACAAGCTTTCCTGGGAATCTCGTGTTTACAGTTCAAGTCCAATTCAGGTCCATGGGCTGTAAAGAAAAAAGTACATTATTAAAAACATTCTGATTATACTTACAGGTCCTGCGACGTGTCCTGCAGACTCTGTCTCCTGGCTGATTCTGCTTCCGCATGGGTAACCACCACTGACTAAAGGACCTTCCATGACGTCATAGCCATGTGACCAGTCTGGTGTGAATGTTGTACAGAAATTGGCTTACAGACTGGTCACATGGCTCTGATGTCATCAGAGGTCCTAGTAACTTCTGGGGGTATTTATTGCACTGCTCGTCACTCGGCAGTCTTCGGCCGTGTTCGCGATGACCTCAGGGTTCACTCGAGTCCATGAGCCATTGCACTTTGACTGTCACTGTGCAAGTGTCGCATAGCATAACCCGGCATGGCGCACACTCTCCTGACAGCAGCAGGTCGGCTGCATTTATTTCCATGCAGCTGAGCTGCCTCTGTCCGGGGAGTGTCAGGCCATGTGGGGTGATACAATGTCAGAAAGCACGAATCATACGCAAGTGGAATCATACCCTCAGGGTCAGCCTGCTCCTCGCTCTGTACAGAATGATGAAACAGAACTGACATGGCAGTCCCTGCTTCTCGCTCTATTTATGTCTGAACAGAGCGATGAAGCAGAGCTGACATTGCTCTCTCTGCTTTTCGCTCTGTATAGACACTTGTCTGTACAGAGTGATGAAACAGAGCTGACATTTCTCTATCTGTGGACTAGTAAAATTTTTTCTAATAAAGATGGAGTTTCTAATTGTTTTTTTTGTTTTATTTCTAATAAAAAAAATTCTATGTTATGTTTTTTTTTACTGTTTACTAGAAATTAATGGTGGCCATGTCTAATTTGGCGTGACACCATGAATTTCAGGCTTAGTACCAGCTGAGAATACAAAAATGGTATTAACCCCTTTATTACCCAGTGTGCCACCGCCATCAGGGCCGCTGAACGAGCCGGGTAAAGTGCCTGGAAATGGCGCTAAGAAACAATGCGCCATTTCCAGGGGCAGGGCGGGCTGTGGTTTTTAGCATGGGGGCCAGAACGCTTGGGCCTTACCACGCTGAGAATCCCAGCCTCCAGCTGCTTGGCTTTACCTGACTGACGATCAAAACATGGCGGGAGCTCACACATTTTTTTTATTATGTTTTTAAATAATTAAAAAAAAATTAATGGGCTTCCTGTATTTTGATTGCCAGCCAAGGTAAAGCCAGGCAGATGGGGGTGGTCACCTGTAGCCGTCTGCTTTATCTGCGCTGAGAATCAAAAATACCGCGGAGCGCTGTAATTTTTTTTAATTATTTATTTATTTTTACACTACTATATGTGTGAGAGACCCAACAGCCAACCACAGATGCTGTCACACAGAATGGGCGTCTGTGATTGGCTGTTGGAGAACCCTGGAATTTGCCCATACATTCTAGATGCTAGATTTCAGCATTACATTCACTAGGTTTCAGGTTACTCCAGCATCCAATCACAGACGCCCACTCACTGACAGTGTCTGTGATTGTCTGTAATGTTAATAGTAAAATAAAACAACAATGCAGAGAAAAAATATTTTATTAGAAATAAAACAGAAGACATTTACGACTCCATCTTTATTACTAAAAAAACCAACCTCCTACGTAGTCCAAAGGCGGGCGAGTAGCTCTGCTACATCTGACGACCATGACATCATAGCCATGTGACCAGTCTGGTGTGAATGTTGATACCTCGTGGGTTACAGGACCTTCCGTAACATCATAGCCATGTGACCAGTCTGTATCCCAATGTCTGTACAACATTCACACCAGACTGGTCATATGGCTATGATGTCATGGAAGGTCCTGTAACCCGGGGGCTAAGCAATGATCGGACACGGAAGCAGAAGCGGCCGGGAGACAGAGTCTGCAGGATGCATTGCGGAAGTGGTAAGTATAATGACAATATTTATTATTAACTATATTCTTTATTTTACAGCCCTCCCGCCCCATCCCATAACTATAAAGTCCAGGTTCGGTGTTTGGACGCAAGTTTGCGTTATATCAGAACCCGAACTTGATCTTTACAAAATGTTCGGGCGAGGCTTCCGAACGCGAACATTGGGGGGTTCGCCCATCACTAGAGAAGATACTAAGCAGAAACTATCCAAGTCCTTCTCAAAAACTTCAAACTCTAAAGCAGGAAAAGGAAGCCACAAGTCGTGGGAGAGTGGACAGGTGAGAATATTGTGTTTTTTGGTTGTTTTTTTTAAAAAACATGTTGGAGAAAAACACCAGGGGCACCTTTATCACCAATTGGAATGGAACGGCAGGTCGGATTCATTGTCTATAGGGCTGCCGCAAGTTGAGTGCAGAGCTCAGGAACTTATTCTGATGGGATAGAAGTACCCCATTCTACCGATCAGTTTGGATCCCAGCTGTCAGACTTTCACCTATCTATAAGTTATCACCTGTCCCAGGAATACTGTAGATGATGACTTAATTCCAGCAGACATTTTTAACTACTTGGAGTTCTGAAACAATAATCCAGGTTTCTTGTGCATGGATTCCTATTGTTGCACCTAATCTTGCACTACTCTAACAGTAGACTATACATAGCCTGCTAAAATGTAAACTTAGGCCCCAGTTTCAAGTCTTTTGCGGCACTTAACAAGTTTTCTTCCTGGATTGCCCTGTATTTAGCTCCATCTACCTTCCAATCAAAGCCTCCCTACAGCATGATGCTGCCACCACCATGTTTGACAGTGGGGATGGTGTTTTCAGTGTGATGTGCAGTGTTGTATGCCACATACACTGTTTTGCATTTAGTGCTCTCCTTGCTTAGAATGTCAATTTACGTGGATGACCATGTCTTGATAGGTTTGAAGTTATGCCATACTCCTATTTTTTGGATGATAAATTAAAGAGTGCTCTGTGAGATGTTCAGTGCTTGGCCTGACCATGCTTTACTCTTCTCCCCAACTTTAATCATTCCTGACCTGTCTTGTGTGTTCTTTGGTTTTCATGATGATGTTTGATACCTAATGTTCTCAAACAATTTTTTGCGGATTTCAGAGAACAGCTGAAGTTATCCTGAGAATACATTTTACAAAGGTGAACTATATTTACTAAGTAAGTGTCTTCTGGAGGCAATTGGTCACTCATGACTTTACTTATGGGTATCAGACTACATGGGGCTCAATACAAATGCATGCCACGATTTTCAGATTTATGTTTTTAAAATGTTTAGAAAATCATGTATCATTTCTTTTACAATTCATTTTGTACTGGTATATCACATAAAATCCCAATAAAATACATTTAAATATATGGGTATAATGTGGAAAAGTTCAAGGGGTACAAATACTTATTCAAGCACTGTACACAGTGTGCACAATTATTAAATAATTTGTATATCTTATGGTTACATTTATTTATTTCAAATCTGTTTTATTGATGAAACTGTTGTCAACATACAAACATATCATTTGTGCAATTACAATACATAAACATCATTTTCTCAATGCCGGGATAACATCCAGAAATTGTTACATTACTAAATTTCTTGGAATTCTTCAAATTATCTTTGTGCTATTACCATACAACCACTTATAAATTATAGGTCAGAATTCCCACTTCTTTTGACTTCCCGTATCCTAATATACTCATTCTCCTTGTGTGTCTATTGTCTTATGAATTATTGATAAATCTTTTCATATAAAAAATGAAACTAGAAAAATGCAGATTAATGTTCAGAAAAGAAAGAAAGAAGAGGAAAGATACAAGCATAAAGAAGAGGAAATTAGAGAGGAGGGGGGAAAGCAAGAAAAGAAAAGAAAAAAAGGGGGGGGAAGGAATGAGATTCCCCACCGTTTCTCAGTTCAAAAAGCTCGCCAAACTCTCCACAAACTCTGGGGACTCCATGAACATAATCCATGGTCTCCAAACTGTAGTACATTTTTCTGTGTTGCCATTTAGTTCTGCTGTCAGCTCCTCCATTTTCTGGAGGTTTGTTATCTCTTCCAACCAATCCAGCACCGTAGGGCATCTAGTCTGTTTCCAAAATCGTGGGATAATCATACGGGCAGCCACCAGGCAAAATCGCAACATGTCCCTTTTTTGTGTTTTAATAGCTCCTGGGAGCATAGAAAGAAGAGCAACCTGGGGGGATTTTTCTATTTCACCTCCGCTCATCTTTTTGTACAGGTAGAACACTGAGTCCCAAAAGGGTTGCAGCTTAGTACAGCTCCACCATATGTGTAGCATTGTACCTGTGTCTGTCCCACACCTCCAGCACACATCAGACACAGAGGGAAATATAGCATGTAATTTAGTCGGGTAATGGTACCACCTTGAGAGAATTTTATAACTTTTCTCTTGAGCGGCGCACGCCAAGGAAAGCTTGTGGGTCCACAGGTACGCTCTGCTCCAATCGTCCTCTGGAATATCCTCTCCCAGTTCCTCTCCCCACCTACAGACAAAGTGAGGTTTATCCACCCTATTTCTCTGGTTCAGCATTTTATAAATGAGTGAGATGCCATGTCCAGGTGATGACCCCTGTAAAAATATTTTCTCAAAAGGAGTAGGGGGTGTCCTCATCCTTCTCTCCCTGTCCTGGTACGAGAGGAAAGATTTCAACTGCATATATTCCATCCAGGAAATCTCTCTCCCTGTGGCCTGCATGGAAGTATAAGTTGGTAGGGTGTGTCCCTGGAGCACGTGACAAAAACGAGTATCATCCGCCCGAGTAAATCCCCCGAATCTATGGGAGTGGAGTCCTGGGGGGAACTTCTTATTACCGAATACGGGGGTAAGTGGGCCCTGCTCCTGAGAGAGAGATCCCTTTTTTATCTCTCCATCCCACATCCCCATCGCTGTCCGCGTGAACTCCATTCCTTTCGCTATCTGGATCCTACTTTCTTTCTCTAACCATGGAAGTAAATGTAAGGGAGTTCCCAGCACATCCTGTTCAATCACCACCCATTGTTTCGAATTACCATGAAAATGCCAGTCCAGTAATCTCGTTAGGATAGCTGCCTTGTAATATAATTGAAAATTTGGGAGCCCCGCCCCCCCGTCACTTTTGTGTCTGGTCAGAGTTTTAATTCCTGTTCGGGGTCTCCTGTTCCCCCAGACAAACCCAGACAAGGCTGTCCGGATCTTGGAGAAGTAACTTAGCGGTAGCTGTATGGGTATTGTCTGAAACAGGAACAGGAACCTCGGTAACACATCCATTTTTATCGCGTTTATACGCCCAAACCACGTCAATCTCTTTTTGTCATATTTCTTTAAGTCCCTGATTGTCCTTTCTAATAAGGGGAAAAAATTGTGATGTACAATTTTTGCTGGATCCCTAGGTACCATAACTCCCAGATATTTTAAAACTGACGGTTGCCACTTAAAAGGGAAGTTTTGTGATACTCTCGCAAGGTCTTCTGCCGATAAAGTCACGTTCATGGCCTCTGATTTGGAAAAATTTACTTTGAAGTTGCTTAAGTTGCCAAACTCTTCGAACTCCTTGAGCAAGGACGGGAAGGATATGTGTGGTTGGGAAATGAACATGAGAAGGTCATCCGCGAATAGAGCCAGCTTACGGTTCTCCCCACCCGCCTCTATCCCGTGGATGCTTGTGTTGTTTCTCAGGGCGACCGCAAGGTGCTCCATGACTATGACGTATAAGAGGGGCGACAGTGGACATCCCTGTCTCGTTCCATTGTGGACCAGAAAGGATGATGATAGAAACCCATTTGTCCTCACTTTTGCTGAGGGTCTCGTATACAGGGACGCAATTCTGCCCAAAAATTTCTGACCCAAACCCACCTGTCTCAAGGCTGCCATCATAAAGCTCCAACTGACCCGGTCGAAGGCCTTCTCCGCGTCCACTGAAAGTAAACACATGGGGAGAGACTGAGCCCTCGACCGAGCCATCAGGAGGAACAATTTGTTGGTATTGTCCCGTGCCTCCCGGCCTTTTACAAATCCCACCTGGTCCGTATGTATTATCCCAGGCAGGGACAGGGCAAGTCTGTTGGCAAGTGCTTTAGAGAAAAATTTCAAATCTAAATTAATCAGTGAGATGGGTCTGTAATTTGTAACCAGCAAGTGGTCCTTTCCCGGTTTGGGGATAACACATATGTGTGCTTCAAGAGACTGCGCTACCCACTGGGAGTTTTCAGATATGGAGTTAAATACTTTGGTCATGAACGGGGATAACTGAGTCTGAAAAATGTTATAGAACTTGGGGGTAAACCCGTCCGGACCTGGGCTTTTGCCTGAGGGAGAATCCCTGATAATAGATGCCACTTCTGTCTCTGTAAAGTCTGCTTCTAGGTTTTCAACCTCAGTATTGGGTATAGTCGGCAGGGCTGTTTTAAGTATGTAATCATTTATTTTAGTCTCCAAAGCTTCTTGTGGCATATCCCCAAATTTGCCCCTTATGTTGTAAAGGTCACTATAATATTTTTGAAACTGGTCCGCTATGTGGATTGGGTTCTGAGTCAAAAGGCCGTCCGATTTTTTTGATCGTAGGGATGTGACTGGGGTCCCCCCTCGGATGTAATAACCTAGCTAGTGGTCTGCCACATTTGTCCGCATATTCATACATAAATCTTTTTAGTCTATTCCTGTGGCGCTCGTATTGTCGGTCCAGAATGGATTTAAGTTCCTCTCTGTTTTTAACTAGCTCTGTCAGTGTCACCGGGGATAATGTCTGCTTATGGATCTTCTCTAGGTCTGAAATATTCTGAAGTAGAGACAGAATAGTTTGGGCTCTCTCCCTCTTAATCCTAGCCCCATGTTTGATCAGAATCCCTCTCAACACACACTTTAGTGTCTCCCATTGAACAGGTAGGGTAGTAGTGTCTCCTGAGTGTATCTCCAAGAATTCATCTATTGTGTTCTGCAGGTCTTTCAAGCATCCCTGGTCCCTCAGCAGACTATCATTCAACCGCCAAGACCACGGCCTCCCAGGCCCATCCGGCATAGTGAGGCTCAAAAATATGGGGGCGTGATCTGACCAAGAGATACTGCCTATAGAGGCCTGTATCTGCCATGTCAGGGCCTTCTGACTTACAAGGAATAGGTCTATGCGGCTGTACGAAGAGTGAGCCGGGGAAAAATATGTGTAGTCACGGTCTACTGGGTGTAGTGTTCTCCATGCATCCACTAATCTGAGTTCCTGTATACAACGTTTAACCTTCGTTAGTTTCCTTATTGAGAGAAAGTTATGTCCCGACGTTGTGTCTACCTTAGGGTCCAAAGTGAAGTTTAAATCACCGCCCACGATCACGGTCCCTTCTGCGAATTCATCCAGTGATGACAGGAGAGAGGAGCAGGTCGTCGCCGGATCTCTATTCGGTAGATACCAATTGACAATGGTAAAGATGGATGAGTTAACATTAATTTTCAGGAATATAAATCTTCCCTCCGTGTCCACCCGTGTATCTAGAACTGTGTGCACTGGGGACTTATGGATGCCTATGGACACTCCCTTGGATTTTGACTCTGGGTTGGAACTGTGGACCCAGTTAGTGTAATATCTGTCTCTAAAGATGGGGAGGTGGCCCGTTTTAAAATGTGTTTCTTGGATCAATAGTATATGGACTCTTTTTTTGTGCATGTCAAAAAATATCTGGGAGCGTTTTTGCGGGACATTAAGTCCCCTCACATTTAGTGAACCCCAATTAATCTGCGTCATTCCAATGCGGAGGAACGGTGGGGACTCTAGGGATAGGTTCGGGGATTAGGGAGAGAGAGAGAGATGTGCAGGCAAGTAGGATAGGAAGAGCAGGGAAAGAGAAGAGGAAATAAAAGAGAAGAGGTAAGAAGGTCGAGAATACAAAAGAAACTACCAACAAAGCAGTAGAAACCAAAGGCAAGGAGGTCAGAGTGCCTCCCGCCTGCAAGGTCACAACAAGACCCTAACGTCGGGTCTAAAAAGACTAAAAGTAACTGTATAGGTATAAGAGAATACCAAACTGTCTAACCTAGGGATGGTGAGACTACGCCACTCCTTTATGGCGTGTTATCCCAATCAGGGAGGGAACTTTCTACAAAGGAGCCCCCTGCCCCGGACTAACAATAAGCAATTATTCAACTTAGTTTGTCAGCCAGAGCCCTATATAATGTGAGGACACAAGGTCTAGAGAGAATAATGTGCTATACACCGTAAGGGGGTGCCCCCCGCCCCCTCTTCCAGGAAGGCAGGAGGGAACCCCCCCCCCTCATAATCAGAAAGACTTAATCCCCCTGGCAAAAAAATTATAGCAAAACTGGGAGGTACATTCTATTGAGAAACAACCCAATGAATTTTTGTTTATAAACCAATAACTCCTTAAACATCAGACTGGTCTTCCTCTTCGAGGGCCACGCATCCGATCACCATCTGGGGCAGCACCCCATACCCCCATTGGAAACACCGGCCATTCCTCTATAGGCACCAACGGAATGTCCAGGGCTGCAGCAAACGATGGCATATCAGTCGGTTTTCTAAGAACATGCATTTTTCCTGCGTGTCGGACCTGCAGGCGGAAAGGAAATCCCCAGCTGTATTGAAACTCATACGAACGGAGCATGTCCAGGAGAGGTTTCAGTGCTCTCCTTCTTTGTAAAGTGAAACGGGATAAGTCCTGCAGAATCTGGACTTGGCTCCCCTCGTATGCTGGTGAAACTCCACTGCGCAACTTAAACAGGATGGCCTCTTTAAGGACATAACGGTGGACCCTGCAAATCACATCTCGAGGTCTGTCATTCTGTGTAGGTCTAGGGCCAAGCGCTCTATGCACTCTGTCTAGCTCCAGGGGTTGGCTTGATGGTTCACCCAGGATCTCATTAAACATCACTTGGAGGGCTCTCTGGAGATCCTTAGGTTCAACAGACTCTGGTAAACCCCGGACCCTTAAATTGTTTCTCCGGCCCCTGTTTTCAGCATCGTCCATTGCTTCCACCATATATTGTATTTGGCGGGAGTGTTGATCCAAAATGGCCCCGTGTGCCTGAGTGGTGTCTTCTATATTCTGTATTTTAGCTGCCTGTATTTGGTTCTGAGTGTCCACTCTTTCCACCTCCCCCCTCAGGGCCGACATCTCTGTGCGGTATGCCTGTTCCAGCCTTGCTATATATGTCTCCATATCTTCTCTGGTGGGCATAGAAGAGATGCGTGCCCGGATTTCATTAAGTTCTGTCAGCACTCCTGGTTCATGTGATCTTATTGTACTTGTGGCAGGCTCTAACTCTGCTTGCATTTCCATATCATACACACTTTGACTCAGGCTGTGTCTCACTGAAGATAGGAGATTTCCACTAGCAGGGCCCTGTTCCCCATTTGCAGCATTAACAGCCTCTGCTTGAGATTTATTATTGTCCTCCTTCTGTGACAGGGGTAAGGGCACCTCTCCCCCCTCCTGAGGCCTCCCCACTGCAGGTCTGCAATCAGCAATGGTGGGGGTTGTACCCATGCTCCCAGCTCCAGGGATCCCCTGTACCTGAGACCTTGTATACTGGCTGTCTGGGGTTATCAGCTGCCTCTCCTCCGCTGCCCGGGTGGTTTCCTCTCTCTGTCTCTGCTGCTGCTGGGGCTTCCCCTGCCTCTCCATCTTGGGAGATGTCTGCAGTGCTGTCCTCTGCTTCGGCCCGGTAAGGAAGCCTCTAATTCCCTTCTCCTCTGTCCGTGACGCTCCTCTGCTGGGCCCCTGGGAGCTCTCCCTTCTCCTGCGCTGCATATCCTTTTCTTCCAGGCTCTTGGGCTGGTTTAATTGTCAGTAATGTAGTCCGGTGGCAGGAGCTGAGACAAACACGTCCTCACTCCTCCATAGCCAGGACACGCCCTTATGGTTACATTTATGATTGGACAACAACACTGCTATCAGCAAACTAAAAGGTTTATAAACTTCAATATTTAAGACAGTTAAAGTGAGGTTTTGTCTTTAGGAGAATATCTATTTGTGCAGAATTACTATGCAACTAAATGAAAAATGTAAATTTTTCCAACTCTGTTATGTATTTTCATATGTTAAAGTAAGAATAATATCAAAACAGTTCCAGTTAAATGTTCCAGATACATTTCTGACATTTCAAACAAAATATCAGTGACCAATATAGACAGCCTTTCATTAAAAAACAGTCATAAGCCTTCCATCCATGGAGTCTGTAAATTTCTTAATCCCTTGTCAATTAATATTTTGGGCTGCCCCAACCATATTCTCCAAGACACTGTTCAAAGAGATGTTAGGCTATGTGCGCACACTGCGTTTTTTTTACCACGTTTTTGCGGTGCGTTTTTGTGCGTTTTTTGGGCTCAAAACAGCATGACTTTGCTTCCACAGTAAAGCCTATAGGTCGCTTTACACGCTACGACATCGCTCAAGCGATCTCGTTTTTTCCTTATTTTTGTACATTTTTTAAGCAAAGGTTTTTACCTTTATTTATTCAATTGATATTGACATTGTATGTTGTTTTAAAAAAAAAAAAAAGGGGGCTAAAATAAATCTTACCACAAATACGGTTGCAAAAGGACACAAGCAGAGGAATCCCGAAAAAAACAAATACAAGTAAGTAATACTGTACTATTATACACACTGCGCCAAGGCTACCCAGAATGGACGAAATTCAGAACACTAGCTCCGGCTTTTATTTCATGATTAGCAAATCAAAACGCATCAGCAACAACCAATCACAACATATTGGGCGTGTCTATTTAAAATAGCAACTACGCCCTGGACGCTGATGACGTTCCAAAAAACGACGAAGAAGGACGATGAAAGGGAGTCACACTTATCAATGTGTCGTTCTGAAAGCCAAAAATAAACGATATTATGGACATAAACGACGAGTACAAGATGGCCGATTTTATAACGATTATTGATCGTTTGGAATCGCACGGAGGTGACACATGCAAAGATGTCGTTACGAATGGCGGAAGTGCGTCACTAAAACCGTGACCCCCAACGATGCATCGCACAATAGATCGACTCGTGTAAAGGAGCCTTTATTGTTTTCCTTCACTGTAAGGCTACTTTCACACGTCTTTTTCTATCAGTCGTAATCCGTTTTGTGACTGATGAGACGGATGCGGCACAGATTGTGTTGAAACTGATGTGACGAAGAGTATAAAAAAAAACGGAATCCATTTGTTTTGTTTTTTTACAAAATATTAGTTGCTAATGAAAAGCTATATCACTGGTCTGAGACAGAGAGAGAGGGAGAGAGAGATTTTTGTGACCAGAACTGAATTTACAGTCGATCTAGGCATGCCCAGAGTAAAAAAACGGATCCATCGCCTCTTTCCGTCATTTCACGAACGACGACGGATTCCTGCGCCCATAGGCTTCCATTATAATCATTCCACAACTGATCCGTCGCGGGATGGATGCAACGCAAGCCCATCAGTCGCAATCCGTCGTTAATACAAGTCTATGGGGGAAAAAAATGAATCCTGCAAATTATTTTGCAGGATACCATATTTTCTCAAGGCAATGGATTGCAACTGATGGAAAAAGACAGAAATGTGAAAGCAGCCCCACTTAAGATCTCAATGGGGTTTAGGTCAGGTGAGTAAAGGGCCATGTCATTATTCCTTTATCTTGAAGGCCCTTACTGGCTAGAGAAGCAGTGGAGGACTTTGATGATGCATACCATAACGCAAGAGTGGGCAATGAATTTTACAGAAAACCACGAGAGACTGTGACTGGTGTGGATGGCCGAACCAATAAGCTGAAATTAAAGGAGTTGTCCGACATAAACTCCAAAAAAAATTTTAAGCTAATCTGTGCTGTATTGTTATATAAAACATCCCTACATTATTTTTTGTTTGTTTTCTATTGTTCCTCTTGAATTATCCCTTTATTCTCTGCAGCTTTTTGTTTACCTGCAGCTCAACCAAACATGACATCTTCCTATGCAGAACCTCACAGTCAGAGCTGGCACCGCCTGGCCTCACTGTCCAGCCCCGCCCTCTGCCCACCCTCTGCACACACATTGACACCGAGGGAGGACAGGTGAGAAGAATCTTTTTTTTATGGGTGTATATGAAAACAGCATAATGTGGCATAAATCGGGGACATTACTACAAGATGGGGTATTGCTAAAAGAAGGGGACAAGGATGGGTACAAGAATGGAAACATTGCTACAGAGGTTAAGAATGGTGCACATTAATACAGGATGAAGACAAGGATGGGCACATTACTACAAGGGTGACAAGTTTGGCACATTACTACACAGGACAAGGATGGGGCACATTACTACAAGGGTGACAAGATGGGCACATTACTACGGGGGCAAGGATGGGCACATTACTACAGGGGGAAGGATGGGAACATCACTGCAGGATAGAGACAAGATGTGCACATTACTATAAGGGACAAGGATGCGCACATTACTACAGGGGACAAGATGGGCACATTATTACAGGGGATAAGATGGGTGCATTACTACAGGGGACAAGATGGGCACATTACTACAGCGGACAAGGATGGCCACATTACGACTGAGGACATAACAGCTGGGGGGTAGGAGAAGAGATAATGACTGCTTTGGGGGAGAGGAGATAATGACTGCTGGGGGAGAGGAGATAATGCCTGCTGGGCGGAGAGGAGATAATCATTAACCCCCCCCCCAGTCATTATCGCCTCCCCCTGTCCCCCCAGCAGTCATTATCAGATAACCTTTTGTTATTAGAGCTACAAGATACACAAAATCATGGACTTTTCGAGAAGTGACACACCACCTGAGTTATTCTCGGTTTTTACAAATTTTGACACATCAAGCTCAAAAGGTTGTCAATCACTGGCCTAGTCTATTGACTTTCCTCTCATGGCTCCAAATCATCCGTTTCAAATCTTCTACCGCCCACTTTTTGTACCTTTGTTGCAAACTCAAGCCAACGCTTCTAATGATGTTAGCGAAGTTGAGGTTTCTTCACCTTTTTTAGGGTCACTGTTCCAGATTTGCACCACAGAGTGCCTACATGGACATCTGTGATCTCACTATTGCGAAGCATATAAGCGACTTCCGCTGTCGAGCCAGAACTGATAGACCTTGTGATGAGCCGACTTGTTGACTACTATATTTAGCCAAGATGATTGTCTATAAAATGATGGCAGTCTCAAATTCAAAGTTGTAGTGGATGGTGAGATATGGAACCTGAAAGCCAAAGGTTCAAAACATTGTTAACATTCTGCTAATCGGTGTATATGTCTTGTTCAGTCCTGGTCAGGTTTCAGGCTTCCTAACCTTGGCCATTCCTCTGATCACTGAACACCTTGTACTTCTGAGGACTAAAAAAAGGCTGCATTGATGGAATATGACAGCACTGAAGGATGATGGGTTTTCAGTCGCTTCATGCTTCATTCTTTTCCAATCTTTGGCAGTGAAATGGGCGTCTTTTTTTCTCAACATGTTTTTTGCGACCCTGTTGACAATTTGCAATAAAACTTTTGATGGTTCTTTGATCACTCCCCAATATCTTAGCAATTTCTAGAGCACTGTAGCCCTCTGTGAGATTTGCTACAATTTTGACATTTCAGAGTCAATTACATTTATTTTTTGGCCCATTTTACGTGAGGAAACAAGCTGCCTAGTAATTCTGCCCACCTTGTGTCACGGGTGACAGACAGTCATGTGGTTTCTGGCTATAGAAGATCACAGCGTTTGGCTGCGCAAAATGCTCACATACTATCTATTGTTCCTGCTGTCAGTATTTATAGTAATAGGAAGTTTTCCTGCTGGATTTTCATCTCTCTCCCTTTTGGACCCAGCAGGAGCTCACCTTCCACCCAGCTGCTGATCATCAGTATTTTCTTGGTGCTTAAATACTCTCTTCTTACCTAGACTGGTGATATTATTTAGTTAATTCTAGCTCAGGTTGCAAGCAGGTGGCTTGCTCTCATCTGTAGAATCGTTGCTGAACATCTGAATGTGTCATCTGTGGATAAGTAGTTCATGATTTTTCCTCTGTGTGACCTCATTGTGTCTTCCTTTTGCGTTCAGTATGGTTGATGAAGAGCTCATCCCACCCGTTCCCTATTTAGAGTCTAGCACTAGGGATATCTAGGGTTAGGTTACGCACCTATGCGCTGAGCCGGATACCTATCTAGGGTGGTGAGGGACCTCAGGGACCAGCTGTAGGTTTGGTCAGAGGTCACCATCTCCCCCTTCCCTAGACGCAGGGGTCTCCTTCCCTTTTGCCGCTTGCTTGGTACTTCCCCATACCTAGCATGACACATTGATAAAGGGTGTTAATATCCTTGGGAAACACAACCATCCTCATTACAGAAATACACATCTGATATGCTTCATCGAATAAAAATTCAAGTTTATACAGGTTGGAGTTGGACAAGTGCATAAAAATAAATGACATGGTCAAAATACTGATCTAATAAATGTGCACACAGTGTGTACAGTGGAACCTTGGATTAGGAGTAACTTGGTTTGAGAGTGTTTTGCAAGACAAAGCTTTTTAAAAATGTGTAACTTGGTTTAAGAGCAATGATTTGCAATAAGAGCAAATACTAATCATGCACACGTCTGGTTCTGTCCTCTCACCACGCTCTGACCCACTCTGGAGGTAACTTTCTGTACATATATACCGAATACAGTATACCATTGTACAGTACAGTATATACTATATAGGATGTCTATCAATTTGCATTTGTGGATACAGAATTGTACTTTCTTTCTGCTAACCAGTGCAGCACATTGCTTGTACTGTAATCTAATTGCCCCATGCAATATTCCTAACCCACATTTGGATTAGTTCTGCACTTATTTTAGGGAGAATAGATTTAGGGTGTGTTTTTTTATGTATTGTACTGGAATAAAGATTGTCATATTGATACATCATTTTTTTACTCCGTAGTGTACGTCCCGCACACCAACAATTCTATTATAAGAAAACATGCAGTTTAATTTATTTTATATGTTTTTTACTGTACTGTATTTTATATTATACTGTAATAATTTTATATGAATACAGTACATTATTTAGTATTACTGTAATACATTTGTATAAATTCAGTATAGTTTTGGGTTCTGGAACGAATTGTCTGCGTTTCAAATATTTCCTATGGGAAAATTCGCTTAGACATAATAGTAACTTGGTTTAAGAGCTCACTCCCAGAACCAATTATGTTTGTAATCCAAGGTTCCACTGTATTTAAAAGTAAGGGCTCTTTACCACTTGCAATGAAATAATCACTGCGATACTTGTCCAGAAAAGTAGAATGAGTGTCATGCGTATGGTCTGCGAAAGAGGACGAAGATGGCTGAGAGAGGAGGCGCCGGCACCGGAGAACAGAGACTCCCATATGGCCAACCGCGCGACCGTTAGGTAAGTATTATAAAGTGGTTTTATGTTCTCACAGTGGCCTGGGCTCTTATATACAGCATGTTAGAATGCTGTAAATAAGAGCCCGGTGGTGGTGGCAGCAGCTTATACGCCACAAAAGTGGTGACCAGTTCCCTTTAAAAAGAACCTGTCAGGTCCCAAATGCATTCTAACTTACAAGCAGGGTGATATGTGGCCTAGAAACTAGTGATGAGCGAGTACTAAAAAGCTCAGGTGCTCGAGGCTCGGGCCGAGCATCCCAAGATACTCGTGTACTCGGCCCGAGCACCGAGCCCAATGTTATCCTATGGGAGACCCGAGTATTTTTATGAAATGACCCCCGGCAGCATGTAGAAACCCTAAAAATGTCACAAAAGTCTCAGAAGAGTGCTCAAATGACATGGCAACAGCATGGGGAAGACCCCTTGAAGCATTTATCACTCAAAAGTCACAGCTGTGAACAATTTTGTCCGCGTTTTACGCCATTTTTACGGACTCACCAGAAAACCTTCAAAAATGACACCAAAATGAATTTTCATGGCGGAAATGTTAAGGGCACATACCCAATAGTGAAATAGAGCTGGTGTATGTTACTTTTGGAGATTACATGAAAGATTTTACGTGAAAACATTGTGTGGCACTCCGATGTCCCTGAGAAGAGACGTACATGAAGGCCTCTTGAGTCTAATGTGCCCATTTTGAGGAAGTGAGTCTTTGTAGTATTTTCCTTTGCCAGGGCAGTCCAAAATTGTGAGGTTCACCAATGCCCCTGCATACAGACGTGCATGAGGGCCTGTAAACCTGAAGTTCCCATTGTAAGGAAGTGGGTCTATTGTAGTATAGCCCTTAGGGGAGGAGACTTTAATAGGAGAGGGAGAGGTAGAGGCAGAGGTCGAAATCGATCCAGAGGGAGACAGCAGGAAGTTGGTCGGGGAAGAACATACGAATTCACGAGATCGAAAGTGAAGGAGAAACAAAATCTCACGGAACAATGTCACAGATTAGACAACATGTCCTCTACGGAATCCCTGGCTACCTCCTCCTCCTCGTCGTTATCTTTTTTAGATCGGGGGATACCAGTTATAACAGGGCACGTATCAACAGCATAGGAGTGGTAGAAGGATCTGTGTCAAGAACTGGTAGCTCAAGAAGCCCGGAGGAATTGGGGGCTAGACCTAAACGACCATATAAAGAAAAAACTGTTGAGACTCCGGACCCTCTTATGATTTATAAGGAACCAAATATACACACTGCAGATAAAATGCAGGTAGTTAACTTGTCTAAAAGAATTTTGACTGAAGGAGATGAAGCTCTGCTCTCGAGAGGCTTGACATATGTACCCACGACGAGATTTAAAGTCTTTGACTGGGTTAAAGATCTGGCCTTATTTACAAGGAAATTACGGTGGGCAAAATACCATAAACAAATCGATAACAATAGATGTACTGAACTTGGGATACAGGTGGAGGATCTATCTGATTTGCGTCTTTTGGAGAGTTTGTGGGAGGAAGGTCAGGGAGGAGAAGGTGAGGGACCCTTTACGAGCTTGAGGTCCAAAAGTACTAAAACACCACCTCTCTTTGATACTAGCCACATTGACATTTTCGAACATCTGGTAGAAAAGGGGTTTGAAGAGATTACTCAAAGTACAAGAACGAAAAATAATTTGAGTAAGACTGAACTTGATGCTTTGTTATCCCTGGAGGCTGACCCGTCCATTATAATCAAGCCCTCCGATAAGGGGGGCAATGTGGTTATAATGGACCGGTCACAGTACAGACAGATGTGCTTGGATCTACTGTCCGATCGAGATGGTTATGAAGTCCTAAGGGAAGATCCGACTAACAAATATTTGTTAGAATTGGGATGTATCTTGAGAAGAGCATTTGAAGAAAGGCTAATAGACAAAAAAGAGATGCTTTTTATGAAATCTAAGAGTCCGCAGATTGCAACTTTTTATAGTCTCCCTAAGCTGCACAAGGGTCATCCGCCTCTGAGGGGGCGTCCAATTGTCTCGGGCATCGACAGCTTAACGCAAAACGCTAGTACATATATTGACACTGTATTAAGACCATTTGTACTGGCGTTGCCGTCGTATGTCCGAGACACTATGGACGTCCTCCGGAGGCTTGAGGATGTGCAGCTGGAAGATGGTGTGCTGCTAATAACTCTGGATGTCGAGGCTCTATATAGCTCGATCCCTCATGAATATGGCTGTGAGGCCGTGGAACACTTCCTTAAAATGAGAGGGACCCATATGTGGAAACATAATAAGTTCGTGATGGAACTCTTGAGATTTGTTTTATCTAGGAATTACTTCCTGTTTGATGGGCGTGTCTTCCACCAGCTCAGGGGCACTGCGATGGGGAGCCCATGTGCCCCCACGTATGCAAATATGTTCCTGGGTTGGTGGGAGGAGACCCTGGTATTTAGTGAAGACACCAGTGAATGGACCTCGTACATATCGATGTGGCTTAGGTTCATCGATGATGTCCTGATCATCTGGACGGGTACTGAGGAACAATGGAAGTCTTTCATGACTGTTCTAAGCAGTAATAACATCGGTCTTAAGTTTACTTATACCACAAGCAGGAAGGAAGTGTCATTTTTGGATATTCTTATTAAAATTGGACACATGGGTAACCTCGAGACAACAATCTTTAGGAAGACCACGGCTACAAATAGCCTGCTACAGTGGTCCAGCCATCACCCCAAATTCCTAAAGAGGGGGATACCGAAGGGGCAGTTCCTTCGAGTACGAAGGAACTGCTCGTCTTTTCGGGAATTTGATGAGAGAGCAGGAGAACTGGCGGGGAGATTTGAGAGAAGGGGGTATCCGACCGGAGTTGTAAGGACGGCATACCATCATGCAAGAGCGGCGGACAGAACATCCCTACTTGTCCCAAAGAAAAAAACGGAGGATGTAAAAACCATACGATTTATTGGGACTTATGATGATAAGTGGAGCCAGGCTATGGAGGTGTTGAAAGTACACTGGGAAGTATTGAGATTAGACCCAGATTTAACTGGTTTTTTACCAGAGAAGGCATCAATAACTTACAGGAGAGGACGAAATTTGAAGGACCGACTTGTTCATAGCCATTTAGGCAAATCAGCTGAGAGTACAACATGGCTGAATAAAAGCCCGGTTGTGGGCACCTTTAAATGTGGCTCATGCAAGGCCTGCACGTACATAAATAAAAGTAACAGCTTTTGTAGTGAAGTGACAGGCGTAACCTATAGCAATCGGGAGTTCATTAATTGTAACACCATGGGTATAGTATACTTGGCTAAGTGCACATGCCCGAAGATGTATGTAGGGAAAACAATCCGCCAGTTCAAACAAAGGATATTGGAACATATTGGGAATACAAGAAGGAAAGAGGATACTCCGGTTTCAAAGCATATGTGGGAGTTTCATGGAGGAAATTGTGGCGAGATTTCCTTCCAGGGAATTGAAAAAGTAAGGGAGTCTGGTAGGAGGGGAGATATAGACAATAGGGTGCAGAGGAAGGAGACACAGTGGATATACAGGCTAAAGACTGTGTCCCCTAATGGCCTGAATGAGTCTATCTCCTTTACTCCCTTCATTTAATTGGCCCCTTCCCCAATGTGTCCCATTTATTCCCTATTATTTGATTTGTTTTCATCCTATCCTGTGAAAATAGAATAAAGTATTGATGCCCCTTGTTAGCCTATAAACAATGCCTCCTTGATGGAATGGCTGTGAACACTCTTTGTTCACAATATAGTATATTTGGTCATAATTCATTTGTCTGTACTTCGGCCCTCCTTGTAGTTTATATAAACTCCTGTAAAGGCGCTAATCTTCTGATTTGAATAAATGAAAGCCTCTTCTAATATTAGTGTTGCTTTTGTTATATCTCTGTGAGTCACGTGACGACGCTAGGTCACGTGACGTTGTTTTCTTTCTGTGTCTTGGTAACGCTGTGAGGCCCTTCTGATGACGCTGCAGCGTTTCCGGGTGACGTGGCCAGCTACTATTGGTCCGCTGAGACGGCCAGTGTGAGTGGCTAACCTGGAGCGCGCGTCAGGAAGGTGAGGGGCGGGCACTTCCCTATTTCAGTGGCAGCGTCGGGCGCGGCGCGTGCTACTGATATAGGGGTTATATTTGGGCATATCTGAACCATACTAAGCAGCGCTCTGTGCTAATATGTACCAGGCAGGGCTGTGATCAAATAAATGAATCTAATGTGTTGCTGACACTCTATATAAGAAACTGTTGCCTGGGATCTCCACCTATGAGATCGATCAGTCATATGGTGCTGTTAGACTGAGTGACCCAGGCACAGTATAACACCTGGTCTGATATCATTGATCTGAGTGTTTAAAATACCTCCTGATGTGTCTCTCCGTTATAGGGGAGACGAAACGCGTTGAGGTACTGAGGTACTGAGGCCATTAATAGGATTAATGCTAAAAATTGAACTGTTAGTATTATCCTATAGAGTTCTATCTATGTAGCTGGGAGTGAAACACAATATTATAGGTGATGACATCACTATATATATCCCAGCAGCAAACATTGATTTAGCCTGGATAACTGGGTGTGGTATTGAGATGAAGGTTTGAATATCCATCTCATGTAAAATAATCTGTTTTTCCTTTTGATATCGGAATAACAGTTTTGATTTTGTGTCCTGATTAGATTATAGTGGCCTATGTGAGTCTATATGAGGTTAATTACTCATGTATGTCCGGACACCCTTTGATTTTATAAATATAGCAGTTTGGACTGAAGTGGTAGATGCCAGTCTTACTGCCAATTTAGTATCTGAACCCAGTTATTTATGACTGTGTGGTTCAGATAGGCTTCGAGTATAAGTGTGGAATTGGTGAATTGGGTTTTAAGTAATTATTAATAAAGGTTAAATTTTATATACTGTCCACACAGCCAGTGAATTTTTAAAGTTAGTGGACAGATCAATAGGTCGTTACAGTGACAGATTATTATATTTCTAATAAGACCTTTAAGCACTGATGGCAGGTTTTTTATCTGCGAATATTAACACGGAAAGGTGGCTGGTGGAGGCCAAAAACGTCTTTTCTGAAAAAGACCTCCCAGCAGAGACATATGCTATATCGATTAGTGCAGCCTTTAAGAAATTGACGTCTGTTTATAAGGACTACGTAAGATCTTGGTGGGAAGTCCAGGGATTACAGAACTACAAATACCAGCAGTATAGAAACAGGTGATGAGAAGCCGTTCCCAAATTACCTCTCAAAATTAAGATAAGTATCAGCAGTGAGAAAGGGAATAATACATAACTTTTATTAGAATTATTAGAAAAATTGCGTAGTGCTGCAATTTATAAATTAATTTTTTGTGCAAAAAAATGAAACAATACTCATGTCCAAGAGGACCAACAAAGATAGCGTTGGAGCCCCCCCGGTGGTGTCCGTCAATGATAGACCATAATCACCAGATGGACATTGAGGGGCTTCGACGCCAAATCAGTGTCCAAGATTCATAGACACTGTGAATTGATGACTACTATGAGCCGGATAAATGGGGCAACAACCTATAATCCTATTAGTCAGGTTAGGGTCATGGGAGGATATATTCCAGTGGGAACCAAGCCCCCCAATAGGACTCACCAATGTAATATACAATATGGGGTTACTAAATCCCCCAAAAAAAAACAAGCTTTTCATACATGTAAGCACCAATTACCAACCATAACCTAACAGAAATCTAACAAAAATCCATCCAAGATCACAGTGGTGTTTCTTGGATTTAATTCAGAGTATAATCACGGCAGTAAACATATAGGTATAATTATTGCCTCTTGCTTATAATGACCGGCTCATTTATACATCATGCAATTATAAATAGAGAAATGGAATGGTCTCACCCAGTTGTAGGTGCAGGTCAGTAGTTAGAAGGGGGTCATCAGGATAGATGAATCGGGTGGCTGTCCATGGCCGGGCAGGAGCTCTCTCCCTGGCAGGAACTAGCTGAACCCTCAAGCCCCATTAGCTCCAGCCCTTACAAGGACCGTCCCAAACTGACCCTGATTAAATTAGCCCTAAAGATTCATCACCATGGAACCTCCCGACGCGTTTCCTCCGCCAGGATTCATCAGGGGAGATACTGTAGGTGAAGGGCTCAAGATGCAGGTATAGAGACCCCAAAATACAAGTGGTCAGACTCTAGGGTATTTAAATCCAAGAAACACCACTGTGATCTTGGATGGATTTTTGTTAGATTTCTGTTAGGTTATGGTTGGTAATTGGTGCTTACATGTATGAAAAGCTTGTTTTTTGGGGGATTTAGTAACCCCATATTGTATATTACATTGGTGAGTCCTATTGGGGGGCTTGGTTCCCACTGGAATATATCCTCCCATGACCCTAACCTGACTAATAGGATTATAGGTTGTTGCCCCATTTATCCGGCTCATAGTAGTCATCAATTCACAGTGTCTATGAATCTTGGACACTGATTTGGCGTCGAAGCCCCTCAATGTCCATCTGGTGATTATGGTCTATCATTGACGGACACCACCGGGGGGGCTCCAACGCTATCTTTGTTGGTCCTCTTGGACATGAGTATTGTTTCATTTTTTTGCACAAAAAATTAATTTATAAATTGCAGCACTACGCAATTTTTCTAATAATTCTAATAAAAGTTATGTATTATTCCCTTTCTCACTGCTGATTACAGAACTACCTGGAAAATAAAATAGTCCCAAGAGGACTCAGGATATCTATTGTGCCAAGTAAAAGGGTTAGAACAGCCTCTTTAATACAGAAGTGGGAGAAGGAAGCAACGGATAGCTCCCTAAGATTTATTGCGCTGTTACTGGAGGAAGAGAAAGCTATCCTTGAGCAGAGTGGAAAGGTGTTGAGGGAGACTATAGAGCAAACAAAGAAGTTCTCCACAGATCCAGAGTTTGAAAAGAAGGAGAAATTCCTTCAGAACAGTATCGACAAGTTTACTTCGTATATTAAGGGTAGGAAACATCATCAATTTCAGAGGGATTTGGCCGATTTTAGAGAAAATAGAGCATACGACCCCCAAAATCTAATCAATAGAGATAGTGAGATTCCATCTACTGAGTACGATACTTCTGACAGTGAAAGGGGAGGAGACTTTAATAGGAGAGGGAGAGGTAGAGGCAGAGGTCGAAATCGATCCAGAGGGAGACAGCAGGAAGTTGGTCGGGGAAGAACATACGAATTCACGAGATCGAAAGTGAAGGAGAAACAAAATCTCACGGAACAATGTCACAGATTAGACAACATGTCCTCTACGGAATCCCTGGCTACCTCCTCCTCCTCGTCGTTATCTTTTTTAGATCGGGGGATACCAGTTATAACAGGGCACGTATCAACAGCATAGGAGTGGTAGAAGGATCTGTGTCAAGAACTGGTAGCTCAAGAAGCCCGGAGGAATTGGGGGCTAGACCTAAACGACCATATAAAGAAAAAACTGTTGAGACTCCGGACCCTCTTATGATTTATAAGGAACCAAATATACACACTGCAGATAAAATGCAGGTAGTTAACTTGTCTAAAAGAATTTTGACTGAAGGAGATGAAGCTCTGCTCTCGAGAGGCTTGACATATGTACCCACGACGAGATTTAAAGTCTTTGACTGGGTTAAAGATCTGGCCTTATTTACAAGGAAATTACGGTGGGCAAAATACCATAAACAAATCGATAACAATAGATGTACTGAACTTGGGATACAGGTGGAGGATCTATCTGATTTGCGTCTTTTGGAGAGTTTGTGGGAGGAAGGTCAGGGAGGAGAAGGTGAGGGACCCTTTACGAGCTTGAGGTCCAAAAGTACTAAAACACCACCTCTCTTTGATACTAGCCACATTGACATTTTCGAACATCTGGTAGAAAAGGGGTTTGAAGAGATTACTCAAAGTACAAGAACGAAAAATAATTTGAGTAAGACTGAACTTGATGCTTTGTTATCCCTGGAGGCTGACCCGTCCATTATAATCAAGCCCTCCGATAAGGGGGGCAATGTGGTTATAATGGACCGGTCACAGTACAGACAGATGTGCTTGGATCTACTGTCCGATCGAGATGGTTATGAAGTCCTAAGGGAAGATCCGACTAACAAATATTTGTTAGAATTGGGATGTATCTTGAGAAGAGCATTTGAAGAAAGGCTAATAGACAAAAAAGAGATGCTTTTTATGAAATCTAAGAGTCCGCAGATTGCAACTTTTTATAGTCTCCCTAAGCTGCACAAGGGTCATCCGCCTCTGAGGGGGCGTCCAATTGTCTCGGGCATCGACAGCTTAACGCAAAACGCTAGTACATATATTGACACTGTATTAAGACCATTTGTACTGGCGTTGCCGTCGTATGTCCGAGACACTATGGACGTCCTCCGGAGGCTTGAGGATGTGCAGCTGGAAGATGGTGTGCTGCTAATAACTCTGGATGTCGAGGCTCTATATAGCTCGATCCCTCATGAATATGGCTGTGAGGCCGTGGAACACTTCCTTAAAATGAGAGGGACCCATATGTGGAAACATAATAAGTTCGTGATGGAACTCTTGAGATTTGTTTTATCTAGGAATTACTTCCTGTTTGATGGGCGTGTCTTCCACCAGCTCAGGGGCACTGCGATGGGGAGCCCATGTGCCCCCACGTATGCAAATATGTTCCTGGGTTGGTGGGAGGAGACCCTGGTATTTAGTGAAGACACCAGTGAATGGACCTCGTACATATCGATGTGGCTTAGGTTCATCGATGATGTCCTGATCATCTGGACGGGTACTGAGGAACAATGGAAGTCTTTCATGACTGTTCTAAGCAGTAATAACATCGGTCTTAAGTTTACTTATACCACAAGCAGGAAGGAAGTGTCATTTTTGGATATTCTTATTAAAATTGGACACATGGGTAACCTCGAGACAACAATCTTTAGGAAGACCACGGCTACAAATAGCCTGCTACAGTGGTCCAGCCATCACCCCAAATTCCTAAAGAGGGGGATACCGAAGGGGCAGTTCCTTCGAGTACGAAGGAACTGCTCGTCTTTTCGGGAATTTGATGAGAGAGCAGGAGAACTGGCGGGGAGATTTGAGAGAAGGGGGTATCCGACCGGAGTTGTAAGGACGGCATACCATCATGCAAGAGCGGCGGACAGAACATCCCTACTTGTCCCAAAGAAAAAAACGGAGGATGTAAAAACCATACGATTTATTGGGACTTATGATGATAAGTGGAGCCAGGCTATGGAGGTGTTGAAAGTACACTGGGAAGTATTGAGATTAGACCCAGATTTAACTGGTTTTTTACCAGAGAAGGCATCAATAACTTACAGGAGAGGACGAAATTTGAAGGACCGACTTGTTCATAGCCATTTAGGCAAATCAGCTGAGAGTACAACATGGCTGAATAAAAGCCCGGTTGTGGGCACCTTTAAATGTGGCTCATGCAAGGCCTGCACGTACATAAATAAAAGTAACAGCTTTTGTAGTGAAGTGACAGGCGTAACCTATAGCAATCGGGAGTTCATTAATTGTAACACCATGGGTATAGTATACTTGGCTAAGTGCACATGCCCGAAGATGTATGTAGGGAAAACAATCCGCCAGTTCAAACAAAGGATATTGGAACATATTGGGAATACAAGAAGGAAAGAGGATACTCCGGTTTCAAAGCATATGTGGGAGTTTCATGGAGGAAATTGTGGCGAGATTTCCTTCCAGGGAATTGAAAAAGTAAGGGAGTCTGGTAGGAGGGGAGATATAGACAATAGGGTGCAGAGGAAGGAGACACAGTGGATATACAGGCTAAAGACTGTGTCCCCTAATGGCCTGAATGAGTCTATCTCCTTTACTCCCTTCATTTAATTGGCCCCTTCCCCAATGTGTCCCATTTATTCCCTATTATTTGATTTGTTTTCATCCTATCCTGTGAAAATAGAATAAAGTATTGATGCCCCTTGTTAGCCTATAAACAATGCCTCCTTGATGGAATGGCTGTGAACACTCTTTGTTCACAATATAGTATATTTGGTCATAATTCATTTGTCTGTACTTCGGCCCTCCTTGTAGTTTATATAAACTCCTGTAAAGGCGCTAATCTTCTGATTTGAATAAATGAAAGCCTCTTCTAATATTAGTGTTGCTTTTGTTATATCTCTGTGAGTCACGTGACGACGCTAGGTCACGTGACGTTGTTTTCTTTCTGTGTCTTGGTAACGCTGTGAGGCCCTTCTGATGACGCTGCAGCGTTTCCGGGTGACGTGGCCAGCTACTATTGGTCCGCTGAGACGGCCAGTGTGAGTGGCTAACCTGGAGCGCGCGTCAGGAAGGTGAGGGGCGGGCACTTCCCTATTTCAGTGGCAGCGTCGGGCGCGGCGCGTGCTACTGATATAGGGGTTATATTTGGGCATATCTGAACCATACTAAGCAGCGCTCTGTGCTAATATGTACCAGGCAGGGCTGTGATCAAATAAATGAATCTAATGTGTTGCTGACACTCTATATAAGAAACTGTTGCCTGGGATCTCCACCTATGAGATCGATCAGTCATATGGTGCTGTTAGACTGAGTGACCCAGGCACAGTATAACACCTGGTCTGATATCATTGATCTGAGTGTTTAAAATACCTCCTGATGTGTCTCTCCGTTATAGGGGAGACGAAACGCGTTGAGGTACTGAGGTACTGAGGCCATTAATAGGATTAATGCTAAAAATTGAACTGTTAGTATTATCCTATAGAGTTCTATCTATGTAGCTGGGAGTGAAACACAATATTATAGGTGATGACATCACTATATATATCCCAGCAGCAAACATTGATTTAGCCTGGATAACTGGGTGTGGTATTGAGATGAAGGTTTGAATATCCATCTCATGTAAAATAATCTGTTTTTCCTTTTGATATCGGAATAACAGTTTTGATTTTGTGTCCTGATTAGATTATAGTGGCCTATGTGAGTCTATATGAGGTTAATTACTCATGTATGTCCGGACACCCTTTGATTTTATAAATATAGCAGTTTGGACTGAAGTGGTAGATGCCAGTCTTACTGCCAATTTAGTATCTGAACCCAGTTATTTATGACTGTGTGGTTCAGATAGGCTTCGAGTATAAGTGTGGAATTGGTGAATTGGGTTTTAAGTAATTATTAATAAAGGTTAAATTTTATATACTGTCCACACAGCCAGTGAATTAGTATAGCCCTTAGGCAGGGCAGCCAAAAATTGGGAGGCTCCACATTGTCCCTGGATAGAGACGTGCATGAGGGCCTGTAAACCTGAAGTGCCCATTGTAAGGAAGTGGGTCTATTGTAGTAAAGCCCTTAGGCAGGGCAGCCAAAAATTGGGAGGCTCCACATTGTCCCTGGATAGAGACGTGCATGATGGCCTGTAAACCAGAAGTGCCCATTGTAAGGAAGTGGGTCTATTTTAGTATAGCCCTTTGGCAGGGCAGCGAAAAATTGGGAGGCTCCACATTGTCCCTGGATAGAGACGTGCATGATGGCCTGTAAACCAGAAGTGCCCATTGTAAGGAAGTGGGTCTATTGTAGTATAGCCCTTTGGCAGGGCAGCCAAAAATTGGGAGGCTCCACATTGTCCCTGGATAGAGACGTGCATGAGGGCCTGTAAACCTGAAGTGCCCATTGTAAGGAAGTGGGTCTATTGTAGTACAGCCCTTAGGCAGGGCAGCCAAAAATTGGGAGGCTCCACATTGTCCCTGGATAGAGACGTGCATGATGGCCTGTAAACCAGAAGTGCCCATTGTAAGGAAGTGGGTCTATTTTAGTATAGCCCTTTGGCAGGGCAGCCAAAAATTGGGAGGCTCCACATTGTCCCTGGATAGAGACGTGCATGAGGGCCTGTAAACCTGAAGTGCCCATTGTAAGGAAGTGGGTCTATTGTAGTATAGCCCTTTGGCAGGGCAGCCAAAAATTGGGAGGCTCCACATTGTCCATGGATAGAGACGTGCATGATGGCCTGTAAACCAGAAGTGCCCATTGTAAGGAAGTGGGTCTATTGTAGTATAGCCCTTTGGCAGGGCAGCCAAAAATTGGGAGGCTCCACATTGTCCCTGGATAGAGACGTGCCTGAGGGCCTGTAAACCTGAAGTGCCCATTGTAAGGAAGTGGGTCTATTGTAGTATAGCCCTTAGGCAGGGCAGCCAAAAATTGGGAGGCTCCACGTTGTCCCTGGATAGAGACGTGCATGATGGCCTGTAAACCAGAAGTGCCCATTGTAAGGAAGTGGGTCTATTGTAGTATAGCCCTTTGGCAGGGCAGCCAAAAATTGGGAGGCTCCACATTGTCCATGGATAGAGACGTGCATGATGGCCTGTAAACCAGAAGTGCCCATTGTAAGGAAGTGGGTCTATTGTAGTATAGCCCTTTGGCAGGGCAGGCAAAAATTGGGAGGCTCCACATTGTCCATGGATAGAGACGTGCATGATGGCCTGTAAACCAGAAGTGCCCATTGTAAGGAAGTGGGTCTATTGTAGTATAGCCCTTTGGCAGGCCAGCCAAAAATTTGGGAGGCTCCACATTGTCCCTGGATAGAGACGTGCATGAGGGCCTGTAAACCTGAAGTGCCCATTGTAAGGAAGTGGGTCTATTGTAGTATAGCCCTTAGGCAGGGCAGCCAAAAATTGGGAGGCTCCACATTGTCCCTGGATAGAGACCTGTTAGGTTCTTAGTGTGTCCGTGCTTGCATTTAAAAAACGCACGTGTGTGCCTGTTGGTGGCAGCGTTCAGGTGCACTTGTGTGCGTTTTGCACAAACTTGGATATAACGCACAAGTCTAGTGAATACACATCAGCACAGCATTGCAAAATGCGCAAGGGCGTTGGCAATGAACAATGAAGTGGACGTGATGGTGGTGCAGGCAGAGACCGAGGTCGTGTGCAAGCTCTAATTTCGCCACAACAAAGGGCCACATCTACTCGCTCGCGCATCCTGTCCCAAATTCTTGGGGACCGCAGCAGTACACCGCTCTTGAACCAAGACCAGTGTCAACAGGTTGTTAGTTGGATAGCGGATAATGCTTCCAGTCAGATTGGCACCACCACAAACACTCTGTCTTCCACACGGTCAAGTGTCAGTAGCCGTGATACTGCACCGCACATTTCAGAACCTGATCCTCCTTCCTACCACCAGGCCGAGTACACGTCCACGGACACTCGGAAGAGCTGTTCACGTTTCCATTCACACATTCTGGCCTCTCGCCAGCTCCTGTTGAAGTGGGTCATGACGAGATTGTATGTACAGATGCCCAAATATTTGAGCAGCCACGTTCTCACGAAGTTGGCAATGTGTCTCAACAAGGGGTGGACGATGATGAGATACAATTGTCAGGAAGTCAGGAGGAGGAGCAGGGTGCAGAAGAGGAAGACGACGTGGTGGATGATACAGTAACTGACCCAACCTGGCAGGAGGATATGCAGAGCGAGGACAGCAGTGCACAGGGGGAGGGAGGCGTAGCATCCCAACAGGCAGTAAGAAGCAGGGTGGTGGCCCCAGGCAGAAGTCAGGCAACCGTTCCCCGGAACAACAACACGACACAAGGTGCCTGTACAAATGTTAGGTCTTCCCAAGTCTGGCAGTTTTTTAAGTTGGCTCCAGATGATTCTAAAAAGGCCATTTGCAACACCTGCCGTGCCAGCATCAGCAGGGGTACCAAAACTAGCAGCTTGACCACCAGCAGCATGATCAGGCACATGTCAGCCAAGCACCCGACTTTGTGGGATGTACAACAGAGTCGAGGAGCAGTGCTTGCTGATGTCAAGCCTCCTCCGGCCCTGCACCAGCAGTTGCCCATGCAGAAATAACACCATCATCATGCACGTCCTTGTCCCAGCGCAGCGTTCAGTTATCCATTCAGCAAACCTTTGAACGCAGGCGCAAATACACTGCCAACGCCCCACATGCCACACTTCTAAATGCTAACATTTCGCGACTGCTTGCGCTGGAAATGTTGCCTTTTAGGCTGGTGGAGACAGAAGCATTCCGTGACCTGATGACGGCAGCTGTCCCACGTTACTCGGTCCCCAGCCGCCACTATTTCTCCCGGTGTGCCGTCCCCGCATTGCATAACCACGTGTCACAAAACATCACACGTGCCCTGAACAATGCTGTTTCAGCCAAAGTCTACCTAACCACAGACACGTGGACAAGTGCTTGTGGGCAATGCCGCTACATCTCGTTGACGGCACACTGGGTTAATATTGTGGAAGCTGGGACCCAGTCTGAGCGAGGGACGGAACACGTCCTTCCCACACCAAGGTTTGCAGGCCCTACCTCAGTCAGGGTTTCACCTATACACTCTACAGCTCCGGAATGTCATGCTCCTCAGCCTCCTCCTCCTCCTGCGCATCCTCATCCACTTTACCCTCCACACCAGTCCCAAGCTGGAAGCTCTGCAGCACTGCCTCGGCGAAGCAGCAACAGGCTGTGCTGAAGCTGATCTGCATAGGTGACAAACCCCACAATGCAGAAGAGGTGTGGACAGCTCTGAAACAGCAGGCAGATCACTGGCTCACACCTCTGAACCTAAAGGCAGGAAAGGTCGTGTGTGACAATGGCCGGAACCTGGTGGCGGCTTTGAGGCGAGGCCAGCTGACACATGTTCCATGCGTGGCCCATGTGCTCAATCTCGTGGTTCAGCGGTTTCTAAAGTCATACCCAGAGCTGTCTGATCTGCTGGTAAAAGTTCGCCACCTGTCTGCACATTTTCGAAAGTCACCTACTGCTTCAGCCGGCTTTGCCGGCTTTCAGCGCCATTTGCATCTTCCGGCTCACAGACTGGTGTGTGATGTCCCCACGCGTTGGAATTCAACTCTGCACATGTTGGTCAGGATATGTGAGCAGAAGAGGGCAGTTGTTGAGTACCTGTATCACCTAAAACGTCGGGAAATGGGTCAAACTCCACACATAACAGCTGAGGAGTGGAGATGGATGTCCGACCTATGTACCATCCGCCAAAACTTTGAGGACTCCACCAAGATGGTGAGCGGCGATGAGTTGGAGCAAGAAACAGTAGTGGGTGTGGGTGATAACACACAGCCCAGCCTCGTCTCATCACAACGTGCAGTGGAGGACTATGACGAGGAGGAGGATGAAGACATGGAGCAACTCTCCGGCCAAATTGAGGATATGACATGCAGTCATATCCTCGGTTCAGCGTGGCTGGCCAGAGGACAGGGTAGATGATGAGGAGGAGGAGAAGGACAGCATGTTCAGTCATCGTGTTGGTCAGGATACTGAAGTGATGGCTGTTAAGAGTCTGGCGCACATGGCTGACTTTATGGTAAGCTGCCTGTCTCGTGACCCTCGCGTTAAGAACATCTTGGCCGACAATCATTACTGGTTGGTAACACTGTTAGACCCACGCTAAAAGGAGAACTTTATGTCTCTTATTCCCGAAGCGGAGAGGTCAGGCAAAATGCAGCAGTTCCAGAAGGCCATAGTCACGGAAGTAGGCAAAGCATTCCCCTCACAAAACGCTAGCGGCATAGGTCAGGAATCAGTGGACAACAAAGGCGTACAGCCGAGAGGGGCACAAGTCCAATCCGCCAGAGGTAGGGGAACAGTCTTTAAGATGTGGGACAGTTTTCTCAGCCCCTCACATACCACAGCTCCTGAGGTGCGGGGTAGTGCCACAAGAAATTCTAAGTTTGCCCAAATGCTCAAGGAGTACCTTGCAGATCGAACAACTGTACTCCGACATTCCTCTGTGCCTTACAATTATTGGGTATCCAAGCTGGACACGTGGCATGAATTGGCTCTCTATGCCTTGGAAGTCCTGGCCTGCCCTGCCGCTAGCGTTTTGTCAGAGCGTGTTTTTAGTGCCGCAGGTGGAATCATTACAGATAAACGCACCCGCCTGTCAACTGAAAATGCTGACAGGCTGACTCTGATCAAGATGAACAAGGGTTGGATTGGGCCAGACTTCACCAGCAAATGACAGCGGAATTTAAAGTTTGTAACGGGTATTTGCCATGTACCTCCACTCACCCATGGGTACACACTTCTGGACTTTGGCTAATCGCTGGACTGCTCCACCTTCTCCTCATGCGCCACCATGATGACCGTTACAATAGTTAGGCCGTTGTTTCAGGTATACCCCCAGTTGTAAATTTTTTCACCCATTCTCTCAGAATGGGCATTACAACGACAGGAGACCTGCTCCTTTGCAATAGGAACAATGTTTTGAGGCCCTCATGCACGTCTCTATCCAGGGACAATGTGGAGCCTCCCAATTTTTGGCTGCCCTGCCAAAGGGCTATACTACAATAGACCCACTTCCTTACAATGGGCACTTCAGGTTTACAGGTCATCATGCACGTCTCTATCCAGGGACAATGTGGAGCCTGACGCTGCCACCGACAGGCACACACGTGCGGTTTTTAAATGCAAGCACGGACGCAATAAGAACCTAACAGGTTTTTAGGAGCGACAATTACTGAGACGTTTGACACTATCAGACACTGCTGACTGACGTGTATTATTCACTAGACTTGTGCGTTATATACTAGTTTGTGAAAAACGCACACAAGTGCACCTGTACGCTGCCACCGACAGCCACACACGTGCAGTTTTTAAATGCAAGCACGGACGCACTAAGAACCTAACAGGTTTTTAGGAGCGACAATTACTGAGAAGTTTGACACTATCAGACACTGCTGACTGACGTGCATTATTCACTAGACTTGTGCGTTATATACTAGTTTGTGCAAAACGTGCACCTGTACGCTGCCACCGACAGGCACACACGTGCGGTTTTTAAATGCAAGCACGGACGCAATAAGAACCTAACAGGTTTTTAGGAGCGACAATTACTGAGAAGTTTGACACTATCAGACACTGCTGACTGACGTGTATTATTCACTAGACTTGTGCGTTATACACTAGTTTGTGCAAAATGTGCACCTGTACGCTGCCACCGACAGGCACACACGTGCGGTTTTTAAATGCAAGCACGGACGCACTAAGAACCTAACAGCTTTTTAGGAGCGACAATTACTGAGAAGTCTGACACTATCAGGACTGTTTTAGACTGTGTACACCAGCCCCAGATATGATGAAGTTTGGTATACGGTAACCACTAGGAATGGCTATATACCCTGCCTGCCTGCCTGTATACAGCTACAATAGTCCTGAGAAGGACTCTTCTGGTCACTAGCCTGTATTCCGACCTGGCTATACCCTGCCTGCCCTGCCTGTATACAGCAACAATAGTCCTGAGAAGGACTCTGCTCCTGTACTCCGACCTGGCTATACCCTGCCTGCCTGTATACAACTACAATAGTCCTGAGAAGGACTTCTGGTCACACTGTTTGCAGCCCTGCTACAGAAATAACTATAAAGGGCCGCAAACCTTTCCCTGAAGCAGCAACACTCTCCCTGCACTGACTGTCTGGATGGCTGTGTGCAGAGCACAGCGCGCCCGCTGGTATAAAGGCTCGGTCACGCTGTGCAGGCCGGCCAATCACTGCAATTCCACAACTAACAGGGCTGTGGCATTGCAGTGGTCTGCCAGCCAATCCCTGCATGAGGGCTGGCTCTCAAAAGAGCGCCAACATGCAGGGATGAAGACCACGAGTACAGCACGAGTATCGCGAGATTACTCGGTCCCCGCCAAGTAGCCCGAGTACAGTGATACTCGTGTGAGTACCGAGTAGTGACAAGCATACTCGCTCAACACTACTAGAAACCCCTTCCTATCCATCCCTGTGTTGTAATATTGTGTAATATGAGTGTATAAATTTTTTTTTATGACTTACGTGTTCCCTATGTAAATGACAGAGGGTCTAGTCCCCTGGGCATTGCTTTGCCCCGTGGGCATGATACTATGGATTTACATGAGCGTCGTCACCATTACCACCCAGAAATACTGTGCATGCGTGTTTCTCATTCGCGCAGCCTTCTTAGCCAGGTGCACCTTACAAATATGTCCTCTCCGTTTGGTCTTTGGTTCCGCAGTTTACTTGAGCCAGGTTAGAGGTTCTGGTCATGCGCAGAGCGCACCTAAAGCTGGGAAGGAAACACCTGACACAGCGCATGACCGGAACCTGTAACCTGGCTCAAGTAAACTGCGGAACCAAAGACCAAACGGAGAGGACATATTTGTAAGGTGCACCTGGCTAAGAAGGCTGCGTGAATGAGAAGCGGGCACGCATGGGATTTCTAGGCAGTAACGGTGATGACGCTCATGTAAATCCATAGTATCACGCCCACGGCGCGAAGAGACGCCCAGGGAACTAGACCCTCTGTCATTTATAGAGGGAATATGTAAGTTATAAAACTTTTTTTATACATCCATTTTATACGATATTACTACACAGCGATGGGTAGAAAGGTGTTTCTAGGCCACACATCACCCTGCTTGTAGGTTAAAATGCATATGGGACCTGACAGGTTCCCTTTAAAGGGAACCTGTCACCAGATTTTTCCCTATTAAACTAAAAGAATCACCTTCTGCAGCTCCTGGGCTGCATTCTATGAAGGAGCACCTTGGCCCTGACTCCCTTTCAAGACCCTAAAAATAACTTTATAAAACGTGGCCGTTAGGTATGTTAATTACCTTGGTTAGCCAGATGGACGGGCTCATTTTCTGCTCCTTTATCCCCCTCCTGCCGCTGAACACTGTCCTCCTTCTTTGATTGACGAGATGACGCCCTCCGTCATCCTCCTCATCGCATTTTCAGATTTTGTGCCTGTGCAGTTTGGTCTGCTCGCGCAGACACAGTTCGCTCTGCCATATCACGGGCAAAGCAGAAAACAACTGCCCTCGCCGGTGAGCTAAATGCGCAGGCTCGAGATTATGGGCGGGTACGAGCATGGCGCTAGTGAGGTCATGCACAACGCCGACCTCACCAGCGCCATGCTCGTACCCGCCCATAATCTTGTGCCTGCACATTTAGCTCACCGGCGCGAGCTAGGGCAGCTATGTTTTCTGCTCTGGCTGCGATATGGCAGAGCAAACTGCGCCTGCGCGAGCTGACCTAACTGCACAGTCGCAAAATTTGAAAATGCGACGAGGAAGATGACAGAGGGCGTCATCCCGTCAGTCAAGGAAGGGGGACGGCAATCAGCGGCAGGAGGGGGATAAAGGAGCAGAAAATGGGCCCGCCCATCTGGCCAACACAGGTAATTAGCATACCTAACGGCCAAGTTTTTATAAAGTTATTTTTGAGGCCTGCAACACACATCCGTTTAAAACGTGCGTGTTTGGTCCGTTTCCGTACATACCGGAGATACGACCAAACGTGCACATATGTTTTTTTATGTTTAAAGGCACACGTGCGTGTTATTTGATCTTCCGTGTGTTCGTGTGCGTCCCACGTTTTTTGCTCCGTTTGGCACGGAAGCATGTTCGTTTTTGGGACGGAGCATGCACACACGGACATAATGTTAGCCTATGGGAGTCCAAATAAAACGTTCCTTGCACGGATGTGTGGTTATGTTGTCCGTGAGAAATGTCCGTGTGTGATGCAAAATGTCGTTACTACATGTCGGAAGACAGAGTAGCGGGATGAGAATGAACTCGGGTGAACTTCACCCGACTTCATTGTCATGCCGCGGCTCTGTCTGTGTGCCGTGTACTGATTAGCGGTCACCTGTGAAGGATTCACCGGTGACCGCTAATCCCCCGAGTGACTGAAGTGTCCCCCCCTCTCTCATACTCACCGATCCCCGATCACCGGCGCTACACGGCGTTCACACTGCTCCGGCGGCTTTTTCTAATTTGAAAAAGCCGGTCGCTCATTAAACAATCTCGTATTCCCTGCTTTCACCGCCCACCGGCGCCTATGATTGGTTGCAGTGAGACACGCCCCCACGCTGACAGGTGTCTCACTGCACCCAATCACAGCAGTTGGTGGGCGTGTCACTATGAAGTATAGAAATAAATAAATAAATAATTAAAAAAAACGGCGTGCGGTCCCCCCCATTTTAATAGCAGCCAGATAAAGCCATATGGCTGAAGGCTGGTATTCTCAGGATGGGGAGCCCCACATTATGGGGAGCCCCCCAGCCTAACAATATCAGTCAGCAGCCGCCCAGAATGGCCGCATACATTAGATGCGACTGTTCTGGGACAGTACCTGGCTCTTCCCGATTTGCCCTGGTGCGTTGGCAAATCGGGGTAATAAGGAGTTAATGGCAGCCCATAGCTGCCACTAAATCCTAGATTAATCATGTCATGCGTCTCCCCGAGATTCCTTCCATGATTGATCTGTAAATTACAGTAAATAAACACATACACCCGAAAAATCCTTTATTAGAAATAAAAAACACAAACACATTCCCTGGTTCACCAATTTAATCAGCCCCAAAAAGCCCTCCATGTCCGGCGTAATCCAGGATGGTCCAGCGTCGCTTCCAGCTCTGCTGCATGGAGGTGACCGGAGCAGCAGAAGACACCGCCGCTCCGGTCAGCTCCACGCAGCAAATTAAGAGAGCCGCGTGATCAGCTGAGCTATCACTGAGGTTACTCGCGGCCACCGCTGAATGCAGCGGTGGCCGCGGGTAACCTCAGTGACAGCTCAGCTGATCGCGCTACTCACCGCCGCTCCGGTCAGCTCCCCGCAGCAACTGAGGTGAGTAGCGCGATCAGCTGAGCTGTCACTGAGGATCACGCGGCTCTCCATTTGCTGCGTGGAGCTGACCGGAGCGGCGGTGTCTTCTGCTGCTCCGGTCACCTCCATGCAGCAGAGCTGGAAGCGACGCTGGACCATCCTGGATTACGCCGGACATGGAGGGCTTTTTGGGGCTGATTAAATTGGTGAACCAGGGAATGTGTTTGTGTTTTTTATTTCTAATAAAGGATTTTTCAGGTGAGTGTTTATTTACTGTAATTTACAGATCAATCATGGAAGGTATCTCGGGGAGACGCATGACATGGTTAATCTAGGATTTAGTGGCAGCTATGGGCTGCCATTAACTCCTTATTACCCCGATTTGCCAACGCACCAGGGCAAATCGGGAAGAGCCGGGTACTGTCCCAGAATAGTCGCATCTAATGTATGCGGCCATTCTGGGCGGCTGCTGACTGATATTGTTAGGCTGGGGGGCTCCCCATAACGTGGAGCTCCCCATCCTGAGAATACCAGCCTTCAGCCGTATGCCTTTATCTGGTTGGTATAAAAAATTGGGGGGACCGCACGCTGGTTTTTTAAATTATTTATTTATTTATTTTACTGCACAGTATAGACACGCCCACCGGCTGCTGTGATTGGGTGCAGTGACACAGCTGTCACTCAGCGTGTGGGCGTGTCTCACTGCAACCAATCATATTTGCCGGTGGGCGGGGAAAGCAGGGAATACGAGATTGATTAATAAGCGGACGGCTTTTTCAAAAGAGGAAAAGCCGCCGGAGTTTAGAGAACAGCCGTGCAGCACCGCGCCGGTGATCGGGGAACGGTGAGTATGCGAGAGGGGTACTCCATTCTGTCACTCTTTTGATTAGCGGTCACCGGTGAGTCCTTCACAGGTGACCGCTAATCAGGACGCGACACAGACAGAGCCGCAGTATGAGGATGAAGTCGGGTGAAGTTCACCCAAGTTCATTCTCAGCGCGCGACTCTGTCTGCTGTCAGCCGGCATGTATCAACGACATTTAACATCACACACGGACATTTCACATGGACAACACACACACACGTCAGTTAAGTTTCACACGTACACACAGCCATTCCACACGCACACGTGGTTACCATACACCGGACACACAGCCACCACACGTGCGTTATTTACGGACCAAAAAACGGATTACGGACATGAAAAACGGCCCGTATTACACGTGCGTGGTTATCAAGGACGTGTGTTTTAGGCCTCAGGTGGAGTCAGGGCCAAGGTGCACCTTCATAGAATGCAGCCCAGGAGCTGCAGAAGGTGATTCTTTTAGTTTAATAGGGACAAATCTGGTGACAGGTTCCCTTTAACAGTCCTGAATGGTGCAAAGATCGAGTATGAACACTTCCTTCCCATTCAGGTCCAGAGTTCTAGAGCTGACAACCATTACTTTCAAATCCCCCAAACACATGCACTCTCAGCTCGGCCGAGTCGGCATATATTGTCAAATAATGGAGGGGAATAGGCTGCTGCTAGTCACCCTTCTGACGCCCAACATCTGCTCCATGGGAAGATTTGGACACACCTATACATTCTAATGAGTAACGGTATTTTAAAGGGTGATTCCCATAGGATTGGGATGATTTAATGATCCAACAGGGTCTAAACAGCCGAGACTCCCAGCATTCTTGAAAATGTGGTGTGAATCCTGGATTCTGGTCTGTACTGACCGTTCCTCTGAATGCAGAGGAGGTGCATATGTTGAGGGCGGGGGCCGCTGCCGCTTCTGGGGGCTGCTCGGAGCCAGGTTACTGCTGCGGCTCGAGTGGTGACCGGACCCGTACTCGCACGGCCGCCCGTCCTCACAACCATTCTAAAGGGGGATATTTACAAGGGAGGATGTCTGTGACGCCACCCGTGGGTTGCGGTGAAAGATGTTGGCACCGCCGCTGCCTGTTGATGGGGCGCCCGGGGCTGATGGAGCAGGGGGGCAGCAAGATGGGATCCCCTCCACGGGTAGGGAAGGTGTAGTCCCGGGGCCCGAGGGTCGAACACGGGAGTGATGGCTGCTGGAGGTGGCGTGCCGGACCGGGGGACAGTGGTGTACTCACAGTTCAATACTTTCACACAAGTCCAGTGGTAAACCAAGTTGCCAGTGGCCGGCTGCCTTTGGAGGGTGCATTCGGGTCCCGCACCCAGGTTCATGAGCAGATATCCCTTCCTCCTGCACTTTGTGTTTCCTTCTCTGTTGGACGACTTCACATGGAACGGAGAAGTCCACTCCCGGTTCTATTTGTGTTGGGAGCTGTGGCCTGCGAAAGCTGACCCTTGGGATTTCAAAGGGTTCTTCGCGGACACCATATCCCTTAAGTTGGGTTTCCATTTCACTCTATCTGGGCAGTAAATTGGGACAACGTCTGAAACCTTGTCCCCGGCTGGTTAATTGGAGAGGGGCTTGTAACCATCCCTCGCCCTAGGGTCCAGGCACCCCGCCTGTGCACGGCCTCCGGACCGGATTCCCGCTGTCGGTACCGCTGGGCTACAACCCTGCCCTGGTCCACTTTAGGTCTCACGTCGCCTGTGGCTCTGCTCACCGTCTGCCACCTAGCCAAGTAGTTACTACGACCCCTGACTACACTACAGTAAGCTCTCACTCTTCACTTCACTTCCACTTCAAACTCATCTACTCTGTTCCCGCCCCTGACACCTCAGGACCCCTAGGTGGGCGTTCTCATCCGCCTGATCCCGCCCACTGGTGTATCCCTATTATCATGAGGGGGTGGCTAGGGTTTAATGGCTGTGAGTTATGCCTAGGTGTGGGTTGTGGTGGTAACAAGGAGGATGTATACTGTTTGTGACTACCTGGTTTTGCCAGGGCGTCACACATATGACTAATCTTCAGTCCATTCATGGTCTATCGAACTGCTAATCTGTCACCCCGTTTTAAAGAAAATAGCCCAGTCAGTATGTTATTTTTCTGTACATTTTATAGTGTGGCTCCCATGACAACTTGTGTTGCTCAACAAGTATACCAACATCAGTATTGGACTGTGTTGAATAGGTAGGCACACTCTTATAAAGGTTGCGTGTGGAACAGTGCCATATAAGAACTCACACAATAGGAGGTTTTGGCAGTATTGTGTGTATATACCGTATACGCTTTAGATATGCCTATTAGCTTAAGTGTCCCAGTAGCCACATGCTCCTGTGGTCATGTGATGTGCTGTAGTGGTTGCCATGGTAACTGTTATTCTTCTGCGTTACAGAGCAATATAGAGCCACGTCACATTTCACCTCACACTTGTGTCTGCCTGTAGGGTGCTGGGCGGGCTCAGCCAACATGCTGCAGTCTGCACCTTGCAAGTTAGGGACATGATGTGTACATAGAAAGCTGAGCACAGCACAAATATATGGATCACAAGCAAATCCATTAGGACAGGTGCATAATGTGTATACCTATATATCTATATAGGAGAGCGTCTGCATATATGTGCTATAAATACTAGCAGGAGGAGGGTAAGCAGAGCTGCACTTGCAGCTGCTACGAAACCTATAGGTCTTGTAGAGAGCCTGACCTTTCATAAGATTGGTAAGAGATTGTCTTATCTTGATAAATAGGTAAGCCTATGTGACCATGTTGCGTATTTGCATGCAGTTACGCTGCGTATTGCACTGCAGCGTAACTGCATGCCTCCTGTGTCCCCAGCACAATCTATGAAGAATGTGCATAATCCATGCGCACGTTGTGTTTTAGAACACAGCGTTTCGGCTGCTGCCAAGACGCTGCCTTCTAAAAAGCAACGTCACTTCTTTTGTGCGTTTTGGTTGCAATGTCGGTCTCTGTCTGTCTGTCGGTCTCTCTGTCTCCCTGACGGTCGGTCTCTCTCTCTGTCGGTCTCTCCCTCTCTCCCCCTCTCTCATACTCACCAATCCACGATCACCGACACGGCGCTGTACAGCTGTCATACTGCGGCGGCTTATCCAGCTTTTGAAAATGCCGGCCGCTCATTATTCAATCTGGTATTCCCTGCTTTCCCCGTCCACCGGCGCCTTTGATTGGTTACAGTCAGACACGCCCCCACGCTGTGTGACAGCTGTCTCACTGCAACCAATCACAGTTTGCCGCTCCCGAGTAAACACTTTTGTACGCAATCGCATCAACCGCCGCCAATGCCTTTCCTTTTCATGGGCGCTGATGTCGGGATACACCTCCACCACTGGTGCTGGTTGTAGCTGGACTCCTGCGGCCAGGGATGCAGAGTCCGGGTGCTCCGTATCGAGGTATGGGCCCAGTGATGTGGCCGGGTCTGGTCGGGCCGGTGTTGGCGTAACCGCTGTCGTGGCCTGGTCGGGTGGTTGGGTCTGTGACTCTGCAGCTTGCTCTCTACAAATGGGGACTGGAGGTTCCGCTGCCGGTGTTGGCCGTAGAACACCGCCGCTCCTGTTAGCTCCACGCAACAACTGAAGTGAGTCACACTGTCAGCGGAGACATCACTCAGGTTACCCGCGGCCACAGGTCTCGGGTGGAGGACTCGAGCTGGCCGCGGGTAACCTGAGTGACGGCACCGGTGATCGCACGGCTCACTTCAGTCACTCAGGAGATTTACGGTCACCTGTGAGTCCTTCACCTTTGATCGCAAATCAAGCCATGGCGCACACACACAGAGCCGCGCGATCACAATGAAGTCGGGTGAAGTTCATCCGAGTTCATTCTGATCGTGCGGCAGTGTTTCGCAGCCAGCCATGCTCTTTTTGACAGTACGGTCCCACTCGGCTCTGCTGCAAGTCTATGGGGATGCTGCTGAGCCGAGTGGGACCGCACTGTAAAAAATGTGCGTTCTGGAAGCATCCAGAACGCATAAATTCAGCAGGAATTCTGCAGTTATAATGCGTCTCAGAACGTAGCTTTTCGGCTGCGTTCTGAGACGCACATGCAGTGACTTACACGCTGCGTAATAGAACGCAACGTGGGCACATAAAGGTGTTTTACAAGCAACCATGCAATTTATCTCTTATTAAAACTCCTCTCCACTTTTAAAAACAGAGATTTACAAGACAAAACAATCACTGATCTCGAGGAGACCAGCCAGAGAAAACACTGCCGGCAGCCAGCGAGTGCGCTCAACACAGTGTAAGCCAGAATCCTACTCCACACTGATGAGGGGCAATACCCCGAAACAGCTGTCTGTGGACGGATACCTGGCCTTGGTATTTCCCTTGTCATAGCTTTAAACTTGTCAAAAAGTTGGATATTGACTAAAAGGGCCACTTAATATGGTGGTTATGGTGGTCTCCTAAAAAGAGCCACCCCTTTGGCTGGGTCCTTCCCGGAGGGATATCTGGCTGGTTTCTGTGTTGAGACTCCTAACAGAGGCTCCACTGACTTTTTTGATTTGCATATTTCTCAGGGGGCAATGTACCTAGGATTACACTGTCTTGAGCGCCCTCGCTGGCTGCCGGCAGTGTTTTCTCTGGCTGGTCTCCCCGAGATCAGTGATTGTTTTGTCTTGTTGGTCTACTAGGCATTGCTCCCACCTGGCCAGAATCCTACTCCACCCTGATGAGGGGCAATACCCCGAAACAGCTGTCTGTGGACGGATACCTGGCCTTGGTATTTCCCTTGTCATAGCTTTAAACTTGTCAAAAAGTTGGATATTGACTAAAAGGGCCACTTAATATGGTGGTTATGGTGGTCTCCTAAAAAGAGCCACCCCTTGGCTGGGTCCTTCCAGGAGGGATATCTTGCTGGTTTCTGTGTTGAGACTCCTAACAGAGGCTCCACTGACTTTTTTGAAAAACAGAGATTTGTAATTTTATCGCTTACTGCTTGTTGTCTAGGTTATCGGCCTCCTCTGTAGTCTGTCAGAGGTGGGTGGTTTCCTACACCGAGCCGATGCTTACAATCTCTTTGCTTTTAGAGCATACAAGCCTTGCTATGGAGCTGGCCAGGTCCAGTCCTCAGGGCTACTCCAATGCTACAGAGGCAGAGCGGTGTCTGCAAGCAACATGGGAGAGCATCTGGTCAGAGCAGTGGAGCCACCACACCGCTGGCCACACTGCCAAATCAGCAGGTTGGGGGAAATGAAGGTTAAACGCAACCTGTCAGCAGATTTGGGGCCTATAAGCAGCGGCCACCACAAGTGGGCTCTTATATACAGCATTCTAGAATACTGTACAACTCCTGTCAAAAACTATGGAATCACCTGGCTTTGAGGATGTTCATTCAGTTGTTTACTTTTGTTTAAAAAAAAGCAGATCACAGAAATGGCACAAAACTAAAGTCATTTCAAACAGCAACTTTCTGGCTTTAAGAAACAGTAAAAAAAAATCATAAAAACATAATGTGCTAGCCAGTAACGGTTACTTTTCAAGACCAAACTGGGGAAAAAATTATGGAATCACCCTGTAAATTTTCATTCCCAAAACTAACACCTGCATCAAATAAGATCTGCTTGTTAGTCTGCATCTAAAAAGGAGTGATCACACCTTGGAGAGCTGTTGCACCAAGTGGACTGACATGAATCATCGCTCCAACATGAGAGATGTCAATTGAAACAAAGGAGAGGATTATCAAACTCTTGAAAGAGGGTAAATCATCATGCAATGTTGTAAAAGATGTTGGTTGTTCACAGTCAGCTGTCTAAAATCTGGACCAAATACAAACAACATGGGAAGGTCGTTAAAGGCAAACATAATGGTAGACCAAGGAAGACATCAAAGCGTCAAGACAGGAAACTTAAAGCAATATGTCTCCAAAACAGGAAATGCACAACAAAACAAATGAGGAACGAATGGGAGGAAACTGGAGTCAATGTCTGTGACCAAACTGTAAGAAACCGCCTAAAGGAAATGAGATTTACATACAGAAAAGCTAAATAATAAAAAGATGACTGCCTGAAGAGGACATGTAAATTTCCACAGTCATTGATGATATGGGGCTGCATGTCAGAAAAGGCACTGGAGAGATGGATGTCATTACATTTTCAATAAATGCCCAAGTTTACATTGAAAGTTTGGACACTTTTCTTATCCCATCAATTGAAAGAATGTTTGGGGATGATGAAATCATTTATCAGGATGATAATGCACCCTGCCATAGAACAAAAACTGTGAAAACATTCCTTGAAAGAAGACACATAAGGTTAATGACATTGCCTGCAAATAGTCCGGATCTCAATCCAATTGAAATCTTTGGTGGAAGTTGAAGAAAATGGTTCATGACAAGGCTCCAACATGCAAAGCTGATCTGGCAACAGCAATCAGAGAAAGTTGGAGCCAGATTGATGAAGAGTACTGTCACAAACCACCGGGGGGGTCACTCAGAAATCCCCCGCGCTGGCTACCAGTACGTCACAATCGGGGGGGTAACAAGTGGGGGTCACCCCTACTTTATACCTCCCGACCGACAGACAGAGCACGTGACGCGCTCTCTAGCGCCCCTCTTATAGTCAGGCCAATTATGGAATTGCCCGACAATAAGCAAGGAGGCCGCTATACTACTTATGCCGATTATTGAAGGGTCCCCGGTGAGAGTAAGGTATATATTCCCCCGACCTCCGCGGGCGGAATATATAATATCTTCCCGAATCTCACTGGCCTCCCCACAATAATCCTTGGCACAACTCGCTGCCACCAACCGCTTCACGGTAACTATTAGCCGAACACACAGACGTGGGATTCAAGATCGAGATAACAGAACAGCCCAAGATTAATTATATAATTTAATCGCCTAAAGCACACTAGAAACTACAATATATACAATAGGGAATCTACAGAATATACATATGTCAGAGTACAGTTACAGATAAAGCATGGGTTACAAACAGGTATACAATTACATCAGTTACCTTGTGTGTCTGGCCACAGGGGGGCGCTGTAGACCAGGTTTCCAGGAACCCCCTCACAGGTCTTTCCCAACCAGGCCCCCGAGCAGAAGAACGCTGGAAAATGGCCGAAGTAGGGTTATCAACCTGGGCAGATCCAGGTCCCCTCCTACCTTAGTGACCTCACAGGGAAGCACTGCCACTCCCCCTGCATGGATCAGAATTATCCAGCAAAGGGGATATTGGCCATAACTTTGCCTGGGAGCGTCGTAGGCAGACGCCAATGCTCTCATTGTGACAGTTATGAATTTAGCTACAGAACGAGGGGACTCATGACCTGTCTGCCAGTTCCCCATTGGCTGATATCACGCCTGGGGCATTTCCCAATGTCCTGCTCCCATAAAAAGGGGGTGCCGGCATCGTCCACATGCGGAGACACCATTTTTATGGTTGCCATATTTATCGGAAATATGGCTTGCGAGATATGAACCATTTTTTACTGGAGTCGTTCTGTCTGGCTATTTCCATAGCCTTGCTAACTAGCTAGCAGCTCCTACTACAGGGTGACGGCAGGGAGTCATCCTGTGTCCATTGTCCTAAAGCCACCTAATTTCCATATCACAGGACATGGCCATGGATTTGTTGCTAAACCAGTTGTGTGAAGGGAAGGGGGTAGTGACACCAGGAGAGGGCTTCCTGACATGACTTGAATGTCATGATTTATCGTCATATCTCCGGATTTACCTCACACCTCCCCCCTTTTGAGGGCGCTAGGGGGCAGCACACTCCGGTGTTCCCCCGTGCGCCCGTCCGCGACCTCTCCTTGTCGGGACAGCCCGTCTGCGTTACCGTGGTCACGGCCCCTTTTGTGGCGAATGGTGAAGTTGTATTGCTGGAGCGCAAGGCTCCATCGCAACAATCGCCCATTCGTCCCAGAGACGGTGTGCAACCAGCTGAGGGGATTGTGGTCCGTCTCCACGATGAAGTGGCGCCCGTATAGATAGGGTTGCAGACGCTGCAGGGCCCACACTATGGCCAGGCACTCCTTCTCCATCGTGGAATAGGCAACTTCCCTTGGTAACAGCTTCCTGCTCAGGTACAAGACTGGGTGCTCTTGGCTCGCAGAGTCCACCTGGCTGAGCACCGCACCGAGGCCGAAGTCACTGGCGTCGGTCTGTACTACAAACGGCCGCGTGAAGTCGGCTGCCTGTAGCACGGGCGGGCTGGACAGGGCGTCCTTTAGGGCCCGGAAGGCTGTCTCGCAGTCCATTGTCCAATCGACTGCAGAGGGCAGCTTCTTCTTGGTGAGGTCCGTCAAGGGCTTTGCCAGGCTACTATAGCATGGAACAAACCTCCTATAGTACCCAGCGGTCCCCAAGAAGGACATCACCTGCTTCTTGGTCCTGGGGGTGGGCCAGGATGCGATGGCTTCCACTTTCTCAGGCTCGGGCTTCAGTGTTCTCCCACCTACCCGGTGACCGAGGTACTGGACCTCGCTCATGGCCAGCTGACACTTTCCCGGCTTGATGGTCAAACCTGCCCGGTGGATCCGCCTGAGCACCTGTGCTAGATGCTCTAGGTGGTCCTCCCAGGTGGGACTGAAGACGGCAATGTCATCCAGGTACGCGGCCGCGTACCCTTCAAGTCCCTTGAGCAGGGTGTTGACCATCCGCTGGAAAGTGGCAGGGGCATTCCTCATCCCGAATGGCATCACCGGGGACTCGTACAGTCCAAATGGGGTAATAAAGGCAGAGCGTTCCCTGGCCTTGCGAGTCAGGGGGATCTGCCAATATCCCCGGCTCAGATCCATGATGGTCAGGTACTGAGCCCCGGCCAACTGATCGAGCAGGTCATCGATGCGTGGCATTGGGTACGCATCGGCGACCGTGACAGCATTGAGCCCCCTGTAGTCCACGCAGAACCGCGTGGTTCGGTCCTTCTTAGGGACGAGGACTACAGGCGAGGCCCAAGCGCTGTTGGATGCCTGGATCACCCCCAGCTTCAGCATCTCGTCAATCTCCTGGCGCATGTGTTGCTGCACCTCCAGGGAGACCCGATATGCTGAACGCCGGATCGGGGGATGATCCCCAGTGTCCACGTGATGGACAGCCAAGTCAGTCCTTCCGGGCTGGTTGGTAAACAACCCCCGGAAGGGGTGTAGGGTGGCCCACAGCTGGGACCGTTGGTCCTCCAAGAGCTGGTGGCCAACCTCCACATCCTCAATGGATCCGCCTGCCCTAACCTGGGCTAGCATATCCAAGAGGGTTTCCGCTTCTCCCTCCTCGGGCAGGTTGCACACGGGGAGCGCACATGCCTCCCGCTCATGATGTGCCTTCATCATGTTCACATGGAAGGGCTTCCGCCTTCCACGGGCAGGGTCCAGGGTGACCAGGTACGTCACAGGGTTGAGCTGCTGGTACACGAGGTATGGGCCTTCCCAGGCTGCCTGAAGCTTGTCCTGTGGTACGGGGACCAGTACCCACACCTCTTGACCCACTTGGTAGGTCCTCTCACAAGCGTTCTGGTCGTACCAACGCTTCTGATCGGCCTGGGCTTGAGCCATATTGTCGTGTACCAGTTGCGTCAAGGCCTGCATTTTGTCCCGGAAGCGCATGACATACTCGATAACCGACACTCCAGGGGTGGCCAAATCCCCTTCCCAAGCCTCTTTCACCAGAGCCAGGGGGCCCCGCACACGTCGCCCGTACAGGAGCTCAAACGGTGAGAATCCTGTTGAGGCCTGTGGAACCTCCCGGTAAGCAAATAACAGGTGTGGGAGATACCGCTCCCAGTCACGCCCGTGGGAGTCGACCAACATCTTAAGCATCTGCTTTAAGGTGCCATTGAACCGCTCGCACAGGCCATTAGTCTGTGGATGGTACGGGCTGGCCACCAGATGTCGCACCTGGACCTGCTTACAGAGGGCCTCCATCAGCTGGGACATGAATTGGGTCCCCCGGTCAGTGAGCATTTCCTGGGGAAAACCCACTCGGGAGAAAATCTCCAGCAATGCGGTGGCCACCTTGTCAGCCCGAATGGACGACAAGGCCACTGCTTCTGGGTACCGGGTGGCATAGTCCACTACCGTCAGTATGAAGCGTTTCCCGGAGCTGCTGGGGATGGCCAGCGGGCCGACCAGATCCACAGCCACCCTCCTGAAAGGCTCATCGATGATTGGCAGAGATACCAGTGGGGCTTTGGGGCGTGGCCCCGCCTTCCCCACTCTCTGACAGGTTTCACACGAACGGCAGTAGGCAGCCACATCGGCCCCCATTTTTGGCCAGTAGAAATGCTGGTTTAACCTGGCCTTGGTCTTAGCGATCCCTAGGTGTCCGGCCATCGGAATCTCATGTGCGATCCGCAACAACTCCGTCCGGAACGGATAGGGTACCACCAACTGTCGGTCCCTGGGCCACGCCTCCGGTGAACCCTGCTGGACCGTGGCCCGGTACAGCCGTCCTTGGTCCCAGACCACTCGCTCCGGGTCCGAGTCCGAGGGAGGCTGTGCCGCCTGCTCCTTTAGAGCTTTCAGGCTGTCGTCAGCTTCTAACGCTGCCTGAAACCCCTGACCAGATGTGGCCAGAATCGACGAGACTGTCACATCTTCAGTCAGTACCCCGGGACCTGTGTCCTGGCCTCCACCTGACTCGGCTGCCACTTGGTCAGAAGGGGAAGAGCTATCGGACCTCCGGGAGGCCCCTTGGCTTCCAGCACTCCCACTGCGGGTGACAGCGGCCACAGCCGCTGCGACCGTGGGTCGTGCCTGCTCCTCCTCCGTTCCTGACCAAGTCGCCGGTTCAGGCAGACCTACCTGGCTTCCTGACACCCCGGTTGTGGGGGAACCATGCACCGAGATCTTACCTGGGAGCACTTCCGCTCCTGGACCGGCCCCAATCTCACCTGCCTGTTCCCCTCCTGCAGCAACAGAACCCCGCTGTGAAATCTCTGGGGACCCCACATTTGCTGTGGTAGCCCCCACCCCACACACTGGTCCTCCCCCTGCAGCACCCTGCTCTCTGCTTATCCCTGCAGAGGGCAGCAGATCCCAGCTCACAGGCTGGTTACTTGTAGAGGCATTGTCACACCTTTCTCTGACCCCCTCCCCTGTCACAGCTGCAGCTGTGTGTGTGTCTATGGTGTCTGTGCAAGCAGAAATATCAGAGTTCACTCCCTCCTCCCTTACATCATTCATAGATAACACATTAACATTGTCAGGAGTCATGTCAGCACTGGCTGAAGGTTCAGCCTTTGGGGCGGGGCCAAACTGGGAGGTTATTTGCCCCAAATCTGTCCCAAGTAGCACGTTTGCAGGGATCCGATCAGTTACCCCCACCTCCCTCACCCCTCGCCCTGCGCCCCAGTCCACATAAATGTCAGCAACAGGCAGCGCCGGGTCAGTGCCTCCAATCCCGGAGACAGCGAGGGTTTTTCCAGGGATCAAGTCTTGGGGGGACACCATCTCAGGCCGCACCAGAGTCACCTCCGAGGCGCTGTCTCGCAGTCCTATGGTCACAGACTGGCCGACGGTGACAGGTTGGAAGCTGTCCAGGGACCTACCACCACCCCCACCCACACAATACACCTTGGGCGGCCCTTGGGACGGGGACGGAGCCGGGGCCTTGGGACGCTGAGGGCACATGGCCTTGAAGTGTCCAGGTAGGTTGCACTGGTGGCACCGTCTTGGTTCTGCCACGGGCCTGGAGAGGGGAGTTGAGGGGGACACCCCCTGCAGTCTAGGGGCAGGTGGGGCAGTCGCAGAGTTCATCTTACCCCCTCTCCAGGTGCTGCTGGTGGCTGCTCTCCTGGCTTCAGGAGCCCGATTGTTGGTGTAGTCATCTGCCAGGGCAGCTGTAGCCGTGGATCCCTTTGGCTTCTGGTCTCGGATGAACTGGCGGAGATCCTCAGGGCAGTTCCACAAGAGTTGCTCCGTGATGAACAAGTCCAGGATCTCCGGTCCAGTGGAAAGCTGCAGGCCTTGGGTCCAGTGGTCGGCAGCTCGGGCAAGTGCCCGCCGGTGGTCAGCCCAGGAGTCCTTTGGTCCCTTCTGTAGGCTCCGGAACTTCTTGCGGTAGGACTCTGGAGTGAGGTTGTACTGTTGGATCAGGGCCCGCTTGATGGTGTCGTAGCCCTGATCTGCCTCAGCAGGCAAGTCCCCAAGGACATCCAGGGCCTTACCCCTTAAACGGGGGGTCAGGTATTTGGCCCACTGGTCCTTGTTCAGATGATGCTGCAAGCAAGTCCGTTCAAAAGCAGTCAAGAAAGAGTCCAAGTCTCCATCCTTCTCCAGCACTGGGAAGTCCTCAACACGGACCTTTGGAAGTTTGGTGTCTGGAAGGTCACGGGTGGCTGATGAGGGCCGGAGCTGAGCTAGCTGCAGCTGGTAGTTACGCTCTGCCTGGCGCTCTTCACGCGCTGCTTGCCGCTCACGCTCGGCCATGAGTTCCTTGTAGCCCTCCCGGTCTCCAGCCTGGCGTAGGGCCATAGCCATTTGAAGAAGGCTATCCGAGCCTCCCAGGCTCGGTGGAATGGCACGTGGTGATCTGCGGCCCGCTGCGGAGCCTGGTGATTCACTGTCCATTGCAGAGCGGAGGGCTGGCATCTGGCTCGTTGAGGACCCTTGGGCGAGCTGCTCCTCATCTTGTCCAGCAGTGCCCGGTTGTGCAATGTCCTCTGCAGAGCTGTTTTCTGGCGTCGAGCTCCTGGAGGACTCGTGGACAACCTCCTCATCGTCTCTGGCCTGAGCATCGGCCATTCCTTTGGCTTTGCTCCTGGTGCTCTCAGCCATTCTTGCAGACTTTTGGTCACTGACACAGAACTGACACCTGATGCCTCCACACACCTTACAGTATCTGCACTCTGACACTCTAGTGTTGAGCTAGTCTGAAGACCCCAGCAGCCACAGCTGCTGCAGGCAGTCTTTAGTGTCTGGGAGTATGGGTCTCACACTCACACACACTATTATCTCGATCCCACCGCTGCCACCAATATGTCACAAACCACCGGGGGGGTCACTCAGAAATCCCCCGCGCTGGCTACCAGTACGTCACAATCGGGGGGGTAACAAGTGGGGGTCACCCCTACTTTATACCTCCCGACCGACAGACAGAGCACGTGACGCGCTCTCTAGCGCCCCTCTTATAGTCAGGCCAATTATGGAATTGCCCGACAATAAGCAAGGAGGCCGCTATACTACTTATGCCGATTATTGAAGGGTCCCCGGTGAGAGTAAGGTATATATTCCCCCGACCTCCGCGGGCGGAATATATAATATCTTCCCGAATCTCACTGGCCTCCCCACAATAATCCTTGGCACAACTCGCTGCCACCAACCGCTTCACGGTAACTATTAGCCGAACACACAGACGTGGGATTCAAGATCGAGATAACAGAACAGCCCAAGATTAATTATATAATTTAATCGCCTAAAGCACACTAGAAACTACAATATATACAATAGGGAATCTACAGAATATACATATGTCAGAGTACAGTTACAGATAAAGCATGGGTTACAAACAGGTATACAATTACATCAGTTACCTTGTGTGTCTGGCCACAGGGGGGCGCTGTAGACCAGGTTTCCAGGAACCCCCTCACAGGTCTTTCCCAACCAGGCCCCCGAGCAGAAGAACGCTGGAAAATGGCCGAAGTAGGGTTATCAACCTGGGCAGATCCAGGTCCCCTCCTACCTTAGTGACCTCACAGGGAAGCACTGCCACTCCCCCTGCATGGATCAGAATTATCCAGCAAAGGGGATATTGGCCATAACTTTGCCTGGGAGCGTCGTAGGCAGACGCCAATGCTCTCATTGTGACAGTTATGAATTTAGCTACAGAACGAGGGGACTCATGACCTGTCTGCCAGTTCCCCATTGGCTGATATCACGCCTGGGGCATTTCCCAATGTCCTGCTCCCATAAAAAGGGGGTGCCGGCATCGTCCACATGCGGAGACACCATTTTTATGGTTGCCATATTTATCGGAAATATGGCTTGCGAGATATGAACCATTTTTTACTGGAGTCGTTCTGTCTGGCTATTTCCATAGCCTTGCTAACTAGCTAGCAGCTCCTACTACAGGGTGACGGCAGGGAGTCATCCTGTGTCCATTGTCCTAAAGCCACCTAATTTCCATATCACAGGACATGGCCATGGATTTGTTGCTAAACCAGTTGTGTGAAGGGAAGGGGGTAGTGACACCAGGAGAGGGCTTCCTGACATGACTTGAATGTCATGATTTATCGTCATATCTCCGGATTTACCTCACAAGTACTGTTTGTCACTCATTAAGTCCATGCCTCAGAGACTGCAAGCTGTAAAAGCCAGACGTGGTGCAACAAAATACTAGTGATGTATCGGAGTGTTCTTTTGTTTGTTTGTTTTTCATGATTCCATACTTTTTTCCTCATAATTGAGTGATTCCATAACTTTTCCCCCTGTTTGGTCTTGAAAAGTAACCGTTGCTGGCTAGCACATTATGTTTTCATGATTTTTTTTAATGTTTCTTAAAGCCAGAAAGTTGCCATTTGAAATGACTTTAGGTTTGTGCCATTTCTGTGATCTGCTTTTTTTAAACAAAAGTAAACATCTGAATGAACATCCTCAGAGCCAGGTGAGTCCATAATTTTTGCCAGGGGTTGTATGTAAAAGCCTAGGCCGCTGTGTACAACGTAAAAATCACTTTCTAATACTTTCCTAAACGGTCGCTGTAGTGGAGTTGGGTCATATGGGCGTCTCCATTGCCGACACCTCATCTTTCAGCCATCTTTGTACTTCTGAAACCTGTGTGCATGACGCGTTCTACGTCATACACACTCGCCAGTCCCGCGCAGGCCAGGACCTCAATGCCAGCGAGTGTAAATGATGTGGGACGCATCAAGCACACAGGCTTCAGAAGATGGAGGACAAAGATGGCCGAAAGAGGAGGCGCCTATATGACCCAACTCCACCGCAGCGATCGTTTAGTTGAGTATTATAAAGTGATTTTTACGTTCTACACAGCGGCCTGGGTTCTTATATACAGCATGTTAGAATGCCCAGTGGTGGTGGATGCAGCTTATAGGCCCCAAATCTGGTGACAGGTTCCCTTTAAATACTAGCCTTGCAGTTATCAACAATACGTGATGGACATATTTAACACTATGTTACCACAATGAGTATTTGGTGAGTTTTTGATGTTGCAGATTTCATGCATTTTTGACTCTTTTTGGTATGTTATGTTTTAAATAAAGCTGCTTTTTTGGATACTTCATGGAATTCGGCTTTGAGAAAACGTTATTGATGCTGTCGTGTGGATTATATCATGTATGTTTTTAGTGTTTTTCCTATTATAAGTAGCGGACAGCTCAGGCCAGTAGAGATGCTCTGCAGCACACAGGTCAGGCCAGTAGAGATGCTCTGCAGCACACAGGTCAGGCCGGTAAAAATACTCTGCAGCACACAGGTCAGGCCGGTAGAAATGCTCTACAGCACACAGGTCAGTCTGGTAGATACCCTGCAGCACACAGGTCAGTCTGGTAGATACCCTGCAGCACACAGGTCAGTCTGGTAGATGCTCTGCAGCACACAGGTCAGTCTGGTAGAGATGCTCTGCAGCACACAGGTCAGGCTGGTAGAGATGCTCTGCAGCACACAGGTCAGGCTGGTAGAGATGCTCTGCAGCACACAGGTCAGGCTGGTAGACATGCTCTGCAGCACACAGGTCAGGCTGGTAGAGATGCTCTGCAGCACACAGGTCAGGCTGGTAGAGATGCTCTGCAGCACCCAGGTCAGGCTGGTAGATGCTCTGCAGCAGTAGGTAAGGCTGGTATATACCCTGCAGCACACAGGTCAGTCTGGTAGATGCTCTGCAGCACGCAAGTCTGGCTGGTAGATGCTCTGCAGCAGTAGGTCTGGCTGGTAGATGCTCTGCAGCACTCAGGTCAGGCTGGTAGATGCTCTGCAGCACATAGGTCAGTGTGGTATATACCCTGCAGCACACACGTCAGTGTGGTATATACCCTGCAGCACACAGGTCAGGCTGGTAGATGCTCTGCAGCACACAGGTCAGGCTGGTAGATGCTCTGCAGCACACAGGTCAGGCTGGTAGATGCTCTGCAGCACACAGGTCAGGCTGGTAGATACTCTGCAGCACACAGGTCAGGCTGGTAGATGCTCTGCAGCACACAGGTCAGGCTGGTAGATGCTCTGCAGCACACAGGTCAGGCTGGTAGATGCTCTGCAGCACACAGGTCAGGCTGGTAGATGCTCTGCAGCACACAGGTCAGGCTGGTAGATGCTCTGCAGCACACAGGTCAGGCTGGTAGATGCTCTGCAGCACACAGGTCAGGCTGGTAGATGCTCTGCAGCACACAGGTCAGGCTGGTAGATGCTCTGCAGCACACAGGTCAGGCTGGTAGATGCTCTGCAGCACACAGGTCAGGCTGGTAGATGCTCTGCAGCACACAGGTCAGGCTGGTATATACCCTGCAGCACACAGGTCAGGCTGGTATATACCCTGCAGCACACAGGTCAGTGTGGTATATACCCTGCAGCACACAGGTCAGTGTGGTATATACCCTGCAGCACACAGGTCAGTGTGGTATATACCCTGCAGCACACAGGTCAGTGTGGTATATACCCTGCAGCACACAGGTCAGTGTGGTATATACCCTGCAGCACACAGGTCAGTGTGGTATATACCCTGCAGCACACAGGTCAGTGTGGTATATACCCTGCAGCACACAGGTCAGTGTGGTATATACCCTGCAGCACACAGGTCAGTGTGGTATATACCCTGCAGCACACAGGTCAGTGTGGTATATACCTTGCAGCACACAGGTCAGTGTGGTATATACCCTGCAGCACACAGGTCAGTGTGGTATATACCCTGCAGCACACAGGTCAGGGTGGTATATACCCTGCAGCACACAGGTCAGGGTGGTATATACCCTGCAGCACACAGGTCAGGGTGGTATATACCCTGCAGCACACAGGTCAGGGTGGTATATACCCTGCAGCACACAGGTCAGTGTGGTATATACCCTGCAGCACACAGGTCAGTGTGGTATATACCCTGCAGCACATAGGTCAGGCTGGTAGATGCTCTGCAGCACACAGGTCAGGCTGGTAGATGCTCTGCAGCACACAGGTCAGGCTGGTTGATGCTCTGCAGCACACAGGTCAGGCTGGTTGATGCTCTGCAGCACACAGGTCAGGCTGGTAGATGCTCTGCAGCACACAGGTCAGGCTGGTAGATGCTCTGCAGCACACAGGTCAGGCTGGTAGATGCTCTGCAGCACACAGGTCAGGCTGGTAGATGCTCTGCAGCACACAGGTCAGGCTGGTAGATGCTCTGCAGCACACAGGTCAGGCTGGTAGATGCTCTGCAGCACACAGGTCAGGGAGGTATATACCCTGCAGCACACAGGTCAGTGTGGTATATACCCTGCAGCACACAGGTCAGTGTGGTATATACCCTGCAGCACACAGGTCAGTGTGGTATATACCCTGCAGCACACAGGTCAGTGTGGTATATACCCTGCAGCACACAGGTCAGTGTGGTATATATATACTCTGCAGCACACAGGTCAGTGTGGTATATACCCTGCAGCACACAGGTCAGTGTGGTATATACCCTAAAGCACACAGGTCAGTGTGGTATATACCCTGCAGCACACAGGTCAGGCTGGTAGATGCTCTGCAGCACACAGGTCAGGCTGGTACATGCTCTGCAGCACACAGGTCAGGCTGGTAGATGCTCTGCAGCACACAGGTCAGGCTGGTAGATGCTCTGCAGCACACAGGTCAGGCTGGTAGATGCTCTGCAGCACACAGGTCAGGCTGGTAGATGCTCTGCAGCACACAGGTCAGGCTGGTACATGCTCTGCAGCACACAGGTCAGGCTGGTACATGCTCTGCAGCACACAGGTCAGGCTGGTACATGCTCTGCAGCACACAGGTCAGTGTGGTATATACCCTGCAGCACTAGGTCAGGCTGGTAGATGCTCTGCAGCACACAGGTCAGTGTGGTATATACCCTGCAGCACTAGGTCAGGCTGGTAGATGCTCTGCAGCACACAGGTCAGTCTTGTAGATGCTCTGCAGTACACAGGTCAGTGTGGTATATACTCTGCAGCACACAGGTCAGGCTGGTAGATGCTCTGCAGCACACAGGTCAGTGTGGTATATACCCTGCAGCACTAGGTCAGGCTGGTAGATGCTCTGCAGCACACAGGTCAGTGTGGTATATACCCTGCAGCACTAGGTCAGGCTGGTAGATGCTCTGCAGCACACAGGTCAGTGTGGTATATACCCTGCAGCACTAGGTCAGGCTGGTAGATGCTCTGCAGCACACAGGTCCGTGTGGTATATACCCTGCAGCACTAGGTCAGGCTGGTAGATGCTCTGCAGCACACAGGTCCGTGTGGTATATACCCTGCAGCACTAGGTCAGGCTGGTAGATGCTCTGCAGCACACAGGTCCGTGTGGTATATACCCTGCAGCACTAGGTCAGGCTGGTAGATGCTCTGCAGCACACAGGTCAGTGTGGTATATACCCTGCAGCACTAGGTCAGGCTGGTAGATGCTCTGCAGCACACAGGTCAGGCTGGTAGATGCTCTGCAGCACACAGGTCCGTGTGGTATATACCCTGCAGCACTAGGTCAGGCAGGCCAGTTCCGGCACGGACGCCCGGCAGGTGCAGTGCCGCCGCCTGTCCTCCTCCGGTCTCCTCCTCCCGGCCCCGGTCTCCTCCCTCCCCGGTCGCCTCCGTCCTCCTCCCCCGGTCTCTCCGTCCTCCCCTGCCTCCTCCCATCCCTGTATAGATCGGGCAGCTCGCTCGCTTCCCTCCTCTCTGACAGCGCCGCTTCCCCTCCTCCTGTCACAGGACTCTCCGAGCGCCCCCGCCTGCTCTATACCATGAAGGGCTAATTACCAGGACGGGAGCATAGCCCGGCACTGAGCGGGGTCGCCCGTCTGCACCTCTTGCGCCATGCTGGATGCCCCCCAGAGGAGGCTGCAGTAGGTAAGATCCTCGGTACCCTTCACTCACCCTTCCCTCATCCCACCGTGCATGGCTGCGAGGTGCAGGGTGCGGCTGTCAGGGACAGCTCTGCCGTGTATGGTGGGTGCAGGCTGCCCTCACACTGATGACCTTCCTGCACATCTGCTGCCATCCTCCGTGTGCTATGGCAGCGGCTCCCGGCGCAGATGTGCCCTCCTCACCCATGTGCTCCTGCCGGGTAACAGCTGTGCTCTGCAGTGATGGCACGGATTTCTGTGCTCTGCAGTGGCTCCCCATACAATGTGGCTGTAATGCCAGCCTTACAACAGGGGCTGCAGCACAGGCTGCCGTTGGTTACGGGTTTGCAGTGTGCTAGAGCTGCATGGCTGGGTCCTATATATGTACTGTGCCTTTAATCAGGCTCCAGGGGGTGAGCACGTTAGATAGACCTGCCTGACCACAGTAAATCATGGCCAGTAACTGGCTATCCTAAGTAGTCCCTGGCTAGTATAGTGTAGTGTATTGGATGTAGGGGAGACGGGAATTTTCATGTTATTCCTTACCCCAGTGGTGGGTCTCTGGGTATCGCACAGCTGGGCTGTTCTATGCCAGTGTCGTACTAGTCCGGTACACGAACACATCAGACTCCACTGCTTAGAAGTTATGGGTCATTTCCAAGATTTAATGGCTTCTTGTCCCATCAGGAACCTATAGAATATCCCATATGTGTCAGCGGAGTGGCTTGAAGCTTGTGCAAAATCTCCAATAGGGCCCCCGACTTATCGCAGGTCTTTAGTAGTAATAGTCTTCTCACATGGGCCAAAGGGACCTTTTAGGCACCCTAAGCCCCAGGGCCGGAAGCGTTTTCAACCTCCGCACACATTGTAGTTACGCCCCTGCTATGTTATTCTGGGGGCATTGCAGCTATGATTGTGCCTCTACAAGAGGCAGATACAATGGACGTGTCTGCTGTGCCGCCATATCCTTTACAGTAAATGTGTTCTTCATAAAATTACAATTTTGAAGCTTGTTACATATTGTGAAGAGTCTGTTGAGAAATAGACGGCTTGTGTAGAGACACACCCCTTTGACAAAAAGGATAGCAACACCCAGTTGTCAATGTATTCATAGATTTAAAAGGTAAATTTGTATTCTAAATCTACTGTTTTTTTGACAAATATTAGTTGAAATCTCTGACTGCTTTCCGTGATATTCCCATGTCACCAAGTGATGGCATAATGCTGGAATAGGCCGTCCCTTTCTGATCGGTGGCGTTTACCCTCTGGGACCCTCGCCGATCCTGGAAATGCAGGCCCGCAGCACTGATTCAGCCCCGATGTCTCGTCATAGACTGCCAGTGTCTTATACATTGGATTAGCAACACCTTTACGTTTTCTAATAGTTTAAAGGGGCTGTCTGTTATAAATACAGAGCTAGTTTGGATTCCCTGAAAATTACATTCTCTTCCCATCCTCACCCTTTTGATCTGTTTATCATATAGAAACAGCCGGTGATGCGCTGCTAGAGTCTCCTGGCGGCTACAGCTTATCAGGGAGAATAGGCGAACGGTGCATCGTCACTTCCAGTACCGACACAGACTCCAGAACGGCCTGCGATGGATCCACAGAGATGAGTGCAGGAGACTGATATTTTCAGAGAATCTAAGCCCCAGACAACTATGTATTTGGCCTCGACAATCGCTTTACGTGTATTTTGTTACATTTGCACTTTACACACTGTCCTAGTTCCCATTCACTAGCAGCAAAGAGAGATCTTAAATTATTAGCATTTCTGAAAATAGAAAAATGTTGATTTAAGTTTTCCCACCTCCTTTTTTCAAAAGGCTCTGAAAGGGAAGAGATCAATGTAAAATAATGGAAGTTGTTGTAATTGCCTTTTCCAATGTTTACTATGTCAGTGCCATCGTTCAGGTGGACATTGTTGGGACCGGAAGTGATGACGTCCCATTTATACTGTCACATGACCACTGAGGCTGCAAGGTCAGGTGATTGATGGATGGGATGTCATCACTTCTGGTGGTATTATGATCTGTCCGTCAGTCACCTGACCCTGCAGCCAATGAGCGACCTTAGTGATCAGGTGACTGATGGATGGGACGTCATCACTTCTGATGGTATTGCAGCCTGTCCATCAGTCACATCATGACCTTGCAGCCATTGAGGGTCCCCAGTGATCAGCAGACTGTATGGATGAAACGTCATCACTTCCAGTTGTATTATGTCCTGTCCATCAGTCACGTGACCAATGACTGACCTCGGTGATCAGGAGACTGTATGGATGGGATGTCATCACTTCTGGTGGTATTACACCCTGTCCATCAGTCACCTGACCTTGCAGCCATTGAGTCACCTCGGTGATCAGGTTACTGTATTATTATTATTATTATTATTATTGTTTATTTATAGAGCACCATTGATTCCATGGTGCTGTACATGAGGGGGTTACATACAGAATACATGTACACGTTACAATAGACAGACTAGCACAGGGGGAAGAGGGCCCTGCCCTTGCGGGCTTACATCCTAAAGGATTTTGGGGAGGAGACAGTAGGTGGGGTGTAGGTGGGGCGGCAGCTCCGCACGGTGGTGGGGCGGCAGCTCCGCACGGTGGTGGGGCGGCAGCTCCGCACGGTGGTGGGGCGGCAGCTCCGCACGGTGGTGGGGCGGCAGCTCCGCACGGTGGTGGGGCGGTGAGGTCATTGTAGATTATAGGCATTTCTGAACAGATGAGTTTTCAGGGTCCGTTTGAAGTTTGCAAGTGTAGTAGATAGTCTGACGTGTTGAGGCAGTGAGTTCCAGGAGACTGGGGATGCTCGGGAGAAGTCTTGGAGTCGGTTGCATGAGGAGCGAATGAGAGAGGAGGATAGAAGGAGATCTTGGGAGGACCGGAGGTTACGTTTTGGAGTGTAGCGAGAGATTAGTTCAGAGATATATGGAGGAGACAGATTATGGATAGCTTTGTAGGACATTGTAGGACTGTATGGATAGGACATTGTCACTTCTGCAAACTGCACAGACCAGTGAAAAGATTTTGGAGAGGTGACTTTTTTTTTTTGCATACAATGTTCTCTTCCCTATTGTTAGTTTTGAAAAAGGAGCAAAAAACACTTTAGGTGTTTATAGATATACTAGAAGGTGGCCCGATTCTACGCATCGGGTATTCTAGAATTTACGTATTGTGTAGTTCATGTATGATTTTTGTTATATATATATATAGAGATATAGAGATATAGATATAGATATATAGATAGATGTTGTTGTGTGTAGTTACCAAGTGTTTGTGTAGGGCGCTGTACATGTTCTGAGTGTCGCGGGGGGTGAGAGCGGTGTTGTATGTGTGTTGCGTGTGTTGCGTTGTTTGTGGAGCGCTGTGTGTCTGTAGCGTTGTGTGTGTGTGTGTGTTGTGCGGTTTGTGTGGGTGTGGTGTGTTTTGGGGGGAGGTATGTTTTGAGCAATGTGTGTGTTGTGCAGTATGTGCGTATATTTGTGTGTGCAGCGTTGTCTGTGTGTGTGGGTGTCTGTGTAGGGCGTTGTTTGTGATTCCTAGTGTGTGTGTGTTGTGCAGTGCGCGTGTGTGTGTGTGTTGGAGGGAGGTGTGCACCTCCCATCGTGCTCCATCCCCCATGCTGCGCACCCCCCATCGTGCTGCATCCCCCATGCTGCGCACTCCCAAACGTGCTCCATCCGCCATGCTGCGCACTCCCCATCGTGCTCTATCCGCCATGCTGCACACTCCCAAACGTGCTCCATCCGCCATGCTGCGCACTGCCAAACGTGCTCCATCCGCCATGCTGCGCACCCCCTATCATGCTCCATCCGCCATGCTGCGCACTCCCAAACGTGCTCCACCCGCCATGCTGCGCACTCCCAAACGTGGTCCATCCGCCATGCTGCGCACTCCCAAACGTGGTCCATCCGCCATGCTGCGCACTCCCAAACGTGCTCCATCCGCCATGCTCCGCACTCCCAAACGTGCTCCATCCGCCATGCTACGCACTCCCCATCGTGCACCATCCGGCATGCTGCGCACTCCCAAACGTGCTCCATCCGCCATGCTGCGCACTCCCAAACGTGCTCCATCCGCCATGCTGCGCACTCCCAAACGTGCTCCATCCGCCATGCTGCGCACTCCCAAACGTGCTCCATCCAGCATGCTGCGCACTCCCAAACGTGGTCCATCCGGCATGCTGCGCACTCCCAAACGTGCTCCATCCGCCATGCTGCGCACTCCCAAACGTGGTCCATCCGGCATGCTGCGCACTCCCAAACGTGCTCCATCCGCCATGCTGCGCACTCCCAAACGTGCTCCATCCGCCATGCTGCGCACTCCCAAACGTGCTCCATCCGCCATGCTGCGCACTCCCAAACGTGCTCCATCCGCCATGCTGCGCACTCCCAAACGTGCTCCATCCGCCATGCTGCGCACTCCCAAACGTGGTCCATCCGCCATGCTGCGCACTCCCAAACGTGCTCCATCCGCCATGCTGCGCACTCCCAAACGTGCTCCATCCGCCATACTGCGCACTCCCAAACGTGCTCCATCCGCCATACTGCGCACTCCCCATCGTGCACCATCCGGCATGCTGCGCACTCCCAAACGTGCTCCATCCGCCATGCTGCGCACTCCCAAACGTGCTCCATCCGCCATGCTGCGCACCCCCCATCATGCTCCATCCGCTTGGGAGTGCGCAGCATGCCGGATGGTGCACGATGGGGAGTGCGCAGTATGGCGGATGGAGCACGTTTGGGAGTGCGCAGTATGGCGGATGGAGCACGTTTGGGAGTGCGCAGCATGACGGATGGAGCACGTTTGGGAGTGCGCAGCATGCCGGATGGTGCACGTTTGGGAGTGCGCAGTATGGCGGATGGAGCACGTTTGGGAGTGCGCAGTATGGCGGATGGAGCACGTTTGGGAGTGCGCAGCATGGCGGATGGACCACGTTTGGGAGTGCGCAGCATGGCGGATGGACCACGTTTGGGAGTGCGCAGCATGGCGGATGGACCACGTTTGGGAGTGCGCAGCATGGGGGATGCAGCACGATGGGGAGTGCGCAGTATGGCGGATGGAGCACGTTTGCTCAGCCTCTCTCCTTCCAGCCTCCCTCAGCATCAGCCTCCCCCTCCCAGCCTTCCCCAAGATCAGCCTCTCTGCTCCCAGCCTCCTCCAGCACGCCGTGCTCCTCTGCCGACACTCACCCACACCCGATCGCATCCACTCACCCACACAACCGATCGCATCCACTCACCCACACAACCGATCGCATCCACTCACCCACACAACCGATCGCATCCACTCACCCACACAACCGATCGCATCCACTCACCCACACAACCGATCGCATCCACTCACACACACAACCGATCGCATCCACTCACACACACAACCGATCGCATCCACTCACACACACAACCGATCGCATCCACTCACACACACAACCGATCGCATCCACTCACACACACCCGATCGCATACACTCACACACACCCGATCGCATACACTCACACACACAGACACTGACGATATTGCACATACGCGCTGATACTCACAACATCCGGGGATATCACATGCTTCTGGCCATGTGATCCTCCGTCAGGTCCTGGAAGCTCACAGCAGAATATCGCCGCCGAGAAGCAAGCGATATCCCAGGATGCTGTGAGTATTTGGATGCGATGTGATGTGTGTGTGTGAGTGAGTGTGATCTGATTTGTGTGTGTGTGTGTGCTGTTATGTGTGTGCTGTTATGTGTCTGTATGTTCCGCAGCTGCAGGACCTTGATGTGTGGATGCGATGTGATGTGTGTGTTAGGTGTGTATGAGAGTGAGTGTGAGCCGGTGTACACTGGTAACTATGATACACATCGGGTAACTAAGGGACCTTAGTTACCCGATGTGTATAATGGTTACCAGCGTTCACGGCCTCCGTCAAGATCCCAGCATCGCAAGGTTATGTCTGGCGCTGCTGGGATCCTGACGGAGCCGGTGTAGAAGCAAGCGATATCCCAGCATGTTGTGAGTGTGTGGATGTGATGTGTGAGGTGTGTGTGAGGTGTGTGTGATCTGATGTGTGTGTACTCACCTGGGAATCGGAGCCCCGTGTCAGTTGGGCCACAGCGAGCGTGCATTGCGTGAGGGGGGCGGGGCCTGCAGAGAGCCGGGGCGAGAGGCCAATCCGTGTGGGGGGGCGGGGCCATGGCGAGCCCAGCGGCCAATCAGCTTTGTGTCACCGTAAGGACACAATTTCGGAGCATGACAGACAGACAGACAGATAGACAGACAGACAGACAGACAGACAGACAGAATAAGGCAATTATATATATAGATCATGGGACAATCCCCCAAATTACTGAAATCTCCTGTTCTCTGTATGGATGCAGAAGGTGATTAGTGAGCACAATGTATTGTTTGCTTGCGAGAATATTATTATAACATGAAAGACCCAAGCAGGCACCTCCAGTGAATTCTATTGGCAGAGCGGCTGACCCGAATCAGTGAATGGTGGATATGGAACTTCCATTTTCCGACTAGGTCGGGATTTGGAGGTGGGACCCGCATCTTTCAAGCATTTGTCATGTCTTGTAGTCATGGTATTCTCTTCATTGTTCCATTTTTTTTTTCTATAACATGCCCTGTTCATCTGACATATGACTCATGATCAATATGCCAATCTACTCCAGAATACCAAAGGAAGGGCTCCAGATGGCTTCCTGCTGAAGTCCAGGAGATGGCTGTCACTTTTAATGAGCCTGCATACATGCACAGCTGATCCATTCTGTACCTTGGATCTGTAGTGTTAGCAGAGAGATGAGAGCCATGAAGGGTCATTGGGGGGCAGTATGTGACTCAGGCGGCCAGTGAAGAAAATACAGAATCATTGTAGATCCTGTATTTTTCAGTACACAACTTAATATGGTATAGCACAAAAGTGAGTACACCCTCACATTTCTAAATATTATATTGTCTTTTCATGGGGCAACACTGAAGATCTGACACTTTGATACAAAGTAAAGTAGTCAGTGTGCAGCTTGTATAACAGTGTAAATTTGGTGCCCTCTAAAGAACTCAACACACAGCCATTAATGTCTAAACCGCTGGCAACAAAAGTGAGTACACCCCTAAGTGAAAATGGCCAAATTGTGCCCAAAGTGTCAATATTTTGTGTGGCCACTATTATTTTCAAGCACTGCTTTAACTCTCTTGGGTATGGAATTCATCTTCCATGACGACATCACAGAGCTGGTGGATGTTAGAGACCTTCCACTCATACTCCTATACTTTCCGTTTGAGGAGGCCCCACAGATGCTCAATAGGGTTTAGTTCTGCAGACATGCTTGGCAAGTTCAGCTCTTTTGCCCTCAGTTTCTTTAGCAAGGCAATGATCATCTTGGGGTCGTTATCGTGTTGGAATACTGCCCTGAGGTCCACTTTCTGAAGGTAAGGGATCGTGCTCTGCTTCCGTATGTCACAGTATATGTTGGCTCCCCACAGCTGGCAGCACTCATGCAACTCCAAACCATGAGACTTCCACCACCATGCTTGACTGTAGGCAGGAAACACTTGTCTGTGCACTCCTCACCTGATTGCCGCCATACACGCTTGACACCATCTGAACCAAATAAGTTTGTTTGTCACAGGAGAAGGTTCCAGTTGTCCATGTCCTTAATCTGCTTGTCTTCAGCAAACTGGTTGTGGTCTTTCTGGTGCATCATCTTTAAAAGAGGCTTCCTTCTGGGACGACAGCCATGTAGACCAATTTAATGCAGTGTGCGGCATATGGTCTGAGAACTGACAGGCTGATTCCTTGACCCCTGTAACCTCTGCAGTAACGCTAACAGCACTCATAAGTTTATTTTGAAAAAACAACTTCTCGATATGATGCTGAGCACATGCACTCAACGTCTTTAGTCGACCACGGCGAGGCCTGTTGTGAGTGGAAGCTGTCTTGTTAAACCGCTCTATGGTCTTGCCCACCGTGCTGCAGCTCAGTTTTAGGGTGTTGGGAGTATTCTTATAGCCTAGGCCATATTAATGTAGAGCAAGAATTATTTTTTTCAAATCCTCAGAGATTTCTTTGCCATGAGGTGCCATATTGAACTTCCAGTGACCAGTATGAGAGAGTGTGTGAGCAATAACACCAAATGTAACACACCTGCTGCCCATTCTTACCTGAGAGCTTGTAAAACTAATGAGCCACATGACACCACGGAGGGAAAATGTCTAAGTGGGCACAGTTTGGCCATTTTCACTTTAGGGTGTACTCTTTTGTTGCCAGCAGCTTATACATTAATAGCTGTATGTTGAGTTATTTAGCAGCCACAGCAAATGTACGCTAACTACTTTACATTGTATCAAAGTATCATATCTCGATTGTTGTCCCATGAAAAGACATATTTACAAAAAATGTGAAGGGTATAATCACTTTTCTGATATACTGTAGTGTGACAGTACTGTTAGACTCCAGTGGACACCTCCAATAAGGCCTTTTGGTCCCTTTCTGCTATAAGTAATCTTAATATTCCATAATCATTTAGGTTAAGATGAATGCACTATGGGCAAACTTTTTTTTTTTTTTGTTAGCTGTTTCAATAGAAAGTTTGAAATTAATGAAACACTGTGTACAATTAATTATGGTGAATCATGAATGGAGAATAATATTTAGCCAAACATCACCATAACCATAGCCTGACTTCAGCATAAGACAGATCTGTTACCAGATTCCACAGTACCAACTGATTACATCACTAAATAGGTCTCTCAGACCTGAAAAAGATTGATTTACACTGAAAATCCATGTCAGAATGTAAATCCATTATGAAACCTTAACTCAGCTTCTGCCCATTGACAGCTCCCAAGTGTCCCTCTCTGCTGCTGAGATCTCACACTGCTCAGTACAAGCTGCAGCTGTCATTCAGGTTGTGTGGACAGAGACTGAATACACTTCTACTCATGAGTATTTCATTCTATAGACCGACTAAAATGTTCATCATAATATCAGAATTATAAATCTATTCTGACATGGATTTTTCAAATAAATATACCAACCTCATCAGTTCTAAGAGATCGGTTTAATATTTTACAAAGTTTATTTTAAGACATTTTGTGATCTCTTCACTTGAAAGTGTTTTTTGCACAACTCTGGAGACCTGAAAAGCGTATAATAGGAAAAGATCTGCACAGCAGCTCTGTAGCAGCAATAGCGTAGCCGCATAAGGCCTCTTGGACACGAGTTATTTGAGGGTTTGTTTTTTTTACCTCAGTATTTGTAGACAAAACCACGAGTGGGACAGTTAGAGGAAAAGGTGAAAGGCGAAAAAAAAAATGGAAGAAAATACAACGTATCCCTGACTAAATTAAGAGAACATTTTTTTACTCTGATGCCCATTTTATTACATTGCTATGCTTCCATTAATGAATGAATACAGTTTTGTGCAATTTAGGCAAGCAGTAATACATTGCACAACGCTCCATGCCTTAAACACGTTGTCCACTAGTATAACATTGATGTCCTATTCTTAGGGGCCCTTTGCACACTACGACATCGCAAGCCGATGCTGCGATGCCGTGCGCGATAGTCCCCGCCCCAGCTGCGATATCATGGTCATAGCTGGCGTAGCGAGCATTATCGCTACGCCAGCTTCACATGCACTCACCTGCCCTGCGACGTTGCTCTGGCCGGCGACCCGACTCCTTGCGGGTCGTGCGGCGTCATAGCGACATCACACGGCAGGCGGCCAATAGAAGCGGAGGGGCGGAGTTGAGCGGGACTTAAACATCCTGCCCCCCTCCTTCCTTCCGCAGAGCCGGCGTGAGACGTGGTGACGCAGGTAGATGTTCCTCGCTCCTGCGGCTTCTCACACAGCGATGTGTGCTGCTGCAGGAACGAGGAACAACATCGTACCTGTCGCTGCTGCCAAATAATGGAAATGCCGGACCCTACACCGATGATACGATAACGACGCTTTTGCGCTTGTTAATTGTATCAAAAAGGATTTACACACTACGATATCGACTGCGACGCCGGATGTGCATCACTTTCGATTTGACCCCTCCGACATCGCAGCTGCGATGTGATAGTGTGCAAAGTGCCCCTTAGGATAGGTCATTAATGTCTGATCAGCACCCCTATCAACTGTTCTTGATACTGGTCACTGCAGCAGGAAATGCTCAGTCATGGAGCTACCTCGTGTTTGGATGGCGACTGAGGCTGGGAACTGCACATCCACCTCCCATTCACATCAGTAGGGGGCAGATGTGCAGTACTCAGTTGCTACCATAAGACGAGGCAGCTCCGGAACTGAGCACTTCCTGCCGTCTGCTAGCGGCACCAGACATCATCGGGGGTGCGGGGTGTCAGACCCTGGCGGATCAGACGCTGATGACCTATTCTAAGGATAGGCCATCAATGTTATAGTAGTGTATATCCCCTTTATCAGAGCCATTTTTTAAGTATTAATGTGATGGAGTTTGGAACATTCCGTCCGTAGCAGAGACCGTTATAATGTCCAAAATATAACCAGTGCAGTGTCCCATTGCAGAGCTGCTCATCGTTAAATACTTGGTTTCTGCACCCTTGTGTACCCCTCTATCCTCCATCTGCCAGTCACAGAAACAAGCTTTTGATAATTTTCCTATTCTGGGGTGAAAGTGTGAGGTCTCAGATCATTTACTCACTGAACTTGGGACATGTGGCTAACCTAGTGCATGCCGGTATATCCTGTGCACTGCTCTGCAATGCTTCCCTGGTGAAGAGCCTGCAGTTCCATTATGCACAGCTCCCTATGTAAACAACACCTTGCAAACAAGGCACGTTTTGAGGAGTGGGGTTGGAATTTTACTTGTTGTTACAGAACCAAAGTAAATAAAATGTACGGTTAGGTCCAGAAAAATTTGGACAGTCACACAAATATTGGCATTTTATCTCTTTACCAAAACATTTTAAATATACAGTTATGTAAGCCAATAAGCGTTAAGTGCATATTCTCAGCTTTTATTTGAGGGTACTCCCATATTAATTGGAGTAAGGGTTTAGGAATTACAGCTCTTTAACATGTAGCTACCTCTTTTTAAAGGGACCAAAATTAATTGGACAATTATCTCAAAAGCTCTTTAATGGGCTGCGTGGGCTATTCCCTCATTAATCCATCATCAATTAAGCAGCTAAAAGGTATGGAGCTTATTCTAGATGTGGCATTTGAAATTTCTTGTTGTAAACCCACAACATGCAGTCAAAGTAGCACTCAATGGAGGAGAAACAGAACATCATTGGGCTGGGAAAAAATAAAAGAAATCCATCAAAGCAGAAATGTTAGGGGTGGCCAAATCAACAATTTGGTATATTCTGAAGAAAAAAAAATGAACATACTGGAGAGCATGGAAACTCAAAGAGGCCTGGATGCCCAAAGAAGACAATTGTGGTGGATGATCACAGAATCCTTTCCTTAGTGAAGGAAAACCCCTTCACATCATTCACCAAAGTGAAAAACACTCAAAGTAGGTGTTTCACTATCTAAGTCTACCATAAAGAGAAGACTTCACGAGAGAGAGGCCAGATTACACTTTGTCAAAAAGAGGTCAGCCCAGTTCTGGACATCGTGCGGGCAGATGAAACTAAGATCAAACTGTTCCAGAATAATGGGGAAGCAGAAAGTATGGAAAAGACTTGGAATGGCTCATAATCCAAAGTACACCACATCCTCTATAACACAGGGTGGAGGAAGTGTGATGGCCGGGCATGCATGGCTTCCAATGGCACTGGGTCACTGGTGTTTATTGATAATGTGACTGAAGGCAGAAGCATCCGGATGAAATCTAAAGTGCACAGGGCTATGCTTTCTGCTCAGATTCCACCAAATGCAGCAAGGTTGATTGGACAGTGCTTCACAGTACAGATGGACAATGACTGAAAATATACTATAAAAGGAACCAGAGGGTTTTTTTTTTTTTTTTTTTAAAGCAAAGAAGGGGAATATTCTTAAATAGCTGAGTCAATCACTAGATCTGAACCCCATTGAGCTGTATTCAACATACTTAACACAAAACTTAAGGCAGAGACCCACAGACAGGCAACAACTCAAGGCAGCTGCGGTAAAGGCCGGCAAAGCATCACAAAGGCGGGAACCCAGCATTTGGTAACGTCCATGGCTTCCAGACATCAGGTAGTCATTGCCTGGAAAGGATTCTCTATGAAGAATTAAAAATTAACATTTTATTTATGATAAAGTTAATATGTCTAATTACTTTGAGCCCCTAAAATAAACGAAGCTTTGTAGAAAAATAGTTGTAATTCCTAAACGTTTCATAGGATGTTTTTTGTTCAGCCCCTTTAATTAAACCTGAAAGTCTACACTTTCAGGTCCCGCCCCCCCCATTCCGCCTTACAGTCAATCTGGCTAGTCTGCAATTCCTTTCAGTTGTTGAAGTTGTTTTCATTATATTGAATTCAATAATGCACCAGATCCAAGGCTTATCCTATTGAAACTCAGAATAAGAGACCCTACCCCTATTGTTTAGGGTATATGGATAAGAGACGTTTTAACCATTATCGCCAAAAGGATATCTTGGGATATCCAAAATAAATCTGCAGTTTTGGATATTAGTTCATACAAAGTGAATATTCTTAAAAGGAGTTGGCCAACTAAGCGATGATCTGAGCTATAACAATACCCTAAGCTTTTATTAGCTACAAAACCATGGCGCTGACATTTTTATGTGAAGTCTTTGTGCAAAATCCACGAGAACCTGTCTAACTGCGCATAGAAGCGGATGTAACAGCATTTCAGGACAATGCACATAATCATTAGTAAAAGCCTAAAGGTGGACACAGATATGTTAATATTTGCCCAATCTGGTTGATAATGGGCAGTCATAGCAATAATCAGGGCATTGGTGGCGACAAAGCATTTGGTTCTGACTGGTCAGAAAATGCATTAAACTAATTCTCACTCACTGGGAAGTACTGTTATAAAGTCCAGTTCATGTATGTCCCAGAAATACGCTTATACTGTATAAGTAATCTGCATGTGGTACAGGAGATGTGTAGTGTTACGCGAGACCCATTTAAATGAAGTGCTAATCATACTGGTAGTCCTACCAAATCAACCAGAGGTTTAGACAGCTACATTAAAATCGGTCTAGTCATGTCTGCAAATCGTCGATTTGATTGGCTCCATGTCCAGCTTTATGTGCTCATCCACACAGCGGACAGGTGTAGGAGCTGTCTTCTATGGCAGCACTATTCTAAGGGCAGTCACACTTGCATATCACTTCTGATGTGAGAGCATCGGATGCGTTATGCTAATGACCCTTGGCTCAGGCTCTGCTGCGAGCGTGAGACGAGTCATGTGACTGTGGTGGTCCGTGGCTTAGATCGGATCCTCCGGAGAGGGAGGAATTAATCAACCCCCCCCCCCCAATCTCATCCATTCTCAGCCTGTGCATATATCGCACTGCACTTGGATGACATCCGAGTGCAGTCCGATGTTTCTCTCGCACGCATAGTCTTGTATGGGTGCGAGTGACACGGCTCTCGCAGACAATCGCAGCATGCTGCAATTTTTTTGTCTGTCTGAGGAAAAACACGCAGACCTGAGCTACAGCATTGTCTTCATGGGGCTGAGTGCGATGCAAGATTTTGTCATACGCAAGTGTGATTCTGCCCTAACCGGTAGAAAGGTACAGCGATTTCCCTTCCCCCACCCCACCGCACATGGATCATTAGTCCATGTTGAAAATCGCCCATAAACACTAGAACATTGGCTGCAATTGGCTTGTGAGTTGTCAGAAAAAAACAAGTTTGTGTACAGGAGCCTGTAGAGCAAAATTCTGATTGTTCTTGCTTTTAATAATGATGGAAGCACAATTCTCATAAGGTACAGATTGTAAACGCGCCCATACACCTTAGCTAGTACTCGTACGAATGCTCATTCGCAGTCTACCCTTAAACACCCCCCACCCGACCTCCCCGTAAACGTGGTTGTTGGTTTAGGTCGAGGATTGTCCGTAACACTGTTCCAGTAGAGTGGAAAATTTCAGTGTGAGGGGAAATAGTTATGACAATCTGTAGCATGCTTCCAATCCTGTAGATTACGTACAGAAAAAATGGTTGATTTTGAACAACCGCGATTAGCCTCATTAGATGGTTCTAATGCATATGTAGATCCACGCCACTTCTACTGTACATCCATGTCAGGCAGCCGAGTGAGTTGCGAAATCTCCATATCTAAAAAATATCAGTGTAAATCTGACAGACTGCACCTAAATTGGGACCCTTTTATCCAATCTGTAATAACACAACAAAAGAAAATGCACAAACAGTGTAATGTCAGATAAAGTAAGGGCCCAGTCACACACAACGACTTACCAGCGATCCCGAAAACGATGCGACCTGATAAGGATCGCAGGTAAGTCGCTGGGAGGTCGCAGGTGAAATGTCACGCAATCAGACCTTACCAGCGATGCAGGAACAATACAGGGCACAGTAGCGATCTGTATAACGATCTCAGCAGTCACTGTGACCCTGTCACAGAGTGTCAAACACAGCGATGTGTCCTGCCCAGTAGGACATCGCCTTTGAAGAAAATGGCCTGGACCATTCTGCAACGACTAGATCTCACAGCAGGGGCCTGATCACTGGTAGGTGTCACACAAAACAAGATCGCTAACGGGATCGCTACTGTGTCACAGAAACCGTGACTCAGCTGCGATCTCACTAGCGATCTCGTTATGTGTGACGGTACCTTAAGAGGTAAGCACACTTGGAAAGAGAAATGTAATGCAATGAATGTAACCAAAGTCCAAAAAATATTAAAAATAAAAATGTCACTAATGAGCTATGGAAAAATGTTCAGAAACCAGTGTACAAAAAATGCTTAAGGCGGGCTTTGCACGCTGCGACATCGCAAGCCGATGCTGCGATGTCGCACGCGATAGTCCCCGCCCCTGTCGCAGGTACGATATCGTGTGATAGCTGGCATAGCGAAAATTATCGCTACGCCAGCTTCACATGCACTCACCTGCCCTGCGACCGTCGCTCTGGCCGGCGACCCGCCTCCTTCCAAAGAGGGCGGGTCGTGCGGCGTCATAGCGACGTCACACGGCAGGCAGCCAATAGCGGCAGAGGGGCGGAGATGAGCAGGATGTAAACATCCCGCCCACCTCCTTCCTTCCGCATTGTGGCCGGCGGCAGGTAGATGTTCCTCGCTCCTGCGGCTTCTCACACAGCGATGTGTGCTGCCGCAGGAGCGAGGAACAACATCGTACCTGTCGCAGCACCGGCATTATGGAAATGTCGGAGCCTGCACCGATGATACGATAACGACGCTTTTGCGCTCGTTCATCGTATCATCTAGGATTTACACACTACGACATCGCAAGTGACGCCGGATGTGCGTCACTTTCGATTTGACCCCACCGACATCGCACCTGCGATGTCGTAGTGTGCAAAGCCGCCCTAAGATTCCATGTTGGTATTATAATCCCAAGCGTATCGCTGGACCAGCTTTATTGGGGGGAATGTTAAATTCTTTTTTTCATGTGCATTATGAGATGGTCTTATGTGTTCAGAACTGTCACCAGATTTATGCTGCCTCTTCTGAGCGTAGCATGATGTAGGGGCAGAGACCCCACTTCCATTTATGTATCACTTGTTTGGCTACATGCTGCAGTTTTGATAAAATCACTGCTTTCCCTGCTGCAGATCTACAAGTTTACTGAATGCGGCTCTGTATAACCCTGCTCCCACCACTGATTGGCAGCTTTCTTCCTATGCAGTGTGTGCATAGAAAGATGCCAGTCAGTGATGGAGCAGGGTTATAAGTTATTCTGAATCTGAATATGGCAGCAGGTCAACTAGTTTTTGTTTGTGTTTTTTTTAGGAATAATCACATGCTGATCAGTGATTTTTATCAAAACTACAGCAAGTAGCCCAGAAGATACATCACTGGAATCAGGGTCTCTGCTGCTCTCAGATTAGAGAAATTCCCTTTAAGTGTTTTTAATCTTAGATTTTGTGCTATTATTTCAGTATATATGCGGTGCAGTCCATCCTACGTGTCATGCCTGGAATATACACAGTGGATACTTGTAACTTGTGGGATTGCTCTCTTGTCCGTTTACTTTTTGCGCTCCCTTTTTTATTTGTTTTTTTTTAGTTGATATCTCATTCAAACTGACTTCAGCGACAACAATAACAACTTCTGTTTTGAGAAAACACACGTGTACTGCATTTCTCAGCTTTTTTGGGCGTTGAAGCAACACTACAGAAAAAACACTACACTTTAACATCTTTATATTAAAGTGTCTGCTGTACTTTCGAGTCTCAGGCTATTGAGGGTTAATACTCCCAGCATTGTACAATATGTTAGATAGTAACCTCATTTAGGCCCAGACATTATCTAATTTCCCCCTCCTCCTTCCCAGCCCGCACCACTGAAAATATTTTTGCCAAGAAGATATTTTGAAGATAGTGAAACCTGATGAACAGAAATACTTGAGTGACGTGAGCGGTTCTGATAATATCCTGACACTGCATATTGACCGCTTTAGCTCTTATTCCTTTGATAGGCGACTGATGTCACAACATTTACACCCAGACAGGGCGCTGGGCTTACACAGCTCTGTGGAGTTATCTTGGTTCCAGGACATGGGTGTCTGCATTGCTTCACTTTCCACCAGGCACAACAAGCAGCACTGGGGGAAAAGCAAATGCTGTTCTGTAACAATGTAGAAAAAGCTTAAAGGGAATCTGTCAGCAGAAATTTTGCCCTAAACCTAAAAGTTTCTCCTTCTGCAGCTTCCTGGACTGCATTCTAGCAAGGTTCCTGTTGTTATTGTGCCCCCTTTTAGATCAAAATAAATACTTTATAAAGTGGTACCTTTCAGTTTGAAAATCTTGTTAATGGTACACGGGGGCGGTCTGTCTGGTGTCCGTTACTGTCCCTCCTGCCGCTTTAGGGCGTCCCCCCAACGCTCATTTACATACCTCAGGACGCCGCCCAGTGCGTCCGATGTCTCGCTCATGCGCCCTGCCACTGTAGTGGGACTGTGCAGTGTGCCCGCTGGTGATGTTGCGCAGGCACGAGATTATGGGCGGTGCTGTGATTTTCATCAGCAAGCTCCCGCCCATAATCTCGTGCCCGCACTTTCCCCTCTGCCTCCACCATTCTGCGCATGCCCTGGCCAGATAACCAGATGATCGGTGGTGTCCTGCTCCGCTCCTCCCATCTATTTCCTGCTCCAAGGCTAGATGGGAAAGAGGTGACGTTGGGTCATCTGGCCAGGGCATGCGCAGAACGGTGGAGGCAGAGGGGAAAGCGCGGGCACGATATTATGGGCGGGAGCTTGCTGATGAAAATCACAGTGCCGCCCATAATCTCGTGTCTGCGCAACATCACCAGCGGTCCCACTGTGCACAGTCCCACTACAGTGGCATGGCGCATGCGCGAGACCTCGGACGCACTGGGCGGCGTTCTGAGGTATGTAAATGAACGTTGGGGGACAGCCTAAAGCGGCAGGAGGGACAGTAACGGACAACAGACAGCCCGCTCCCGTGTACCATTAACAAGATTTTCAAACTGAAAGGTACCACTTTATAAAGTATTTATTTTGATCTAAAATTGGGCAGAATAACTATAGGAACCTTGCTAGAATGCAGCCCAAGAGCTGCAGAAGGGGAAACTTTTAGCTTTAGGGCAAAATTTCTGCTGACAGGTTCCCTTTAAAAAATATTCACTTTTTACAGTGCCAAGTTTATGCAGAAACAGTTCACACCACCCTCCATCCTGGGTTTAAAGTTATTGTAGAACATTATTGTAATAGGCATATAATAAAATAAACTGCTGGATCCAGCGCAGGTCTCCCCAGTACCAGGCATCAGCTATAGAGCGCTGTATGCGATGTCACTGAAGTCTGTGGCTGGTTGTAACAGCTAGAACAGCGCATCATTGGATTTTTCTCCCATCTTGCGCTGTTTCAGTCACCTCACATAAGGCTACATGTACTGAGTGATTATAAAAGACTCATTGGGTTTCAGAGGTATATTGGAAAATGTATTACATGCATAATAGTGAAGGGCACATGATAATAAACACTGCAAGTTTAGCATGTAATATTTACAAGTGTTCTATGTGTTCTCCTTTTTTCACACATCAGTGTGGTAATCCAGTTCGACCCAAACACACTGCAGCATGTCCCCATCGATGGTCATTAGAGAGGCGGTAATGCAGTCTCGGAGCTCATCCAGTGTTGCTGGCAAAGGCGCCACGTAAACAATATCAAGGAAGTTACACACTGTCAGATCAGGAGACTTTCCGGGGCATCTGAAGAGGGCCAAGTCAACAATAGTACAGTGCCCAATCCACCGGTTTGGGAGTTCCTCGTTGAGATAGCGATGCACCTCTGAATGACAGTAATCCATTGACAGTTGTAGAAACAACCATAACTGGAACATATCGTGGTTCGATGTACCCGTCAGTCTTTTCAGCGAAGAAAAAAAGGATCCGTACTACACCTTTTTTTGTTTTTGAGTTTGCACAGAAAAAAATCTACTTTTGGAGACTCTTGATTTCTGCAGAGGCATTAGGATTTTCTGTTCCCCGTATTTAGACATTGTGACAGCTCACCTGTCCAATTAAGTGGAAGGTTGCCTCGTCACTGAACACTAGCCAGGAAGCGAATTCGTCATCTTCCAATGCTGCCTGAAAAAGGGAACAGAATTTGTATCAGATGCCGTGGTCCGCTGGCTGTAATCTTTGAGATAGCTGTATGCAATATGATTTCTGCCAAATTCGCCATCGCGTAATCTTCCAAACAGTCGTCTGAGGAATGCCAAATTCACGACTTGTGCTACGTATTGATTTCTGTGGGCTATGTGCAAAGCTCTCTCGATCCCTCTCTACTGCTTTGCCTCAAACACTCGGTCATCCGGGGCTTTTACATTTACACAAGCATCCTGTCTCCTTAAAGAGGTGGTCCACTACAAAGCATAGTGGCCACATCAATATAAAGCTGAGATAGAAGGCTTTTTCTAAATACCTTCTCTTGTCAATTCTGTCTGTTAGCGGCGCTATCGCTGTCCACTCAGTCCTTATCACGTGACCCCCGCCTGCAGTGACCTCTGATGTCTGGTAATGTCACGTCAACTTCCACAATTGGAAGTTGACCCGACATCACCGAGGTGGGACCCAATCTCCCTGAGTAGAGAGGAGTGAACTTCAGGGTCGAGACTCTGTTCGCGCTTGGTAAATGATGTAAAAATCCCCGTGGTGAGTATCGCGCTGTGCTTGTGTCTGACTACCTGCATTGTGCGCGCTTCTTGAAGTGATTGTTCATTGCAAATTAGGCTTTTGTTCAGCGTACTGAGCTATTTTGTTCACTGAGAATTTAAAAAAAACAAAAACTTTGCTACGGAACTGTTTTGCTATGGGCCTAAAGCAAAACATTTCCGGAGGTGGGTGGTGAATGAAAGCCTAACTTGTGACAAATAAACACTTCCAGCAGCGCGCACAATGCAGGTAATCACTCAGACACAAGCACAGCACGATAATCACCATGGGGATTTTTACATCATTTTCCGAGCCCGAACCCCGAGCTTCAAGCCTGACGTTTGCTCATCTCTAACTATGCATGACTGGGCTGTGGGCGGAGTTTCAACACACATAACAGGTCAGCATCACTCGTACTTCTGGCACTCTGCAGTGAAGGAGAGACCGCATGAGATGATGGGCTGTGACGTGTGATGAAACTCCGCTCGCAGTCCAGTCACTAATGGAGACTGGATCCCACCTCATTGATGCCGAGTCAACTTCCAATTCCGGAAGGTGAGACGACATCAGAGATCACTGCAGCACAAGTCATGTGTTGGGGATGAACGGACAGTGATAGCGCCGCTCACAGACAGAATTGACAACAGTAGGTATTTAGAGAAGAACTTCTATCTCAGCTTTACATCGATGTGGCTACTTTGCTTTGTAGTGGACTACCATTTTAAATTGTCAATACCACCACAGAATGCGCTGGTGACTAGGTGGGTCATTTCATACTGTCTTTGTAACGCTCGCTGCATGGTAACCATTGACTTCCACTTCTCGTACTCTAAAAGACATCGCTTTCTCTTGCATAGTCACCATTTTGGGAACTGATGTCGCCCTGGCACCTGGTGAGTCAATAGCAAGTCTGCACAGGCGAGTTACAAACTGAGATGTGGCTTTTTGATACATTCTTACTAGTGATGGGTGAATAGTAACTATTCTTGTTCAGATAACTCTTCCCGAATACCGAGTATTATTCCAGTATTCGTCACGACAAGAAAATGCTCAGGTTCCCCACTGATTTGCATTAGGTTCGTTATTTGTGATGAATACCGAAATAGTACTCTAGGATTCGTTATGAATAATTCAAACACTAATAGTTACTATTTGCTCATCACTAGTTATTACAAATGGGTGAAATTTATAGCTTTGCATTAATATGTATGCAAAACCTGATGTCTTTTTGTTATAATCACCCTGTATATTATATCGCTGATAACCCTTAATAATGACAGTGGTGTAGTTTTACATCTTGTCATGATCTGCAAAGTTTTATGTGACATCACACTGAAAGTGCAAAAGAGGAATTTGACTGATGGCATCATATCTTTAAAAGGCCTGTGCATATGATATCTTTAAAACGTTGGCGGCCTCTTATGTATAGAATAGTTCTTGTACACAATACTTAAAAAGGTATATCCAGGACTATATCATTGTTTGTTTTTTTTTACTAGGGCCTAAGAACTCAGTCAGGTAGTTGCTAACTACCTGCCTGTTAGTTTTTAGGCATATACGAGGGGCTGCTAATAAGTCTTTGACTTTGTGATCCTTTTTTTTTCTTTTGTTTCTATGTTAACGAATGTTGCATCACATGAAAGCCTTGTGTGTCTAATATGTTTTAAAAATTTTGTGTTTGTTGCTTATGACAACAGTGTTCTACGCACGTGAGAAAACAAAATGTCGGAGTCTAATGCGATATTCACAGCATCTTAGAGCAGAGGAGTGATACAATTCTTGTTTCTGCAAGGGATACTAAAGGATATTCCTGGTGATATGTCCCAGACATTGGGGGATCAGTGCTCTTCATATTCCACAGTTAAGAACTGGGTTGCCAAATTTAAAACGGGCCACTTCAGCACCAATGATGAGGAACGTCCTGGATGACCGAGAGTGGTTGTTGTTCCAGAGATCGTCGATGCTGTGCACAACCTCATACTGGAGAATCGACGAATTTCAGCTAAAGCAATAGCAGAAATCATGGTGAATTCCCGTGAACGTATTTGTGTCATTATCCATGAACATTTGGACATGAGGAAGCCATCTGCAAAGTGGGTCCACAAATGTTTGACAACAGATCAGAGAACCATGCGAGTGAAAACTTCCCAGTCCATTTGTCAGCGTTTCTGGACTGATAAGAACTTCCTGGATAGACTGGTCTCTATGGATGAGACCTGGATTTATCTGTATGACCCTCAAACAAGGAGCAGTCAAGAGTGGAGGCACAGTGGTTCGCCTCGTCCAAAGACGTTCAGGGTGCAAAAATCAATCACTAAGGTGATGGCGTCTGGGTTGTGGGGTAAGGAGGGCGTGCTGCTAGTGGACTACCTTCAAAAGGGTTCTGCCATAAAAGCAAGGTATTACATTGAACTTTAGGACCAATTGAAGGCAGGTCTGAAGGCCAAAAGGCGCGGCAAGCTGTCCAAAGGAATCTTGTTCCTGTAAGACAATGCCTCCGCTCACACTGCATAAGCAACCACGGCAAAACTGGCTTCCAGCTAGTTGATCCCCCACCTTATTCACCAGATCTAGCTCCCTCTGACTATCATCTGCCTCCAAACCTGAAGAAACACCTCAAGGGTACCAAATTTCACACCATTTCTGATGCAATGGCTGTTATGGATGCCTGGTTTGAGGCACAACCGAAATCCTTCATTTTGCTAGGCTTAAGACCCCTTTTACACACTGCATCATCGCTAGCGATATCGCTGTAACATCACCGGTTTTGTGACGTAATAGCGACCTCCCCAGCGACATTGCAGTGTGTGACACACATCGGCGACCTGGCCCCCGCTGTGAGCTCGCTGATCACTACAAATCTTTCTGGACCATTTTTTTGGTCCTTTGTTTCCCGCTGCGCAGCATGCATCGGTGTGTTTGACACCGTTACAACGACATAGTTAGCGACTTCCCGTAGGCGTGCTATAGCGTTCCCTACCATCGAGGTCGTTCTGCAGGTTCGGGATTGCTGGAAAGTCTCTAAACTGTGCTGTGTCGTTGGCCAGATCTGCCTGTTTGACAGCTCACCAGCGACTGTTTAGAGACTTTCCAGCGATCCCAGCCAGGTTTGGATTGCTGGTGGGATCGCTAGAAAGTCTCCGTGTGTAAAGGGGCCTTTACAGAACTTGGAATACCGATGTAAGAAGTGTGTTGACATCAGTATGTGGAATAAATGTAAAGTTTCATCATCCTATCTCGTTTCTTTCTTGATAAAGCCAAGGACTTATCTGCAGCCCCTCGTAGTGTTAAAAAACAAAAAAAACTTGGCCGTTCAATAGTAAATTTTAATAGTAAATTTTGTATACATTAGTGAGTGGCTTTCAAGCCAAAGCTGCTTGAAGATTGCTCAGGTCACTTTTTAAGCGCTTTTCAGCTTTTGAGGGAGACCTATCTACTCATAACGAGTCAAACGGGGATAATTTGGGAGGAGAATTGTGTAATGAACGCGTCTTCCAAGCCTAGCACATACCACTGGCTACAAGCCAATTGAAAACTATGCTTTTTCTAAAACACGTCACTGCTTTACAGTAAAAAAATAGTTCATTAGGATCGTGGGACCTGTCACCAAGTCATGGTGCCCGTAGTGAGGTTATGTTTACACTCTGTACATACCGCATTCATGGAATCATTGTTTTAATGGGTTTGTCCGCGTTCACCAAACGTTTGCTCGTAGGCTCAATCAGATGAGACTAGAACAGAGACACTGCACTAGATGGGGGTAAGTAAAGCTCAGGTTTTTTTTTTTTTTTTTGGTTTTTTTTTTTTTTTTTTTTGTATTAACGCGTCACAAGTTTTGTGAAAGAACAACAACTTAACACATAATGTCCACAAACATGAATAGATCCACATATTGCTGGAGATCATGTGCCATCAAATATTCTTTAAAATGTATTTTGGTTTCAGCAAATTAGTATTATGTACATTAAAAATATTATTTTCTATTATGCTTTTTCCTTGTGAAGTCTAAGATCTTCTTGCTCTAATGCAGTGGGAACTTTATTGTTTAGAGAACTTTGTATTATCCAACTAAAATACCCTTTCTGTTTTGTTCTCTGAGAGAGCACACATCTAACTTCAGAGCGTAAGGTTTGTAGTAATAACAGATTAATATAGCACGGCGCTCACATCCAAGACGGTGTTTGGTCACATCTCCTAGGCTAAGGCAAAAATTTCTATTTCCTAATCATATGAACAGAGGTCCGTTCACAGGGATCAGAGAATCAGTTAAATCTTTGTTTTGCCTGCACCCAGACGCATTCTGGGAATGTTCGCTGCAGAGATTAGCACACACATTATTTTTAATGCTATTAACTGTTAATTAACCATTACCAGAGGAGCTCCGTCACTATGCTGCCTGGGTTTGGGTAACCTCTGGCTGACGTTTTGTCTTGTAGCATGTTTTTCGTGTGTATGGTCATGACTTTTCATGCTTTATATTTAAAGTGGTTGTCTATTTTTATTTTAATAAATGTGTTGGTTGCATTTTATAGAACTTACTAATGCGTATTACAAGTCGTTCTCGTTTGTGCAGCACCAACATGTTAGCACAGGCTTTTATTTCTTACAAGATAAGCTCCATGTAAATCATTTTTATTATTGCTAAATAATGCAGAAATGGTGAATACAATGCACCCACTATGCCAGGTAGCCATCCCCTCGAAAACTTGCTATTCATTAAGAAAGATGTATGATATTTCCCTTATCTTGACTTTGCTAAAAGGCTGACGGGGCTTAAAGGGAGGGAGTCATCAGAAAATGACCTACTTTTAAAATCAGGTTTTTGGGGTTTTATTGTATGTTAGAAAAATGTTGTCAATGGTTTTTTTTTTCAGTATCACAATTTTTAGTCAAATTTAAAATTGAGAAATCTTGTAATTTTCAAATTGACCCTTGGGGGCTTTGTAGACTGTTATGAATATACTTATCTTATGCAAAAAAGTAGCACTGTAAAGGGAGGGTGAGTGGGGTCAGCTGTGGCATCAGGTATTGTGATGGGTGGTACTGTGTTATCAGCTATGTATAAGGGTATGCGCACACGATCAGGACCCGCTTTGTCCTGAATGCGGCGGGTCCTCCTGACCTGCGGAACCACGAGTGTCCTCTGCAGGAGAGCGCAGCTGCTCGTGCCCTTGATCCAGGCTCGGGCAGTTGTAGTCTCACATTGTGTTCTCCCTGCGGAGAAATCTTGCGTCTCTGCAGCAAAGAATTGACATGCTGCGGCTCGGAAAGCCGCACCCCAGGTCGGTTTACGCTACTGGCAGTACGCGCACGGTGGGCATGAGATTTCTAGAGATGTTACAGCCTGGACCCAGGTCACTGCCCAGAGCGGTGACCGCGCCGCTCCCGGCAATTTAACCCCGTGAATTCTGCGATCAATGCGATCGCAGCATTCAGAAAGCAGGGAGATGGATCGCTTGCCTCTCCCTGGTGATCAGGTCCCTGGAATGCGATGACAGGGACCCTATTGCTGCCATAGTAACCCTGAGTCGTCGCCATGACAACCCTGGGTTACTGAGCTATAGGGAGCCTCACACACTATGCTGTATGCATGGTGTGTGAGGTGCAAAGTGCTGCGATATAATCCATTGTAGTGATAAAGCATTGTAGGGGATTATAGAAACGCAGAAAATAAATGCAGAAACAATTGGCATGATGCTGCTTTTTTCAGCAATCTGCAAGAAAAAAAAAAGCAGCGTGTACACAGCAAGTCAGGATTCTCATACTTTGTTGGGATGCTTTTTCCTGACTTTTATTGATTAAAAGAAGCAAGGAAAAAACACAAAAAATGCAATAAAAAGGCCACATGGGCACATATTATTAATATAATTTTTGTATAAGTTACTAAGTTCCTCATCACCATTATTGGTTAAGGCCAAATGGAGAACAGTAATACCCTTCCCTATCAAAGGAGGCCTATATTTATGTAAAGGTAAAAATAAATAAAATTATGCATATTTGGTAGCGCCCCGTCCAGAATGATCCACGCTATAAAAATGTTACACTATTTAACCCCTTCAATGAACAGCAATAAAAAATGTCAAAAAACAATGCTTTTTCCCTGTCGCCCATGACAGCACCACCTGAGAGATAGGTTCCGCCCACATCAGGACAGGAAACCCACTGATAAAAAGGCGGCACCTCTCCTCCACATCAGTTTGGTTTCCCGTCCTGGTATGGACAACCCATTGCTGTCCCAGGTCCGACCTGGTGTGGAAGCCTGGTACTTACCAGAAGCCGGTGCTCGGGCCTGGATACACCCCCCCCTTGGTCTCAGACCTCTGCGGCGGTGAGGCGCGGGCCTGGAGCGGGAGCTCGGCCCGGCGTCGCTCCAGGGATGTGCGCACTCACTGCGGCCGCTGGAAGGCTTGTCCCTGCTGTGCAGCACGCTGGAGTGAAGCAGGACGCTCCGGCCGGAGTGGTCCCTCCCTAAGGTGGTGGTCTATATAAATCTCTCAGGTGGTGCTGTCATGGGCGGCAGGGAAAAATCTTAATTACTCACCGGTAATGGGATTTTCAATAGCCCATGACAGCACCCTTAGTTCACCCCCTATTCACTGGTTGTGGGCACCCTTCGGGGAGTGTTAGAGTTATTGGTGTTTTTCCTTGGGTGGTGGTATGATTAATCTGTTTGTTGTGTTTTGTTGGTCCTCTCTGGCTCTGAAAACCTACTGATGTGGAGGAGAGGTGCCGCCTTTTTATCAGTGGGTTTCCTGTCCTGATGTGGGCGGAACCTATCTCTCAGGTGGTGCTGTCATGGGCTATTGAAAATCCCATTACGAGTGAGTAATTAAGATTTTTCATCATACTACCCCAATTGTTATCTTGTCACGCAAAAAACAAACCAGCACACAGTGCAGTAAGCGAAAAAATAAATAAAAAAGCTTCAGCTCTCAGAATAGAGCCATGCAAAATCATTTCTTTTTTTTCTTTTATAATTTGTTTTCATTGTTTAAAAGGTACAAAAACATAAAAAAAATTGTACAAATGTGGTATCAAAGAATGAAGCAGTCTTATCCCTTATACCGCACGGTGAACGGCGTAAAAACAAATCCTGAATTGCTGGTTTTTCTTCACTCTCCTTCCCAAAAATCGAAATGGAAAGCAATCAAAAAATTTTTATATGCCTGAAAATTATGCAAATATAAACTGCAACTCATCCTGCAAAAACAAGCCCTTACATGACAATGTCAGCAGTAATATAGAAAAATTATAGCTCTCAAAATATATGGCGATGCAAAGAGGTTTTGAACTCGTTGTCTTAGTGTGATTGCCAAACTTAAAAAACAGATATAAATCTGGTATCTCTCAAATCGCACTGACCAGAAGTATAAAGTCATCTAGTCAACGCACAGTGACTAGTGTAAAAAATAAATCAATTCTTAACCTGCTGTTGCTTTGTTCATTCTTCCTCCCAAAGATTTCAGTAAAGCTCAGCTCAGATTTATCCTGCACTCTATGTTGAGAGCTTACACTGGAGTTTGTGTAAATCTCTGAAAAACATTCAGACAGAATCCCCAACCGTACATACTCTATAATAAGGCAGAGGGAGTCATTTTGAAATCTCACAGGCTTATGATACAGTGGTGGTCATCATTTTAAACATTTATAAATGTGCAGTCAGCCACACTTTTGTGCACTTCTGAAAAGACGGACACCACCAAACAGACACCAAAATCCAAAGTATCTGTATTGCATCATTATAGTTAATGGATCCGTCATGTGTTTCATCTGAATCACGTCATTCGGAGATTTAGCTGTAAACCCTACTGTAATAAATATGATCTAAAATATCTTGTAAAGTGTTCCTGGTAAAAGCTTTAACTCATTCCACAACAAATAAAGTAAGTCCGCACTTTGTCATCTGTAAACAGAGATACAGGGTTTTTTTTTATGGTACTGTTAGTATAAAGGCTCTGGAAGAGCGCCATGGCTCATCTTTCTCCAACCCCTAAAAGAAATCCAGCAAAATCTGTGCTCCCAAATCCAAAGTGCCTTCCCTTATTTTTGAACCCTATGTTGTGCCTAAAACGCAGTTAGTGTCAACATGTTTCTCTGTACAGTAGCGAGGAGAGACCACTTAATTACTGGGTGTATTTATCCAGAAGCACAAGCTGGGCACTACAAGGTATGGGTAATATATTGTACGGGCACTACAATGGCATATTTGCAATCTTTATTCTGCAACATGCCCTGTATGTTTCTGGAAACAACCCATGGAGTCAAAATAATCACTACACTCATAGATGAATTCCCACAGGGTGTCATTTGAAAAATAGGGTCACTTCAGGGGGAAATCACCTTCTCTTCTGGCACTTAGGGACTCTGCAAACTATTCTCAGAATATATGCTCTCCAAAGTCAAATAGTGCTCCTTCCCTCCAGAACCCTGCCGCATGGCCAAACAGTACTATAGAGGCACATATGCGATATTGCCACGTTCAACAGAAATTGTCCAACAAATTTTGGTACTATTTTTACCTATAGTGCCTTGCGAAAGTATTTAGCCCCTTTGAATTTTTCAACCTTTTCCCACATTTCAGGCTTTAAACATAAAGATAAAAAAATGTAATGTTCTGATGAAGAATCAACAACATGTGGACACAATTGTGAAGGTGAACGGAATTTATTGCTTATTTTAAACTTTTATAAAAAAATAAACTGAAAATTGGTGCGTGCAATATTATATGGCCCCTTTAAGTTAAAACTTTGTAGCACCACCTTTTGCTGCGATTACAGTTGCCAGTCGCTTGGGGTATGTCTCTATCAGTTTTGCACATCGAGAGACTGAAATTCTTGCCCATTCTTCCTTTGCAAACAGCTCGAGCTGAGTGAGGTTTGATGGAGACCATTTGTGAACAGCAGTTTTCAGCTCTTTCCACAGATTCTCGATTGGATTTAGGTCTGGACTTTGACTTGGCCATTCTGACACCTGGATACGTTTATTTGTGAACCATTCCATTGTAAAGTTTCCTTTTTTGTTTTGATCATTGTCTTGTTGGAAGACAAATCTCTGTCCCAGTCTCAGGTCTTTTGCAGACTCCAACAGGTTTTCTTCAAGAATGGTCCTGTATTTGGCTCCATCCATCTTCCCTTCAATTTTAACCATCTTCCATTGCCCCTGCTGAAGAAAATCAGGCCCAAACCATGATGCTGCTACCACCATGTTTGACAGTGGCGATGGTGTGTTCAGTGTGATGAGCTGTGTTGCTTTTACGCCAAACCTATCGTTTAGCATTGTGCCCAAAAGTTCAATTTTTGGTTTCCTCTGACCAGAGCATCTTCTTCCACATGTCTGGTGTGTCTCCCAGGTGGCTTGTGGCAAACTTTAAACAACACGTTTTATGGATATCTTTGAGAAATGGCTTTCTTCTTGCCACTCTTCCATAAACGCAGATTTGTGCAGTGCATGACTGATTGTTGTCCTATGGACAGACTCTCCCACCTTTAGCTGTAGATCTGTGCAGTTCATCCAGAGTGATCATGGGCCTCTTGGCTGCATCTCTGATCAGTCGTCTTCTTGTTTTAGATGAAATTTTTGAGGGACGGTCGGGTCTTGGTAGATTTGCAGTGGTATGATACTCCTTCCATTTCAATATGATCGCTTGCACAGTGCTTCTTGGGATGTTTAGAGTTGTGGAGATCTTTTTGTAACCAAATCCAGCTTTAAACTTTTCCACAACCGTATCACGGACCTGCCTGTTGTGTTTTTTGGTCTTCATGATGCTCTCTGTGCTTTAAACACAACCCTGAGACTACGGTATCAGAGCAGGTGCATTTATACGGAGACTAATTACACAAAGGTGGCTTATATTCATCATCAGTCATTTAGGACAACATTGGATCATTCAGAGATCCTCAATGAACTTCAGGAGTGAGTATGCTGCATTGAAAGTAAAGGGGCCGAATAATATTGCACGCCCCAATTTTCAGTTTATTCTTTTTTAGAAAAGTTTAAAATAAGCAATAAATTTCGTTCAACTTCACAATTGTGTCCCACTTGTTGTTGATTCTTCACCATAACATTAATATGTTTATATTTATGTTTGAAGCCTGAAATGTGGGAAAAGGTTGACAAATTTAAGGGGGCCGAATACTTTAGCAAGGCACTGTATTTCCATTTGTGAAAATATAAAATCTGGGGCTAAAGCAAAACTTAAGTGGTTAAAATGTAATTGTTTTCTTTACCACCCAAAATTATAAAACTCACCTGAAGCACCTGTAATGGGTTCTGTTTGGCACCTCAGGGGCTCTGCCAATGTGACATGGCACCTACAAACCATAACAGCAAAATCTGTACTATAATATGATGCTCCTTCACTTCTCGGCTTTCCATTGTGCCTGAAAAGCAGTTTCTGACCACATATAGGTTACTGATGTTAGGGAAAAAAAATTACGACACAGTTTGTTGTGCAATTTCTTCTATTAGCCCTTTTAAAAACACTTTCATGAAAAAAAATGTATTTTTTTTTTTCACAGTCCAATGGTATATAGTTTTGGGACACACTTGTAGAGTTAATTTGCTCACTGCACCCTTAGATGAATTCATTGAGGGGGTGTAGTTTGTGAAATGGCATGACTTATGGAGGCTTTCCTGTTCCGGCACTTCGGGGGCTCTGCCAATGTGATGTGGCACCTTAAGGCTATGTGCACACGTTGCGTACTAGCCCTGCAGATATTTCTGCAGCGATCTGAAGAGCACATGTGCGCTTTAGATCGCTGCAGAAATGTCCGTAGTGAGCGCCGATTCCATGCGCTCTGCCTGCAGCTCCTGCCATAGACAGAGCAGGAGCTGCCAGCAAAGCGCAGGAAAGAAGTGACATGTCACTTCTTTTTGCGCAGCGCTTCGGCAGTAGCCGAAGCGCTGCGCTCTTAGACGCCACGTGCGCACGGCCCCTGCACAATCTCCATAGACTGTGCAGGGGACGCAGGACGCATGCAGTTACGCTGCGCTACAAAGCGCAGCGTAACTGCATGTTTTTACGCAACGTGCGCACATAGCCTAAAACTACTCCAGCAAAATCTGCACTACAATATAGCTCTCCTTCCCTTCTGAGCTTTGCATTGTGCCTCAAAAGTAGTTTTCAACCACATTGGCATACTCAGAAGAAATTTACATAACCAATTGTACCATTCGTTTTCTCCTATTTACCCCTCTGGAAAATTAAAAACTTGGGGCAAAAGCAAGCACATAATCATGTATTTTTTAAAAAATCTATTTATAATAAAATTGTATTTTCATTTTTTCACCTATAAAACTCCATTGTCCTTTTCCTGTTTTCAATCGTTTTTGTCAGCAGAGAGGGAGGCTTCTTTTCTGCTCTGCTCTGGACTGGACAGCCAACCCCATGCTGATTGACAGCCGGCTCCCCATTGCCTAACTGGGGGAGGCGGCTGTCAATCAGCATGACATTTGCTCTGCTGTTGCAACGTCAGTGATAGCAGCTGAATCGCTGGTAGGAGCAGTATGTGACTGATCTGTGCCAGCGAAGAAAGAACGAAAGGCACCATCCATGTCAGGGTGGTAGTGAAAACTACCTGCCTTTTTAGAGTGTGTGTGTGTGTGTGTAAAGTCCCAGATATACCCTTTAACCCCTTAACGACCGCGGGCCGTAAAATTACGTCCTAGCGGTCATAACGTTACTGCCCGCGGTCTGCCGGCGGCAGCATGCCGCGATCGGCACACATCTCAGCTGATTTTCTCAGCTGAGATGTGTGCCTGCTAGGCACGAGCAGAATCGCTATCTGCTCGTGCCGTTTAACCCCAGAAATGGCGCTGTCAATATGTGAAAGCGCCATTATAAGCGCGATCGCGGTAAACTTTTACTTACCGCCCGATACCGGAAGTCACATGACGCAATCACTTGACTTCCGTTAGTTCTCATGGTAGCACAGGGTCATGTGATGACTCCTGTACTACACATGAATTGCTTCCACTTTCGCTGTGCCAGCGGCACAGCAAAAGAGAAAGAGAGTGTATCTGCTGTTTACAGCTGTATAGCTGTGATCAGCAGATAGTGCAGAGCGATCGGAATGCCGATCGCAATAGCCCCCTAGGGGGACTAGTAAAATAAAAAAAAAAGTTAAAAAAAGTTTTAAAAAAATTAAAAAAAAAAAACCCTAAAAGTTCAAATCACCCCCCATTCGCCCCATTGAAAATTAAAGGGTTAAAAAAGTAAAAAATATACTCATTTGGTATCACCGCGTTCAGAAACGCCCAATCTATCAAAATATAAAATCAATTAATCTGATCAGTATACGGCGTAGCGGCAAAAAAATTCCAAACGCCAAAACGACATTTTTTTGTCGTCACAACTTTTGCGCAAAATGCTATAAGAGGCGATCAAAACGTAGCATCTGCGCAAAAATGATACCGTTAAAAACGTCAGCTCGACACGCAAAAAATAAGCAGTCACTGAGCCATAGATCCCGAAAAATGAGAACGCTATGGGTCACGGAATATGGCGTAAAACGTGCGCCACTTTTTTCGGTCAAACGTCCGTTTTTTTTTAACCCCTTATATAGAAGTAAACTTATACATGTTTGATTTCTACGAACTCGCACTGACCTGAGGCATCACACCCACACATCAGTTTTACCATATAGTGAACACAGTGAATAAAATATCTCAAAAACAATAGTGCTATCGCACTTTTTTTTGCAATTTTTCTGCATTTGGAATTTTTTTGCCGTCTTCCAGTACACTATTTGGTAAAACGTATGGTTTAATTTAAAAGTACAGCTCGTTCCGCAAAAAATGAGCCCTCACATGACCATATTGACTGAAAAATAAAAAAGTTATGTCTCTCAGAAAAAGGCGAAAAAAAAAAACGGAATGCGAAAAATCGGCCGGTCGTGAAGAGGTTAACGTCTCCATTGCAAAGTGTCAAAGAAAAACATTCCAACAGTTTACTTCTTTCAGTTTTTAAAAATTGATGCGAATAAATGGGGAAGACAAATGACACATAAGAAAAAAAAAGCCAGTTTTTCATGAATGTAAAAACAGATGTGTGAATTTAGCCTTATTATAATTGTCCCAGTAATCTGATCCGTTGTATACGGAGTATATATAAGTGGACATCTATTACAATGTCAGTGCAGTGTTCCGGAGTACATGGAGAACTGCAGACAGTAGGCATATTTTATAATAGTGTTCATGGAAACTGACAGTTATTTTTTTTTTTAAAATGGACTCAAAGCTCTGGTGGTTCCTCCAGTTTATGTGAATTTTTCTAAGGTGGTGACTTGCCTTGCCTTCCATAAGCCGATGACTACCGCAGCCTGTGAGTGTCCTGAACAGTGAAGTTAGCATGGTTGACACATCACTAGATAGTTCACAATGACCTTTGGGACCACCAGAGTGATGAAGTAGCAGGGGATTGACAAGATGAGTATATGTACCTGCTTAAAGATGATTACAAAAAAATGCAGGTCAACCACTTTAAAGTCCCTAGTTTGTCCTACTCACCCACAATGGGTCTACAGTGTGTGCTACATTCCTGTTTCTTAATTAACCTGGCTTTCTAGACTTCTAAGACTTGACCTTCCCTTTTCAGGTTAGGTATGTGAGTGGCGGGAGATAAATTTGATAAAAGTGAGCTCTGTAAATATCACATTTTTACATTTAAGCTCAAAATAGTTGCAACAAGACAATGCCGTTCTTGGAACTTGCAGTAGTTTTTTTCCTACATTTTCTGAGTTCCCAGTTTCCAAGTGAATGTATATTTCACATGTCTCAGGGATAGATGTAGAGTTTTTTTTAATTACTAACAAGAACAATAAACACATTATTCAGGAGCTAGTCTGACAAGTCTAAATCTGGCCTCTGATTTAACATAATTGTCTGCTCATTCAAGTGCCAGTCCCCCCCCACACTCTAAATATGCACTCTCAGATGGGTTGAGGGTGCATGTCTAGTTTGTATTACCAGGAATAATACATGTCATAGTACTCATAGCTTCTTGTGCTCCATACCTTTTGTGAAGCTGCAAGCCTCTCCTTTTTCCTCATTCAGGGTAGACTCACACTAGGGTATGACTGTTTTCCATAGACTCAATTGTTGAAAAAATGGATCCAGCTGAATCAGTGATTTAAAAATGAAGAAAAAAGTTGTGTGCCCAATATTTGTTAACAGATTGCTGCTGGACCTGTTATAATGGATGATTACTGGACAAGTGAGCTTCGCCTCAGTCTATGGGCTGTTCAGAGTCACAGAACATACTCGCTAATGGAAGTTTATGGGTTCATGAAAAAAATCGGACAGCACTGAAATGCCATCTGTGTGCTGTCCATGTTTCACGGACTGATAAAAGATTTCTGAAGCTTCTCCTTTTTTATTATTTTTTTCATCTGAGAAAACCTTATGAAACCTATGGTAAAAACTGACACACTTACTGAACTCTGTTGAAAATCAAATTAAAAAACACTGACTCATTTTTATTTTTTTTTGAGTACTAGAAAAATCACTGTCTGAATGAGCTATAACAACTCCCGTTCACTGAGTAGAGCAGTATCCGATACTATTGCTGCTCCCATGATCATGTACACAAAACAGAATAAAAACTATAGAATTGGAAAAAAACCCATTAGAAAATAGGGAATCTGTTTTATAGTATTGGGATTTAATAAATAAATTAAAATGTAGGTGATACATTGTCACGCTCAGCGAGGAAGGGAATAGTGGCCTCACTGGACTAAGTCACCGATTTCTGACGTGGAGGATCGTATCAGAAGTGGCTACCTAGACTTCACCAAAGCCACAGGTGGTGGGGATAGCCTTGCGCTGGTAGGTAGCCGACTACGGCAGCACCAGGGGATCTCTGTGGCTGGCGCCAGAGGACATGGAGCTTGAACAGGTTCGGATACGGATCTGGAAGATACAGGCAGGCACTGGCAAATTCTAGTGGTCACAGGGGATTAGGCAGATGCTGACAGGTACTAGCGGGTACTTACAGATTCTAGTGGGCACAGTGGAAGCTCTTGACAGAAACAGGAACACAAGTACTGATAAATGCACAGTAAGTGGACTCAAGGCTAGGGGGACATGATAACTAACTAGAGAAAGAACAAACTAACTTAAAAACATTGTACAGGCACCTCCCAATGGGGGAGGATGCCTAAAATACACTATACTTCCCAGCCATAGGTGCAGAGGCATCTCCAGGTTAGGTCACGCTGGCCCTTTAAGAAAAGGAAGATGGAGCAGAAGCCGGGGTGAGCGGGGAACCAGCGCGGTAAGTGCGTTGGCGCCCCCTACATGTGGAGTGCGGGTGTGCCAACAGCATAACACATTCCCTTTTAAGCAATTTCCTCCTGTTTAAGAAAGAAATAAAGTATTGGGCGAGTTACAATCCAACCAGTTCACCCATGAAGATTTGAGATTGTTGAATTTTTACATGCCTATGGACCGTATAAGAACTAGCAATGCTTTTGAGCATAAATAAGTACAGGACTTAAAATGGCAGAAGGACTAAAGGGGGTCAGAACTATAATTTCACATCTCCTTGTATTTGTTTAAACCTAATCGTCATGGGCTTAGTAAGCAGAAGTGTTTATGTACGTATGTTTGTATGTATGTATGTATGTATGTATATATAATATGTATGTGTTCCATATAGTACATGGCACACCTTTCATGTCTTCATTCTTACTTTTTTATGACCCAGTAGTTCTGCTGTAAAGCAAACCTGTTTTTCGGTTACCCATAAGAGGATTTTCAGTATTTAACCCTCTAGTAACAGCAGAAGCCTTTGCTACATAGATTATGATAAATGAATTACAAATAGAACTGAATGTTTATTTTTTTTTTCCTCTAAACTATTAATCTATCTGGGTTGTTGCCATATAAGAAAATAGCTTCAAGGTATAAATGAGGATGTCACAATTGGATATCTTGCCGTTGGCATCTACCTGCTCATAGCAAAGAGAGCAGAAGTGAATCAGGGCACAGTGCCAGTTCACTTTACTGCATTCTGTGTATCAAGTATAAGGAATTATGGGGCTTTTAGAGGGTCTGAGAGGAAACCAAGTTGCCTTCAGCATTTATGTTATGTAAGCTTTATTATATAGAGCTAGGAGCCATTAATCTGAAGAACAGAGAAAGTAATGAAACGATTCTGTAATGTCCTTTTAACATGCAACGATGATATTTGAAAAGATTTATACTTTACTGCTAAATCTTCGGAGAATTGCTGTACAGTAAAATGTTCTCTATCTAGTTAGCAGTACACGCACGCACAATAGACCGAAATCCCGACAAAATGGACCATCAATCTATTAGAAGAATATTTGTATGAAAATATTACCTGTCCTATATGCAATGTCTCCTGAAAAGCTTTTGATGTGGATTTTTGTCCGTTTATAAATAGGATTATTGGATAATGTAAAATGTCCCCCCTGATCAGCCTCTTCGGTTTGTGATTATCTGTTTGAGTTTGGGTAGCCAAGATATCATTTATGAAGGACTGTCAAACAATTATTCATTTAGAATATTACTGAAAAGAAAGGTTAAAGCAAATCTGTCAGCAGCTTTTTGCTATGTAATCTGAAGACAGCAGGAGAAAGAGTCTGACACACAGAGTTCAATGATGTGTCATTTATTACCCTGAGGTGCTGTTGGTTACATTGAAGGTTTTATCACCTGGGATTATACTAATCTGACCACTCCCCTCCTACTCTGATCAGCACATCTTTGAACATAACCCACCCACACCAGGCGAACTTTCTGCTGCATTGCTAAATCTAAAAACTGATTCAATCCAGAAATCTGTCACTTAGTTAAAGGGAACCTGTCACCATGTTTTTCCCTTATGAGCTGCGGCCATCACCAGTGAGCCCTTATACGAGGGGCTGCTGATAAGTCTTTGGCTTTACCCAGAAAGAAACGAGATAGGATGATGAAACTTTACATTTATTCCACATACTCTCCACTGGAATATGAAGGGCATTGATCCCTAATGACATATCACCATGAATATCCTTCGTGGACTTTCCTTATAGAAACAAGAATTTTATAACTCCTCTCAGTTGATGTGAATATCGCATTAGCCTCCGCCATTTTGTTTTCCCGTGTGCGTAGAACACTGTTGCCCTAGGCAATAAACACAAAATTTTGAAAACCTATTAGACACATAAGGCTTTCATGTGATGTAACCATAAAAACCAAAAAGATCACAAAGCCAAAGACTTATCAGCAGCAGAATGTTGTTATATAAGAGACAAGGCTGCTCTGTATAACGTAAAAAACACCTAGGGTGGGGTCTGGTCCGATGGGTGTTGCTCGTCTTGGTCCTGCGCCTTTTCCATATTGTGCGATCACTGTCGTCCTGCCCAGCCCGGTGTGCATGACACGTCCTGCATCATTCACAGAGGGGGCTCCATTGTGCTCCTGCGCAAGCGCACTTTGATCTGCCCAGCTGAAGGCAGAGAAAAGCACTGTAATGCACAGGCTCGAGGAAAAGTCAAATACTTCCCGCGCATGCGCACTAAAGTGCTTTGATCTGCCCTCCGCTGGGCAGATCAAAGTGCGCTTGCGCAGGAGCTCAATGGAGCCCCCTCTGTGAATGATGCAGGACGCGTCATGCACACAGGGCTGCGCAGGAGGATAGCGATCACACAAGGTGGAAGAGGCACCGATCAGAGATCAGCGACAGCTATCGGACTGGACCTTCCCCTAAGTGAGTATTTATAAAGGTGTTTTTATGTTATATACAGAATTCTTTGAATGCTGTATAAAGGACTCACTGGTGGTGGCTGCAGCTCATAAGGAAAAAAACCTGGTGACAGGTTCCCTTTTAATTTATGGGGTGCAGTATTTGTTACAGCGTCTCTGCCTACATCATGCTGCTCTCAGATAGCAAAACCTGCTGACAGATTTCCCTTTTAACCCCTTCACGACATCCGCCATATGTATAAGGCGCCACTGGTAATGTGTTCCCACAAACCGCCAAACATGTATGGCGCTACAATCGCACCGACTCACAATCTGAGCCATCTAAATAATCAGCGGGTGTCAGCGGAGGGGGCTCCCTCTCTCCTCCAATCAGCACAACAAGATTGCGATTGTGTTGTGCTAATGGTCTCTATGGTGACCCCGGGCCAAATAATGTCTGAGAGGTCACCCAGGTACGGGGGCCTGTGAGGTCCTTCCTTGAGCAGCACCTGACACGCCTCCTGCCTGTGCCAGTCACAGATCTAATGTCCAGCAATGTTAAAGCATTGCAGAGCAATTAGGGCAGGGAAAGTTGATGTCCCCACTCAACTCACTCTGCGGAAAAATAAAAAAGCTATAGGTCTCAGAATAAGGCAATGCAAAAACTTTTTTTTTTTAAATTAGTTTTATTGTGTAAAAGCGGCAAAACCTAAAAAAGATAGATTTGGTATCGCTGTAATCGTACTGACTCAAAGAATAAAGCTGTCTTATTAACTTTACCACATATTAATAGGCATAAAAAGAAGCCCATTAATTCCTGAATTGCTCTTTCATGTTAATTCTGCCTCCCAAAAACCCTAATGGCAAGCAATCAAAAAATATTGTGCCCAAGAATACCAATGAACGTCAACTCATCACACAAAAAACAAGCCCTCACATGACTGTCGGCAGAAACACAGAAGAATTATAGCTCTCAAAATAAGGCGATGAAAAATCTTTGGGGTTTTTTTTAAACAAAAAAACCCCATGTTTTTTAGTGTAAAATAGTAGCCAAACAATCAATTTGGTATTGCTGTATCACACACACTGAAAGAATAAAGCCGCCTAATCACTTATACCGCACGGTGAACAGTATACATACAAAAATCAAACCAATTCTTGACCTATTGTTCATTTAATTATTCTTTCTCCCATACATCCCAGAGACGCTTGACTCTCATTTATCCTGCACTCTACACTGAGCGCTTACACTGGGGTTTATTTGTAAATCTATGAAATACATGATTTGGACGGAACCCCTGACAGAACATTCCCTATAATGAGGCAGATGGAGTCATCTTCTACTCACTCTTTGCTGTGATACGGCTGGTGTCCATTATTTCAGTGGCGCATAAAAGCGCGGTTGACCCCAGTTTTGTGCACTTCTGAAAAGGACAATGCTGAACAAAGGCCAGACAGAGTCCAGAGTAACTCATCTTCCTTATTATAGTGAATGGATTCCTCGGGGATGTTATTTGATTGCCGTAGTTCGTCGGAGATTTATATGGAAACCCCGATGTAAGTGCATAGAGCTCGAGCTAAATTTGATTCCAAATTTTATGTAATATGAGCCCAGTAAAAGCTTCAACTCAATCCACTAAAAAAACCAGTCCCTACTCAGGTCTGTCATTTGTAAATAGAAAAATAGAGGGCATCCACGTTACTAGTAGCAAAGAGGCTCTGGAAAAGCGAAATGGCTCCACCCAAAAGAAATCCAGCGAATTCTGTGCTCTGAAATCCAAATGCCCCTCTCAGTTTTTTGAGCCCCACAGTGTGCCTAAACCACATACAGTGACCACGTGTTTGGCATTACTGTAGTGAGGAAAGCCCGTTTTAATTTACAGGCTGCGTCTCTCAAGAAGCACGAACTGGGCACTACAATGGCAGATTTGCAATTTTCACTCAGCAACATCCATTTCTGCTTATTTCTGTAAAATACCCATGGAGTCAAAATCATCACTACACTTGTAATGGGGTCACTTAAGGGGAGATTCTACTCTTCTGGTACTTATGGGCTCTTAATAAGAAGTTTGCAAATGACTATGAAAATTTGTGCTGAAAGAGTCAAATAGCGCTCCTTCCCTCCTGAATCTCGCCGTATGGCTAAGGCTAGGTTCACATTTCCGTTGTTTTAAATCCGTCAGGTCCGTCAGCAACGGCTCAGTCGTTTTTTAGATGTCAACTGATGCAACGGATGTGTTTTTCACAGGATTCCTTTCACAGGAATCCTGTGAAAAAACTGATCCATTGCATCCGTTACATCCGCTGTGCGTCCGTTTTTTGACGGATCAGTCATGATCCGTTTGTGTTTGGGACAGCTCAGTGGGTGTGCCAAACATGCTGGGCATACTCAGTAGAGCATGACGGAATCCAGCGCTGGATTCCGTCGTAAGATGGATTACGACGGAATCCAGCACCATAGACATACATTACAAGCTTGACGGATGGCGACAGATTCCTGCGTGGTGCGTTAATTTTGACGGCCCAAAAAACGTTACATTCTGCGTTGCTCCTGCCCGGCGGTCAGTCAAAAAATGACTGACCGCGACGCAGCGGATGCAACGCAAGGTAATCAGTCGCAATCCGCCACTAATACAAGTCTATGGGACACAACGGAATCTGCTAAACTGATTTCGTTGTTTACCATAGGTTGAAACTGTTACCATCAGTGGGCCTTGCTTCCAGGCAGTAAATACTGTTTCCCAGGGTCTTAAACTAAATTTTTCCTCCACCCCTCCTCGACAAATGACAGAGACTAAGATAGGGATAAAAAAATGTTTGCTAAATTCATCTTTTTGAAAAACAGGTTTTAGTCAGGTTGCCAGAATCCGACATTGGGAATGGTTTCTACAGAAACCTATTCTTGATGATGATGATGATGATTAATAAGAATATTAAAACACAAGACTGTTCCCAAAGGACAATTATTAACTTAAAAGCTCTGAACTGCTACTTACAGATTAAAAGATTCAAAATGGAAACCTTGAGATCGACGGTAAAACTTCTGTACCCCTTTTTCTTTGTCAGTAATAGACCTAAAAGACGCTTATCATATCCTGGTTGACAGGATTCATCAGAAGTACCCCAGGGTTGCGATAAAATTTAAGGGGAACCTTCTTCATCTACAATACCAAATATAATTACCAAAACAGTGACCGAGATGACATCGTACAGTGGCATGTAAAGGTTTTGGACACCCCAGGTGAAAATTAGTTATTGTGAACAGTTAAGCAAGTTGAAGATGAAATGATCTCTAAAAGGCATAAAGTTAAATAAGACACATTTTCCTTTTGTATTTTAGGCAAAAAAGAAAAAAAAGTAATCTTTTAAATTTTAAAAATTAGAAAAAGGAAAATGTGTTAATGCAAAAGTTTGGACACCGTTGGAGAGTTGTGTGCTCAGATAACTTTCACCAAGATTTCATATCTTAATTAACCTGTGCAGGTTATGGCTTATTCACTATTCTCGTTAAGAAAGGCGAGGGAATGCATATTTCATAGCTTTTAAAAAAACTCAGCCTCCTCCTAACCTTATGCCAAAAAACAGCAACCATAAGTTCTTCTAAGCAGCGGCCTAATACTCAAAAAATGAAAATGGTGGAGGCCCATAAAGCAGGAGAAGGCAATGAGAAGATAGCAAAGAGTTTTCAAGTTGCCCTTTCCTCAGTTCGACATGTAATTAAGAAATGGCAGTTAAATGGAACAGTGGAAGTTAAGATAAGGTCTGGAAATCCAAGCAAAATTTCTGTGGGGGCTGCTCGTAGGATTGCTACAGAGGCAAATCAGAACCCCCGCTTGACTGCAAGAGATCTTCAGGAAGATTTAGCAGACTTGAGTTTATTATTATTTATTATTCTAGCGCCATCTATTCCATGGCGCTTTAAATGTGAAAGGGGTATACATAATAGGGACAAGTACAATAATCATAAACAATACAAGGCACAGACTGGTACAGAAGTATAGAGGTCCCTGATCGCGACGGCTCACAGTCTACAACGGATAGTTGAGGATGCAGTAGGTTAGGGTAGAGCTGATTGTGCGGCGCTATATCAGACTGAGGGTTACGGCAGGTTGTAGGCTTGTCGGAAGAGGTGGGTCTTCAGGTTCCTTTTGAAGCTTGTCAAGGTAGGCGAGAGTCTATGTTGCGGCACAGCATTCCAGAGTATGGGGGAGGCACGGGTGAAATCATGGATGCGATGGTGGGAAGAGGAGATGAGAGGGGAGTAGAGAAGGAGATCTTGTGAGGACTGGAGGTTACGTGCAGGTAAGTACCGTGAGACTAGGTCACAGATGTAGGGAGGAGACAGGTTGTGGATGGCTTTGTAGGTCATGGTTAGTGGTTTGAACTGGAGTCGTTGGGCACTGGAAAAACAGTGAAGGGATTGGCAGAGAGGTCGGGGAGTAGCGGGGGGACAGGTGGATTAGCCGGGCAGCATAGTCTAGAATAGATTGTAGGGGTGCAAGACTGTTAGAAGAGAGGCCACAGAGCAGGAGGTTGCAATAATCCAGGCAGGAGATAAGGGCATGTACTAGGGGTTTTGCAGCTTCTTGGGAAAGGAATGTAAGAATCCGGGAAATGTTTTTGAGTTTGAGGCGGCAGGAGGTAAAGAGGGCTTGGATGTGTGGCTTGAAAGAGAGATCAGAGTCTAGAGTTACTCCCAGGCAGCGAGCACGTGGGACTGGGGAAAGTGAGTAGCCATTGACATTGATTGATATGTCAGGTAGGGAGGTTGAGTGAGGAGGAGGAAAGACAATGAACTGTGTTTTGTCCATGTTCAGTTTTAGGAATTGAGCAGAGAAAAAATATGAAATAGCAGACAGTCATTGTGGGATTGTGGTTAGTAGGGAGGTGATGTCAGGTCCAGAAAAGTAGATCTTGCTATCATCAGCGTAGAGATATTACTGAAAGTCATGGGACTCTACAAGCTCTCCCAGGCCAAAGGTGTAGATGGAGAACAGCAGGGGTCCAAGAACAGAACCTTGGGGGACACCGACAGATAGGAGGCGAGATGAGGAAGTGGTGTGAGAGTGGGAGATGCTGAAAGTTCGGTTGGTTAAGTATGAGGAGATCCAAGATAGCGCCAAGCCTGTGATGCCCAGAGACAAGAGAATCTGTAGTAGAAGGGAATGGTCTACTGTGTCAAAGGCAGAGGATAGGCCTAAGAGGAGGAGGACAGAGTAGTGTCGCTTTGCTTTTGCGGTTAGTAGGTCGTTAGTGACTTTGGTTTGGGCAGTTTCAGTGGAATGATGGCGTCGAAAGCCAAATTGTAACCGGTCAAAGCGGGAGCAGGAAGAGAGGTGAGAGGACAGTTCAAGATGAACATGCTGTTCCAGTAGTTTTGAGGCATAGGGGACAAGTGATATGGGGCAATAGTTTGACACAAAGCCCTCTTTTGACCTTTCCTTTTTGAGGATGGGTGTGATGGAGGCATGTTTAAAGCATGAAGGGAATACACCAGTTGTTAGTGATAGGTTGAAGAGATGGGTTAGGTTCGGGATGAAGACTGTGGTGAGATTGGGGATGAGGTGGGATGGGAGTGGATCAAGCAGACAGGTAGTGAAATGTGATCTTGAGAGTAGAGTGGAAAGATGATCTTCTGTCATGGTGGAGAAGCTGGATTTGGAGAAAGAAGGCTGAATAGTTGTGAGGAGCGGTTGTGGTGAATGTGGGCCAAAGCTTCCTCTGATGTTGTCAATCTTCTGCTTGAAGAAAGAGGCAAAGTCTTCAGCTGAGATGAGAGGAGAGGGAGGTGGTGCTGGGGGACGGAGGAAAAAGTTGAAAGTGTTGAGTAGCTGTGTAGGTTTGTGAGATACAGAAGATATGAGCAATGAGAAGTAGGTTTTTGTAGCAGTGAGTGGTGAGGGTCTGTTTGTATGTGATAAAGTGCTCGGCGAAATGAGACCTTTTCTAACTGCGCTCAGCGATTCTGGAAGCCCATCTCAATTCTTTAGTCTGACTTGTGTGCCAGGGTTGCCTGTTAATTGTGCGGGTTTTGGTGTATGTGAGGGGGGCATGTGATTGGAGAGCTGCAGAGATGGTGGTGCTGTATAAAGTGGCACTGGCAGCAGCATCTGCATCGTGTGAAGAAGCAATGTCTGCAAGAGGGAAAAAAAGACTGAGAAACTGAGTAAGTCAAGGTTGATTGAGATTTCTGCAAGGGTGTGAAAGTTTGTGGAGGGAGGGTTGTGTACTTGGAGAAGAGAGGGAAGAGAATGTTAGTAGGTTGTGGTCAGACGGGGATAGGCGCGTTAGAGAGGTTAGATAGGGAACAGAGGCAAGTGAAGATAAGGTCCAGCCTGTGACCATCTTTGTGAGTCGCTGCAGAGGACCATTGGGTGAGGCCGAAGGAGGAAGCGAGTGTTAGAAGTTTAGAGACAGATGAGTGAGAAGTGTCAATGGGGATGTTAAAGTCACCCATGATGATGGTGGGGATGTCTGTGGAAAGGAAATATAGTAGCCAGGTGGTAAAATGGTCAAAAAAGGCAGTGGCTGGCCCTGGAGGGCGGTAAATGACAGCCAGTTGGAGGTTGGAAGGGGCGTAGATGGATACGGAGTACACCTTAAAAGATGGGAGAGTAACAGAGGGTGGTAGTGGAATTGGTGTCAAGGAGCATTGGTCGTACAGGAGCAAACCAACTCCTCCACCATGCTTGTTACTGGGGCGGGGTGTGTGTGAGAGAGTTGGAAACCGCCATAAGAAAGTGCAGCAGGAGAGGCTGTGTCAGAGGGGGTGAGCCAGGTTTCTGTGATGCCAAGAATGGAAAGTTTTAGTGATTTGAAAAGATCATGAATGTAGGAAAGTTTATTGCAGAGCGAGCGTTCCATAGAGCTCTTGTTAGTGGGGCTGGGTGAATGGGTAGAAGGTTAGAAGGTTTGCAGAAATTTGTTTTAGATAGTCACATCTGTCATGTACAATGGGGATGTGGTGAGGAGGACCAGGATTTGGAGAGAGATCCCCAGCAGTGGGGAGAAGCAGAAAGAGTGTTAGTAAGTGGAAGCAGGAGAGGCCATGGGTGTCTGGAGACACAGGGTGTTATGTAGAGGAACAGATCTGAGGAGAAAGTGAGATGGGTGTGCAGGATGGTGGGAGAGATGAAAAGTTCATTACAGGGTGTAGGGATCAGATGGGAAAGTAGAAAGTAAAGTATTATAGGGTTGAAAAAAGACACACAAACATTGTTTAAAGTGACTATGTATCCAGTTACCTTCCGATGCCTTCAGGTCGAATTCAGTCTAATTCATTTTCTGCACACTTATAGATCCACATTTAGGGATACACACGCTGACCATCTCTAAGCCGACAATGTGAGCCATATATATATATATGGTGTTAGGCAGGCTATGCACACTACGACATCGCAGGTGCGATGTCGGTGGGGTCAAATCGAAAGTGACGCACATCCGGCGTCGCGGTCGATTATTGTAGTGTGCAAATCCTTTTTGATACGATAAACGAGCGCAAAAGCGTCATTATCGTATCATCGGTGTAGGGTCCGACATTTCCATAATGCCGGTGCAGGTACAATGTTGTTCCTCGTTCCTGCGGCCGCACACATTGCTGTGTGTGAAGCCGCAGAAGCGAGAAACATCTCCTTCCTGCGTCCCGGCTGCAATGCAGAAGGAAGGAGGTGGGCGGGATGTTTACATCCTGCTCATCTCCGCCCCTCCGCTGCTAATGGCCGCCTGCCGTGTGACGTCGCTGTGACGCCGCACGACCCGCCCCCTTAGGAAGGAGGCGGGTCGCCGGCCAGAGCGACGTCGCAGGGCAGGTGAGTGCATGTGAAGCTGGCGTAGCGATAATATTCGCTACGGCAGCAATCACAAGATATCGCAGCTGCGACGGGGGCGGGGACTATCGCACTCTGCATCGCAGCATCGGCTTGTGATGTCGCAGCGTGCAAAGTACCCCTTAGAAAGCAGTGTTAAGAGTTGTGGTACATTGTTCTGCTGAGACACCTGCACAAATATGGCCTTTATGGAAGAGTCATCAGAAGAAAACCTCTTTCATCCTCCTCCTAAAATTCAGCTTCCAAAGTATGCAAAAGAGTATATAAACAAGGCTGATGCATTTTGGAAACCAGTCCCGATTAGGTTAAAATAGAACTTTCTCCACAATGATCAAAGGATGTGTGGAGATAAAAGGGCACAGAAATTCAGGAAAAAAATATATCGCCAACCATTAAGAATGGGGGTGGATCAATGATGCTTTGGGTTTTTGTTGCAGCCAATGGCACAGGCAACATTTCATGGGTAGATGGAAGAATGGATTCAATTAAATTTCAACAAATTTAAAACATAAAACAATCTGTAAAAAAAAAAAAAGCTGATGTTGAAAAGAGGAGGCTTCTACAAATGGATAACTATCCTAAACACATATCAAAATCGACAATAGAATACCTCAAAAGGTGAAAGCTCAAGGTTTTACAATGGCCCTCACAGTCCCCTGATCTGAACATCATCATTGAAAATCTGTGACTAGATCTCAAAAGAGCAGAATATGCAAGACGACCCAGGAATCGCGCAGAAATGAAGAATTTTCCAAAGAAGAATGGACTAAAATCCCTCAAACAAGAATTAAAACACTCTTGGCTGTCTACAACAAGCACTTACAAGCTGTGATACTTACCAAAGGAGGTGCTACAAGGTACTAACCATGCAGGGTGCCCAAACGTTTGCATCGGCCCAATTTTTTTTTTTTTTTTTTTTTTTAATTCATGTAAAAATTTAAAAGTTAAAGTTTTTTGCCTAAAATACAAAGGAAATGTGTCATCTTTAATGCTATGCCTTTTAGAGATCATTTCAACTTGATTAACTGTTCACAATAACAGTAATTTTGACCAGGGGTGCCCAAATGTTTGCATGCCACTGTATATAAAGACATTTTAATAATACCCTATTTATTGGTAGCGGGAAGGTCAAAAGTGGACTGTTCAGAGGCAGTCAAGCACGTCCTATTAATCCTTACAGAACTAGGATGGATAGTAAGTAAGGAAAAAACATCAAAGGTAGGGCCTTGTTAGATTCAGGTGTTTTTAGACATATGTCTGGATTCCGTTCAACTAAGTTGTTTTCTTTCACAAGAAAAAATACTAAAGATCTGGCAAATTGTAAGGGCTAAGGAGTGGCAGATTTCAGTAAGAAAGACCACCATAATTCCAGCCGTTACATTCAACACAAATCTTCAGAGGCAGATGTTGATATTACAATCCATGGTGACAAGTCATCGGGATAACAGATTTTGTCTGTCTACAGAGGTTCTAAGATCCCTGGGATGGTGGATAAACAGAAGGAACCTCTTAAAGGGAGTGCCTTGGATAGTATAAAATCTGTTGGTAATTACAATGGATGTGAGTCCAGTAGGTTCAGGAACCCACGTTGACTGTCATTTTTTTTTCAGGGTCTGTGGAGCCCCATGATGAAAAGTGAATTGTCTAAAGGACTAAATTGACTAAAGGAACTAGCATCTGTAAGGGAAGCCAAACAAGCAACTTTAAAATGGTTTACGGATAAAAAAACCATCGTAATTCTGTCCGTCAACAGTAAAGTGGTTGCATATTTAAATAAAGGAGTGATCAGATCAGGTCCATTAATGACAGAAGGGGAGAAAATATTTCAAGTAGCAGAAGAGTAGCTGTTTTCTTTGACAGGGTGGCATTTAAAGGGGTCTGAAAATATCATAGCCAATTTCTTGAGTAATTGCGTGTTAAATCAATGAGAATGGACTTGGAATCAGAAAATTTTCAGCCAGATCTCTGCAGCTTGGAGAATTCAAGAAATGGACGTATTCGTGACCAGAGGAAATCGTCAAGTGAAGAAATTGCTTTCCCTAAACCCAGGGGAATTTCCAAATGGCACAAATACACTTCTACAAAAATGTAATTTTGGCCTATGGTTCCAACCCCCCTTCCCCCCCCCCTCTTTTATCGGATACCGATTTAGTTTTGAAGAAAATAGGAGGGGATTACGCCAGTCATAATGATTGCCCCCATTTTGGCCAAAAAAGGGCATGGTTTACATGGCTAAAAATTATGTTAATATTGGACCCTTGACTACTACCTGATAGACCCAAGCTGTCTCAGGGTTCGGTCATCTACCCTCAAGTTCAGAGCCTACAACTGGCAAACTGGTTCTTGAAAGTATTATCTGCCAGGGAATTCTCACAAAATTTAGTTGCCATTTATCCTTTAACCCTTTAGTGACGGAGCTAATTTTCACCTTAATGACCAGACCAAATTTTGCAATTCTGACCAGTGTCACTTCATGAGGTTATAACTCTAGAACGCTTCAACGGATCCCGGTGATTCTGAGATTGTTTTTTCGTCACATATTGGACTTCATGTTAGTACCAAATTTAGGACAATATTTTTTGCGTTTTATTTATGAAAAAAATTGAATATTGGCAAAAATTTTGAAAATTTTGCAATTTTCAACTTTTGAATTTTTATACCGTTAAACCAGAGATTTCTGTGACACAAAATAGTTAATAAATAACATTTCCCACTTGTCTACTTTACATCAGCACAATTTTGGAAACAAATTTTTTTTTTGTTAGGAAGTTAGAAGAGTTCAAAGTTTATCAGCGATTTCTCATTTTTACATCAAAATTTACAAAACCATTTTTTTAGGGACCACATCACATTTGAAGTGACTTCAATAGGCCTAGATGACAGAAAATACTCAAAAGTGACACCATTATAAAAACTGCACCCCCCAAAGTATTCAAAACCACATTCAAGAAGTTTATTAACCCTTCAGGTGCTTCACATGAACAAAAGCAATGTGGAATGAAAAAAAGCAAAAATTAAATTTTACCTAAAAATGTTGCTCTAACCCAAATTTATTCACTTTTAGAAGAAATAACACAACAAAATGGACCCCAAAACTTGTTCCCCACTTTCTTATGAGTGCGCCGATACCCCACATATAGTCAGAAACCTCTGTTTGGACAAATGGGAGGGCTCGGAACAGAAGGAGCAATATTTGGATTTTGGAAAGCAAATTTGGCTGAAATAGATTGCGGGCACCATGTTGCATTTACAGGTCCGCTAAGGTACCTAAACAGAAGAAACCCCTCACAAGTGACACCATTTTGGAAACTAGACCCCTCAAGGCTTCTATCTAGGGGTATAGTGAGCATTTTAGATCCACAGGTACTTGTCATATTGAAAATTTTAATAATTTTCTCAAAAATGTTGCTTTAGCATCAATTTTTTTCACTTTTTCAAGAGGTAATTCCAAAAATTTGACCTCAAGGTTTGTTAACCACTTTTTTATGAGCGCGGTGATACCTCACAAGTGGTCTGAAACCTTTGTTTGGACAAATGGGAGGGCTTGGAACGAAAGGAGCAATATTTGAATTTTGGAAAGGAAATTTGGCTGAAAAAGATTGCGGGCACCATGTCACATTTGGAGGACCCCTAAGGTACCTAAACTGCAGAAACCCTGCACAAGTGACCCCATTTTGGAAACTAGGCCCCTCAAGGAATTTATCTAGATGTTTGGTGAGTACCCTGAACCCCCCAGGTGCTTCACAGAATTTTATAACGTTGAGCCATGAAAAAAAAAAAGAAAATTTAACCACAAAATTGTTATTTCAACCAGGTAGCTTTTTTTTTTTACAAGAGTAAAAGGAAAAAATTCAGCATAACATTTATTGTGCAATTTCTCCTGAGTTTGGCGATACCTTATATGTGGTGGAAATCAACTGTTTGGGCGCATGGCAGGGCTCGGAAGGGAAGGAGCGCCATTTGACTGCAAAATTGGCTGGAATCAATAGCGGACGCCAGGTTGCATTTGGAGAGCCCCTGAGGTGCCTAAACAGTGGCTGTCCCCCACAAGTGACTCCATTCTGGAAACAAGACACCTCAAGGCTTTTATCTAGGTGTATAGTGAGCAGTTTGAATCCACAAATACTTCACAGAATTTGATAAGCTTAGGTTGCCATATTGAAAATTTTCATTTTTTTCACAAAAATGTTGCTTCAGCATCAAATTTCTCACTTTTTCAAGAGACAACAACAAACCGTGGACCCAACAGGTTGTTATCCAATGTCTTATGAGCACAGGGATACCCCACAGGTGGCCAAAAACCTCTGTTTGGATAAATGGGAGGGCTTGGAATGGAAGGAGTACCATTTGAATTCTGGAAAAGTTGAGATAAATTGCGGGCACCATGTCACATTAGCAGGGCCCCTTGGGTACCTATAAAGCAGAAACCCCCCACAAGTGACCCCATTTTGGAAACTGGATTTTATTCAGGAGTATATTAAGCATTTTGAATCCACAGGTACTTCACAAAAATGTTGCTGTAGCAACAAATGTCTCACTTTTAGGCTATGTGGCCATGATCCAGCGACACGGCGTCTAGTACACAGTGTCAGCCTCCTGCAGAGATGTGAGTGTTGTCCACAGGAGAACACAGCTGCCCATGCCCACGATTTGGGTTCAGGCCGCTGTGGAGCTCTATGCTACCTGCAGAGAACACTCATCTCCGCAGCATAAATTGACATGCTGAGGCTCGGGAAGCTGCACCACAGGTCGGTTTATGCTGCGGAGAAAAGAAGCACAGTGGGCATGGGATTTCTAAAAATCCTTCCACTGTGCTTCTACTGCACAACGCAGCGCTATGGATGCAGGGAAAACACTCTGCGCCCAAAACGCTGCAAATCCCGATTGTGGGCGCACAGCCTAAAATGCTACAATGGATGAATGGATAGATGTCAAACAAATATAACGTCCCACCCCCTGCATATTCTAAGCTGGCGCCCTTTAGTGCCTTTCATGTGGCACTAAAGGGTGCCTAGCCTTGTATTTAGCCCCCCAAAAAAATAATAATTAAAATAAACGACGTGGGGTCCCCCCTATTTTTGATAGCCAGCTAGGGTAAAGCAGACAGGTGTAGCCTGCAAACCACAGCTGACAGCTTCACCTTGGCTGGTGATCAATTTGGAGGGCTCCCCAGGCGGTTTTTTAAAAAAAAACAAAACGTGGGGTCCCCCCCAAATTAGATCACCAGCCAAGGTGAAGCGGACAGCTGGGGTCTGGTATTCTCAGGGTGGGAAGAGCCATGGTTATTGGACTCTTCCCAGCCTAAAAATAGCAGGCCGCAGCCGCCCCAGAAGTGGCGCATCCATTAGATGCGCCAATCCTGGCGCTTCGCTCCAGCTCATCCCGCGCCCTGGTGCGGTGGCAGACGGGGTAATATATGGGGTTGATACCAGCTGTAATGTCACCTGGCATCAAGCCCTGGGGTTAGTGATGTCACGGCATCTATCAGATACCCGACATTACTAACCCAGTCAAGTAATAGAAAAAAATAAAGACAAAAAAAAAAATTTATTTGAAAAAAAAAAACTCCCCGAAACATTCCTCTTTTACCAATTTATTGAAAATAAATAAATTTCGGTCGCTGTAATCCATTTTGGAGGTCCCACGCCGACTCTGGATCTTCTAGAATATGGGGGGCACGTATCCCCCATTTTCTGGAAGAGCAAGCTCTCCATGAGCAGTGTGGGTGCAGTAATCTGAGAATACTGCACTCACACTGCCCCGGTCCAACCTAGGGCAGAGTGACCTGCAGTAACCTCATTCTAGAATATGAGGGGCACGCTCACAGAACGTACCCCGCATTTTCTAGAACAGCAGTCTCTCCATGTGAGGAGTGTGGCTGCAGATTACCGCACTCACCCTTCCCCGGTCCACAGTGGAGCAGCCTGTGCAGTAGCGACGTCAGCGTCCCTGCTTGCAGGGATCCAGCTGACAGCCGCTGTCTGCGCATGCGCCGCCAGCTTTCAAGAAGGAGGCGGCGTGATCGCGGGGCCGGAGCACCAGCAGCCAGGTAACTTAAAACCGGGGGCTGGGGGGGGGGTGACGGCGGGTGACGGCGGGACCTGGGGACAACTTTCTGCCGCATGTGACGTGTCACATGCGGCAGAAAGAGCAGGATAAATGCGGCCGCCATCTTCCACGCTCCGGAGGGGGGAGGCGGCTCTGGAGAACCGGAGGGGGCTCCGGGGACCAGAGATCTCCGGTGTACCGGAGGAGGGGTCAGGGGGAGGACATTTCCCTCCGATCTGAAATGTTTGATCATTTCAGATCGGAGGGAAATTAATGCAGAGCCGGCGGCGGCGTGAGTTTTCAGCGCGCGTCGGCGCCATCTTGGATTTTCCGGAGGGGGGGTAGGGGTGGTGGGGGGACTCTCCGGTACCAGGGGCTTTGGGGGCACTAAGGGCTCATATTTATTTCTCATCTGACATGTTTGATCACGTCAGATGAGAAATAAATCAATTTTACCGGCCATTTATTTTTTTTTAATGTTGTCGCCAGTATACGGTGTATACCGGCGATCGCATTAACGGGGTCCAGAAAAAACACCCCGATTCATAATCTGGGGGGTCTCAGCTACCCCCGGTAGCTGAAACCCCCGAGATTTTCGGTCGCTGGGGGGCGCTACAGGGTTTTTTCGGGCCGCCGCTTTAAAGCGGCGGAACAGAATAAGTACCCTGTTTTGCTGCCGCTTTAAGTCGTACGGCCGTCGTTATGAGGTTAGGTAGAAAAAAAGTAACCTTTAAATATACTAGAATCTGGAATACAATTTTTTTAGAATTCTGTGAACAAAATCTGTGTACTCATCAGCACTAAGTTCCCCTTACAGAAGTTTGAGTTTCTTCAATATGCGCTTGAGAGGGGTCTTTTCACCATTATATTAAAGGTACAGGTATCAGCCCTGGGTGTATTGTTTGACCCAAAAAAAACAAACCTCTGACCACCTGTGGTTTCATAGGTTCATCAGAGCTTCTTTTCCTTCTAGGCCAATAAGGGGCTCAAAGTTAGCCCCCTGGGACCTAAACATGACTAATCAATTTGGATCAAATATTTTTTTCAGGACACTCGAAGCTGCCATTAAAATTCTCACTCTTAAAACGATACTCTTGGTAGATGCGAGTTACAGGCTATTTCAGTTAACCCACTTAAAAATACTATCTAAGAAGATAGTGATACTAAGGCTGAACCTCCGTTTTTTTGCCAAAGGTCAATTAATTTTTACAGGGCACAGGAAATAAGTCCCTTTCTTTTGTGACAGTCCAAGATCCCAAGATGAATTAACCTTTCGTTCCCTTTATATTCGAAGATGTTTACTTAGATATCTTGAGGTGACAAGGTCTTGGCGAAAGTCTTCTGCTATGTTTATATTGTTCCAAGGCCCAAATATGGGAAAAAGATCAACTAAATTATTACTTAATGGGTTAACCATCGCCTTCTCTGTCTTGGGTCAGGACCCCCTTTTAAGGCACATTCCACCAGAGCCATGGCTACCTCCTGGATGGAAAAGGCTTATGCCTCCATTGACTAGACTGTGTCCCTGCAGATCTGATCATCACCTTCTACCTTTTTTAAGCACTACAGGTTGGGTTTGGGGTTTTCTGACCTCTTTTGGAAGGAAGGTGCTCTCACTGGTGGTCCCTCCCTAGGGATTTCTTCTATTTTATTCTCTCATGTGCGGTGCTGTCATGGTGAAGGGAAAAGATAATTGCTTACTGGTAATTGAATTTTCCCAAACCATGACAGCACCGTGTTAATTTCCTCCCTTATGATTGGTAATGGGATTCTTTCCTACTGACACAAAAAAAAGGAAATGTTCTAATTTGAGGGGTACTTTTTTTTCTCTTGTTTTGGTATGTGTATATGTATTAATGATGTGTCTACCTTTTTATTCTCTGTAAAGACACTGGAGCATTTGAATAGGTACTGCCCCTTTATTTTCAGTAGATTTCCTGTTCATGGGGGCGGATACTGTCTCTCATTTGCAGTGCTGTTATGGTTCAGGAAAATCCAATTACCAGTAAGCAATAATCATCTTTCTTCACCTCCCAATAGTATAACATTCTGTGACACACCTGTGGTGTAAATGATATATGCACCCCTAGATGAATTAATTGAGGGGTTTAGTTTGTAAGATTGCGTTACTTATGGGGGTTCTACGGTCATAGTACCTCAGGGGCTCTACCAATATGACCCCTCAGTGCACCCTCAAACCATTCCAGCAAAATCTGCACTCTAATATCGCATGCCTTACCTTTCTGAGCTTTGCACTGTACGTGAAAAGTAGTTTTTCACCATGTATGGGGTATTGGCGTAATCGGGAGAAATTGCACAACAAGTTTATTGTTCATTTTCCTCCATTACACCTTTTTGAAAATTAAAAAATATTGGGGTCTAGTTTCCAAAATGGGGTCACTTATGATTTTATTTGTGGTTTAGGCACAGCAAGAGCTCTTCAAACAAGACATGGTGTCTGCTATTGATTCCAGTCGATTTTTTTGTTCCAAAAGTCAAATAGTGCTCTTTACCTTCCGAGTGCTGCTGTGTGCCCAAACATTTGTTTTCTATCACATGGGATATCTGCAGAGTCAATAGAAATTGAATACATTTTTTTTATGCATTTTCCCTTTGTTACCCTTGTGAAAATGCAAAATCTGGGGTAAAGTAATATTTTATTGGGAAAAAGTAAAATTTTCATTTTTCTCCTTCCATATTGCTTTTTCTGTGGCGTACCTGAAGGGTTAATAAAGTTCTTGGGTGTGATCTTTGAGTACTTTGAGAAGTGCAGTTTTTATGTTCTGTCACATAAGCCTCTCAGTCACTTTAAATGTGATGTGGTCCCTAAAAAAAAAAAATTAGAGAAATTGCTGATAAACTCTTAACTCTTCCTAAGAAAAAAAATTAGGTTTCAAAAATGATCCTGATGTAAAGTAGACATGTGGTAAATGTTATTTTAACTGTTTTGTTTGACATAACTCTTGTATTTAAATTTTGAAATGAAATTTTGAAATTTTAAAAATGTTTGCCAAATTTTCAATATTTTCTCAAATATTGTCCTAGGTTTACCACTAACATTAAGTACAATATGTCACGGAAAAAAAAGCAAAATCACAAAGATACATTGAAGCCTTCCAGAGCTAACGCATAAATTTACACTGGTCAAAATTGAAAAAATTTTGGCCTGGTCAGGAAGGTGAAAACTGGCTTCAAGGAGAAAGGATTAAAGGGGTTCTCTGGTCATATGAGACCGATAACCTAAACATCAATATCTGATTTGGTAGGAGTCAAACACCTGTCACTCCCACTGATCAACTCTTTTTAGTTTTGTACTGGCTGGATGTAGACATTGAGCGGAGCTGAACAATTCAGCAATTTTCAATCGTGCGGGTCCCATCAAGAGAACATAAGGAGATCTGCAGTACCTAACAGTTGCAACTACACGTTGAACAGAACTGTGCTGCTCAACAGCTGTCCAGTTGGAGAGCCAGGTGTCGGTGTGACATCCTTAAAATACAAGTAAAATATATCTTTGTACCGTGTTAGCCAGTAGAGATAAAAAAAAATTTTGTTTAAAAGAACAGAAAGTCCTCAGTGGTTGATACCTTTTAATGGCTAACTGAAAAGATGGTAATAATTGCAAGCTTTCGAGACTACTCAGGTCTCTTCATCAGGCATGGTATAACACAAAATCTGAAGAGTCACATATTTATACACAACAGGACTTAGAATAGTGCAGTAAAAAAAAAAAAAGTTATATGTAACAGAACTATCACTATGGCAGGGGGGCAAACTGTTGTGGGGCCATAAATACTGCTGCAGTTCAGTGTGAAACTTTCACACTGAACTGCAGCAGTATTTATGGCCCCACAACAGTTTGCCCCCCTGCCATAGTGATAGTTCTGTTACATATAACTTGGTTTTTTTTTTGTTTTTTTTTCTGCACTATTCTAAGTCCTGTTGTGTATAAATATGTGACTCTTCAGATTTTGTGTTATACCATGCCTGATGAAGAGACCTGAGTAGTCTCGAAAGCTTGCAATTATTACCATCTTTTCAGTTAGCCATTAAAAGGTATCAACCACTGAGGACTTTCTGTTCTTTTAAACAAAATTTTTTTTTATCCTTAAAATAGGCATTAGTATTATGTGACCAGAAAACTCCTTTAAGCTGGCCAAACACATGGTAATTTCCCCCTGGTTCACCCTACACCATATACCTTTCCATAGAGAAGACTATAATTTGATCGTTTTTGTGCAGTTAGGAGAAGATAGCGGTGAATTTACACTACAGGCGATTCATGCGGAGCCCTTTTAAATTGACATAAGTTGCGTATTTAGCCGAAGCCGGGACGGAGTGTATGCATAAACGCACACATTTACTTTCTAGTATGTGTGTTTTGAGCCAGTTCCTTCAGAGCCATATTGACCAGAGTGCCCCCATAAAAGTGCCAGCCATAGTGGCAGTCGTAAATTCTGCATTGACGTTTTCCATCGGGAAGTTGCAGTGACTGACCAGTCATAGTGGTGCTGGTTCCAGTACAGGTGAGAACTGAATTGATGCAGTAATGTGCGCTATGATAGGTCAGAGTGCTAGAAGAGGAGTCTGGGACTGCTCCCGCCATTCTGTTAAAGGCACTGGACGCTATCCACCAGCCATCTCCTGTGGCCCACCCACACTAGTCAGATGCAGCCTCTTGGTAGCCAGTAGCCGAGTTTTGGTATAAGTGGTCTAAATTGCAACTAAAAAAAGGTTGGATCCCAATCTTGCCAATGACAGGCTTACCCATAAAAAATATATACAGAACTTCACCGTGGAGGAAATGAGTGAATGAGAAGGTTTTGCCGGAGGATCACTTAACTAGAGAACCACGGGGAGAAAATCCTTGATGGGAAATCTCAGATTAAAATGGACAAAGATGAAGGTCAGGGTTAAAACAAAATGTGCGTGCAGATAGAACTCATATCTTTAAATGGACACCAGACAGGTTTAAGTGAAGCAAATATTTTTTATTTTATTTTTTTTTTTAGTTTATGTATTGAACCTTTTGTTCCACATAGACAAGACAAGTGTACCGGATCTGCTAAGAAGAAAACTCCTGCTGCATATTATCAGCGTGTCTGCCATGATAGCTGGAGAGCACTTGTACAGAATACGTTCAGTACTGTGTGCCTCTGCTTTATGCTTTTACTTCCAAACATGGTAAGAAGAATAAAAAAAATATATAAAGATTCCTCTTTCAGGGATTAATTCCCATTTGTGCAAAATAACAGAGTTGCCAGGATTGCTTGTGAAGAGAGCCCAGATTCACAGCTCTGGGAGAAGATTCCTATGTGGGCAGATGAAATCCAGCACGCCAGCAGGAAAAGAGCAGAGCACTGCCTATGCGTTTTTTTTCTATGGCTGACATGCCCCTTGTATATCTTGTGACTTAAGATACAGACTATCCCGAGCACAGCATTCAGAGATCACTACAGAATAGCATCTGGTAAATAGAATTTGATAATAACATTGTCTGAAAAATGTGATTTTCAGAGACTTATATGGGTGATTTTCATTCTTGATGCAGATAAAAAAAAAATGGACAATCTCTCAGATTATAATGGGTTACATAGTTACATAGGTTGAAAATAAATCCTAGGTCCATCTAGTTCAACCTTCCTCCACCAATTATATATTTTGTCACTAAATCATTTTATAAGTCACAATGTTGTGTGTACTGAAGAAATCATCCATCCTTTTTTAAAAGCTGTTATAGTATCTGCCATTACTACCTCTTGTGGTAGGGCATTCCACAGTCTGATTGCTCTAACTGTAAAGAACCCTTTCCTATTTAGCTGCCGGAATCTCTTTTCTTCCACTCGCAGTGAGTGCCCCCTGGTCCTTAGTATTGTCTTTGGAAGGAATAAGTCATATGGAAGTCCTTTTGTATTGACCAGACATGTATTTATACATATAAATGAGATCTCCTCTGAGATGTTTTTTTTTCTAAGCTAAAGAAATCCAACTTTTTCAACCTGTCATCATATGGGAGGCCTTCCAGTCCTTGTACTAATGTAGTTTCTCTCCTTTGAACTGAATCTAACTTCTGAAAATCCTTTTTAAAGTGTGGAGCCCATAACTGGATCCCATATTCTAGATGTGGGCTTACAAGTGATTTATAGAGGGGTAACAATACGTTGGGATCACGGGATCTAATCTCTTTTTATACACCCTAAAATCTTGTTTGCTTTAGCAGCTGCTGCTTGACATTGAGTGCTGCTGCTCAGCTTACTGGTAACCAGAATCCCCAAGTCCTTCTCCTGTTCTGTAGTCCCGAGCTTACTTCCATTTAATGTATACGCAGTTATAGGATTACTCCGTCCTAGGTGCATTACTTTACATTTATCAACATTAAATCTCATTTGCCAAATGTCAGCCCGGCATTCCGACAACTCCAGATCGTTTTGTAATATTGTACTATCAAGATCAGTTTTTAATATCTTACATAGTTTGGTGTCATCAGGAAAAACTGACACTTTACTATCAATCCGATCCACAAGGTCATTAATAAATAGATTAAAAAGAATCGGTCCTAGCACAGATCCCTGTGGCCCCCCACTGCTGACTATAGCCCATTTAGAGAATGTACCATTTATGATGACTTTGTTTCCTATCTTTTAGCCAATTCCTTACCCAGTTGCATATAGTTTCCCCTAGTCCTTGCTTCTGAAGCTTCATTACAAGACTGTTATGTAGCACAATATCAAATGTCTTTGCAAAGTCCAAATGCCATCAGCTGCATTACCAATATCCAGATTTGCACTTACCTCCTCATAGAACCCCAACATGTTGGTTAGACATGACTTATCTTGCATGAATCCATGTTGTCTGTCAGTTATTATATATAATAGTGTGTGCGGTATACCGTGTGTGTGTGTGTGTGTGTGTGTGTGTGTGTGTGTGTGAGATCTATTTGTGGAAACCAAAGCTGGAACACATAAGTACGTCTGAATCACACCTAACGAAGGAGAACCCTGAAAAAAAAATATCTGTAAGGCCGCATTCATACATTTAAACACAATTTTGCAGTGTTATCGAGTCATTTACATATAGACACAGGAAATCTATCAACAATTACTATTCTGAAAACAACCTTCATCAGGAGAAATACGATATCAGCCTTGCCACATGCCTCCTCATACAGTGGCTCAGGAGGTCAAAGATGTTCCCGTTTCCTCTGGAACCACTGTTCTCATTTCAAGATAGCTGAAAGCCCATTCATGGCAAAAGGGCTTTCCAAAAACCTGCTCCAATGAGTTCACCCACAACAGTCTACTAGTCCTCATGAGGTAGCTCATCATCTGTTAAAAGCTGCCCGTTAGCAGATGGAGTTTCAGAAGGAGCCTGGAAAAGGCCCTCAAAGTCCTGACTCATGGTAGGGGAAATGATGGAGGGACTAGTATCACAAGACTCTGCTCTGCTCTGAAGTAGCAATAGTGGTGGCCACACTCTTTGGGGTTGGGTCAAAATCATCTTCTAAAATGGGAGATTCATGTACATTACTGATAGACTCGGGATACTGCTTTCCCAACTTCCCTTTCAGCATCCTTAAGATTGACCCAGGTGGGCCACCTTCAATAACTGGTCCAGTCACATCACATCTTCCACAACTACATTGTTACTTTTCTGCATACAGGTAGGCATGTGGCATTATTATTGAACACCTTTCACCATGTGCAATAGCCCAGGCTCCAGCATATTCCCCTGGGCATCCTACTATGACTGGTGTTGTCTGGTGATCAATTTCCCTTAAAGTAATCTATTACCAGAAAGGTTCCTGTGGAGTATTTACACACTGATACAACGCCACATTAAAGCAAAAAAAAAAAAAACAGGCAATTTTCCCTAACGAAGTCAGGTTCAGAAAATGTGAGCTGTTGACTTCTAGAGTCCTGGATTCAAATATATAATGACTATGCCCTAGTGGGTGTGCCTTAGAGAGCGGGAAATTAGATTGCGAGCTCCACTGGGCACAGAGCCCAAAGTGATTACAATCTGTGTAAAGGGCTGTAAATTATATGAACACTAAATGGCGTTTCATTTAGATCTTCCTTTTAGGGGGGTGAGCTGCGAGGAAGTGTCACACTTTCCTGCTTTGCCGAATAATGTAAATCAATATATGATGTACTTTCCATGCGTACACTGCAAGATCATTCACTGCAGTCATCACACCTTCTAGGTTACTGCTATTGAAACATCTTTAAAACTGCATTAAACCTTGAAATTAATGTTTTAAATTAAACGAGATATGGCCAAAGGGGCAGTGCTTCGCAATCTTGTGTCTTATTGCAGACAGAGCAAAGGGGGAAGGCTCCTGCTGCAACTATTCGTCTTAGGCCCTGTGCGCACTAGAAATGGAATTTTCTTAAAATTCCGCACGCTCTTAAAGATTTCCGCACCTGCGGGAAAAAAACGCAAAAAATCCGCACCGAAATCCGCGTGCGGTATGTTGCGTTTTGGTGTGGACTTGGTGCGGAATTGCCGCAGGTTGTTCCCTGCGGGATTTCAGTTCTCTCCGCTCCTGGTGTCCGTGGTGCTGAAGCCTCCGGGCCGTGCTTTTATCCCATGCGGTTGCCTCCGGCGCTCTGCTGTTTGGGGGTTAGCTGTGCACTGCATAACTGCATATGCATGAGCCGGCCTGGAAGCAGGAGAGCAGTGTCCGGAGGCAGCCTCGCAGGAGAAGGTGAGTATAAGATCAGCGGTGACTACAGTCAGCTGATGTGCAGTGACCCCTGGAGTCCTCCACCTGTCACTGCAAAGCACATCAGTGAAGTCACCGCTGATCCCGGCGGCTCACTTCACTTGCGTCCTGACCCTCAAAGTGAGCAGTCATGGTCTATGGCACTCACTGTGAGTGCCAAGTGTAGCAGAGCTGGAAGTGTTGTGGGACATTTTGTGGATTACGTCGGACCCGGAGGGCTGTTATTAGGGGTTAATAAAGTGGTGAAAGAGGGGGCTTTTTTGTCTATTTGAAATAAAGGATTTTTGGGGTGTTTGTGCTTATTTACTTTCACTTACAGTTTAGTGATGAGGGGTGTTGTATAGACGCTTGCCATCACTAAACTAGGACTTAGTGGCAGCTATGGGCTGCTGCCATTAACTCCTTCATTACCCCGATTGCCACCGCATCACGGCAATGGGAAGAGCCCGGAAAAGTCCGGGACTGTCGCATCTAATGGATGCGGCAATTCCGGGCGGCTGCTGGCTGATATATTTTTAGGCTGCGGGGCTCCCCATCCTGAGAATACCAGCCCCCAGCTGTGAGGCTTTATCCAGGCTGGTTATCAAAATTGGGGGGACCGCAAGCCATTTTTTAATTTATTTATTTTACTGTACGCTATAGACTCGCCCACCGGCGCCTGTGATTGGTTGCACTGAGAGAGCTGTCACTCAGCGTGGGGGTGTGTCTGCCTGTAACTAATCACAGCCACTGGTAAGCAGGGAAGGGGTGAATACGAGATTGAATAATGAGCGGCCGGCTCTGGAAGATGAAAGAGCTGCCGCGGGAGCAGTGTGACAGCCGCCCGGTCATTGGTGAGTATGAAGCGCTTGCTCCTACCCCTTTGGGCCAGATTCTGTTCCCCATAAACTTTATATGGGTAGCAGCATCTGGCCAGATACCGGGGATCAATCCTCCGCCGACCCAGAGTCAGTGGGTGATTGATCTGCCAGCCCTCGAAACCGCAGGGACCTGCGGAAAAGAAGTGACATGCAATTGTTTTTGCTGCAGGAATCCCGCAGCAAAACATGCAGCTGTCAAAATCTGCATAGTGCGCACAGCATTTTTTTCCCATAGGATTTGCTGGTGAATCACTGCAGAGATGTTATGAACATTTTCTGCAGCGAAACATGAAACAAATCCGCAGGTAATCTGCAGGAAATTCCGTCTAGTGCACACAGGGCCCTAGGCAATGAGGAGTGGGTATGCCTGATCTCAAGTGGAGAATATTCCTCCTTTACGTATAAAATTACCAGTTTTAATTGCAAAATGAGGCAAAATTATGCAGTTAGGGAGGAGGTTAAAGGGGTTGTACAGTCTCAGAAGAAAACTCTGCAGTCACTCAATGTGACTACATACTGCCCAATCATGACAGACTGCAATATACACTTTTACGATTTCCCATGTGGGGGTGGGATTATATGAACACATGAATGTGATTTGCATGCTTATGATCACAAGACGACTTGAGAGAAGCAGGGTGAGACTAGTCGACACGTGATTTTAAGCCTGCAAATCGCACCCATGACTGTTTACCCACACATGTAATACCTGTGCATCGTGACAGTGTGCGCGTTGTGCAAGCTATCATTGTCACGGGTATAACACGTGTGACAGATAGTGATGTGGTTTCTGGCCATTGAAGGTCACAGTGTCTGGCTGCGCAGAATGCTCCCTGAATTTCCATTGTTCCTGCAGTTAGTATTCATTGGTATAGGTAGCTTTACAGCTGGATTCATTTCTCCCCTTTTGGACCCAGAAGGAGCTCGACTTCCACGCTGCTGTTGATTATCAGTATTCCCTTGATATTTAAATACCCTTTGCTTCCTTTTGGATTGTGCTGGTGATATTTTCAGTTCCTTCAAGCTGAGGTTGCAAGCAGGTGGCTTGTACTCCTCTGTTGTATAGTTGCTGAAAGCTCTGCTGACCTCCTACCTAAGTAATCTAATAAGTAGTTCATGCTTTTCCCCTTATGTGTCCCTCTTGTGTCTTCTATAGTTGTTTAGTGGGGTTGACAAAGAGCTCATCCCATCCGTTCCCAATTTATGGCCCAACACTAGGGATACCTAGTGTCAGGCATCCTGCTCAGCGCATAGATGCGTAACCTATCTAGGGTGGTGAGGGACCCCGGGGACCAGCAGTAGGTTCGGTCGGGGGTCACCATCTTCCCTTTCCCTAGACACCGGTCTCCCTTCCCATTTGCAGTGCGCTTTGTACTTCCCCGTACCTAGTGTGACAGTTGTTCTGCAGGCACATGATGTCTGAGTGATCGTAGACTTCTCCTCTGAGACAGGACAACCCCTTTGAAGTAGAGATAGCTGGGAAATATAATATATATATATATATATATATATATATATATATCTTTTGTTATGTCATTTTATTCCATTAAGATGTGAAAAAAAAACCAAACCACAAATATAAATAGTTAATCTAGGACTTTTATCAGGATCATCCTTTGCACCAGTGCCCAGAATTATATACCATAGTATATATTATGTGATCACCAAGCTCAGAGAAAGGCATCCATTTTCATAAATAATTGTCATCTATCCTGACAGTGCCTTTTTTTTTTTTTTTTTTTTTTTTTTTATTCAGCACAAAGCCATGTTGCAAACCTTCTGCTTGTAGTGGAACATGTTTTTAAGGAAGCTGGCACAACTAGGTTTCATGTTGGAGAAGAGCCAGATGCATTATCTTTGACGCCTGCAATGGTCAGCACCAGATGAATACACACCCCCACAGTCTTCTAGATAATTCAAAGAGTGCTAAGAGAAAATCACAACTTCCATGTGCAGGAATGAGTGATAAGAAGTACAAAACTATAGCAGTCTTTGAAAAATCTAGGTCATCGTGGTTGGTAAGTGACAGCACAGGAATATGGTCCTCAGCCAACAAATGGCAAACGGTTTTCTTGAAATGTGGCAGTCAATGTTACTGTTGTATCTACATCTGTTTTAGTTTTACATCATTCCTTATTATATACTTGAAATCCAGACATCTCTGAGCTCCAGGAAAAGAAGAGTCCTAATGACCTTGAAATCAGGCATTCGCTTTACAGACAGTCTACACTTTTGGGAACAAGTATGAGAGTATGTTAGTGTGAAGGTGAATGTGACAGTGTGAATAGCTTATTGCATTTCATGCCTGTAGACAGGGCCAGCTCCAGATTTAAGCAAACCATTGGGAAACTGTCCCACTGGGCCCCTTTTTTTTACTTTTTGATTTTTTGTTTATTTTTTATCCTTGCCTATAATTTAATTTTTTCAAAAATCAATTATATTGGGTTTGATTGGTTTTTTTTTTCCCAGATAAGCTTTAATTTTCAAATTTTCATCATTACCATTTTGGGTTCACTTAACTTTCTAATACTTTTATTCCATTTTTTAAAAAGATACCAAAATGTTGTTTTTTTTGCCTTTTATTTAAGTTCCAGGACAGAGTGATGCATTAGATGTTGCTGCGATCAGAGCTGGTTAGACATGGGTAGCAACTGTATAACACAACCAGCCCCTGCATTGTTTGGAGCGGGCTCGGGTCCTGAGCCTGCTCTATACCTGCAGTATGTACATACGCTGTAAATGTATGGTAGAGGGTGCCAATGGAGATCTGGGCTATGTGGGCCATCTAGCACAGTGGGCTCTCGCTCTTGCCTGGGCTTACTACATGCTAACGCTGGTGCTGTCTGTAGGTTCTTGGTATTACAACTGCCAGTGAGTCGGGAACTCAGGCTGAGATCTTTTAGTACAGTCTAACAATAATCTCTGGAATACCAGAACAGTAATTCCCTGTCATATGACAGATGAGACAATCGACATGATGAAGGCTAGCGACGATGACCGCAGCATTTATTAGTGTCTCATGTGATAATTTAATCGTAGACTCCACGGCGTGGGATTTTATGTAACTGATAGCAACACATCTATGGCCAAATTTTATGGAACCAGATATAAAATATATATAAAGATTTCAAACCTAAAACAACCTACTCTTGTCAGTGATTTTGATATTAGTTTTGATTATTAAATAATGTTCTCATAATAATTCTATCTTTATTATGGTATTGAGGGAACATATTACTATGTAAGTGTAGACATTTTGTGCAGTGCTCCACACAGCCAGGTCTCCTGGTGAAATCAATACCTGAATGTTGTTGCATCTATATGGGCTTTAGTTACATCTTTGGGAGCTTTTGATGTGTTGCACTGATCTAATGTTAACAGCAAAGATCGCGCTATGTTACTTGCATGAAATTTTCAAAAAAGATGGGACAAATTTATGGCCAGGCCTAGAGATGGAAAATTGATTTGCAGGACTCTGGTTCATTGGTTAGGTCAGTAATCCGTGACTGCTGGATGGGAGGCCTGCAAATCTCCTTACCTTCCAGTATTACTGGCTTTTCTTTTGATTAACCTGGCTAGTGCAATGTGATGAATGTGTGTCATGCCACCATGATGACACCAGCCTACTAATCAAAAAAAGTGCTGGGAGAAAAGGAGATTCCTAGGGCTCATAACCAGTGGTCACAGATTGCTCCGAGGGACCAGAGTCTTTCAAATTGATTTTCTATTTCTAAGCATAACATTTAGTTGTTGAAATGACCATCATCTGAACTGCACAGTGATTTCCCTACTTACCGTCACATATCAACTAGCATTTCATCTGCTTCTCTGTAGAAGGCCGGTGTCACACTTGCGACTGTAAAATCGGTCCGATTCTCATGCTAGAAAGTAGCATGAGGTCTGTCCGAGTGTTGATCCGTGTGCAATGCAACTGCAATGCGAGTCTGTGATTTTTCTCTAGATTGTAGTCCGTGTGCAATCCGTGTGTGATCCGTTTTTATTCTCAGCAGCTATGTCATCTGCCATTCAGCTCCGCTACATGCCTGCTGACAGCAGACACCGACAGAGCCGCGGGATCAGAATGAACTCGGATGAACTTCATTCTACTTCATTGTCATCCCGCGGCTATATCTGTGTGTCACTGCCAGATTTTCGGTCACCGGTGAAGGTCTCACCACCGGTGTCTGCAAATCCTGAGTGACTGAAGTGATCTGCGCGATCAGCGGTGCCGTCACTGAGGTTACCCGCGGCCACAGATCTCAGGTGGAGGCCTTTAGCTGTGGCCTTGGGTAACCTCAGTGACTGCACCGCTGATCGCGCGACTCACTTCAGTTGCTAAAGGGAGCTCACAGCGGTCGTGGTCTGTGGCCACTCTGTCAGCTTCCGATGTAGCAGATCTGAAAGCGTCGTGGGACCTCTGTAGATTACGTCGGACCTGGAGGGGTATTTGGGGATTTTAACAAAGTGGAGAAAGAGGGTGTGTTTTGGGTTTTTTTTGTCTTTTATTCCAAATAAAGGATTTTTGGGTGTATGTGTTTATTTTCTTTAACTTACAGGTTAATCGTGGAAAGTATTTCAGGGAGACGTCTGCCATGATTAACCTAGGACTTAGTGGCAGCTATGGGCTGCCATTAACTCCTTATTACCCCGATTGCCACCACACCAGGGCAATTCGAGATGTGCCGGATACAGTCCCAGGATTGTCGCATCTAATGAATGTGGCAATTCTGGGCGGCTGCTGGCTGATATTTTAGGGTGGGGGGCTCCCCATAACATGGGGCTCCCCATCCTGACAATACCAGCCTCCAGCCGTATGGCTTTACCTTGGCTGATATCAAAATTGGGGGGGACCACACGGCGTTTTTTTTAAATTATTTATTTTACTGCACGATATAGACCTGCCCACCGACGGCTGTGATTGGTTGTAGTGAGACAGCTGTCACTCAACGTAAGGGCGTGTCTGACTGCAACCAATCATAGGCGCCGGTGGGCAGGAGAAGCAGTGAATACGAGATGGAATAATGAGCAGCCGGCATTTTCAAAAGAGGAAAAGCCACCGGAGCTTTGTGACATCTGTGCAGTGCCGCGTCTGTGATCGGGGAGTATGAGAGAGGGGGTGAGAGGGAAAGACCGACTGATGGCGAGAGCGAGATTGACACACCGACCGATCTCATTCATTTACAGTGTTCTCTGCTACATGCGATAAATGTATTTAGAAAAACGCATGTCACTAGGATGGTCTGTGTGCTCTCCGTGTGACATCCGGGTTTTTTATCGGACCCATAGACTTGCATTGGAGTGACTCGCGCAAGAAACTCTAAAAATCGTAAATGCTGCGATTTTTTTTTTTTTTTTTTTTTTTTTCCCTCTCAGTCCGATTTGAGCTGTGAAAAAAACAGATCGGAGCTGCCGCATTGCTTAACATTTGGTTTGAGTGCAATGCGAGATTTTCTCGCATTGCACTCGTGCAAGTCAATTGCAAGTGTGACGCCGGACGAACATTGAGAAAAGCCAGTGAGAAGCTAGTTAGCACTTAAAGGGAACCTGTCGGGTCCCATATGCCTTGTAACCTACAAGCCGGGTGATGTGTGGCCTAAAAACCCCTTCCTACTCATCCTTGTGTTGTAATATTGTGTAAAATGAATTTGTAAAATATGTAAAATATTCCCTATGTAATGAGCAGAGAGACTAGTCCCCATGGCGCCGCTTCGCCCCATCTAATTTGCCGTCTTTCCGTGGTATCACGGTATCATGATACCATGCCGCTGTGGGCATGATACCATGGATTTACATGAGTGACGTCACCGTCGGCTCCTGGAAATCCCGCGTGTGCGCTTCTCATTCGCACAGCCTTCTTAACCAGGTGTTTGCTTGCCAGCTTAAGACACGCTTTGCGCATGGTCGGAAGCGCAGGAGCCTTCAGATCATTCACAGTGCACTTGTGAAGCCAACAAGTGTACACCCAGTTAAAAAGGCTGCACAAATGAGAAGCACGCACACCCGGGATCTCCAGGAGCTCATTTACTCATGTAAATCCATGGTATCACGCCACAGGGGAGTGATATCACACCCACAGAGGCGTGATACCACGGAAAGAAGGCAAACTAGACTGGGCAAAGCGACACCCTGGGGACTAGTTCCTCTGTTCATTTATATAGGGAAGACGTAAGTTATAAAACCTTTTTTTTTTTTTTTTTTTTTTTTTTTTTTTTTTTTTTTTTTATATAAATTCATTTTACACAATATTACAACAAAGGGATGGGTAGGAATGGGTTTCTAGACCACACATAACCCTGCCTGTAGGTTACAGGGCATATGGGCCCTGACAGCCTTTAACCACTGTTATGCCATTTGGTAATGTGACGAATGCGCAATTAGGCTAATAGGGTCAAATCCTAACAGTGTGTCCATTACAGACACTTTTTGTACTCTGCAAGATGCACTGCTTGGCAAAAGTTTGCCCTGTGGTATAAAACCCCTTTAAAAAAAAACAAAGAAAAAAAAAGAAAACCCATAATTTTGCATTGGGCTGTATTTTGTATAAAGCATGTGTAAAGCGGGGTTTACACGCTGCGACATCGCTAGCATCGGCTAGCGATGTCGAGCACGATAGTCCCCGCCCCCGTCGTACGTGCGATATTGTGTGATCGCTGCCGTAGCGAACATTATCGCTATGGCAGCGTCACACGCACATACCTGCTCTGCGACGTTGCTCTGGCCGGCTTACTGTGTCCTTTGTAAGGGGGCAGTTTGTGCGACGTCACACAGCAGGCGTCCAATAGAAGCGGAGGGGCGGAGATGAGCGGGACGTAACATCCCGCCCACCTCCTTCCTTCCGCATTGCCGGTGGAGGCAGGTAAGGAGATGTTTGTCGCTCCTGCGGTGTCACACACAGCGATGTGTGGTGCCACAGGACCGAGGAACAACATCGCTAATAAGCATTAAACAATTTTTTGTTTCAGGACGACTTCTCCGCGGCAAACTATTTTGACTGCTTTTGCGATCGTTTACGGTCGCTCAAAAGTGTCACACGCTGCAATCTCAATAATGAAGCCGGATGTGCGTCACAAACACAGTGACTCCGACGATAATTCAATAACGATATCGTAGCGTGTAAACCCCGCTTAAGTCTGCGGTTGGATATAAAGCAACTGATTAACTGGATTGTAGCTTTTGTATATTGGACTGTAATGAAGAAACCCATCTGACTTTTTTTTTTTTCTTCTTCTTAGCCCTCTGCTACTATTGATCCCATGATGTGATATGACCCTTGGGAAGTGGCATTCATTCTATTGTCTCACATACTAATCAATAACCCTTCCCATTAACGTAATATTTTTCTGTTAAAAATTAATGCTTACTTCAAAACTAAAATATCCATTGTGCTCATAACCTTAATATGATACATGGGTGATCTATACAAGAAGAAAGGTCAGCAAATGTTTATGTGATGAATGAAGACAAGCCAGTGACTATGGAGTTTTGATAACCTAATACAGTATCTGTAAAAGTATACATACCGTGTGACTGTTTTTACATTTATTCACGTTACACCCACAAACTTAAATGTATTTTATGTGATATACCAACACAAGTAGCAAATATTTGTTATATATGCCATGTAGGGAACACAGCTAGCATGTGGAAGAAGGTGCTCTGGTCAGATGAGACCAAAGTAGAATATTTTGGGCTAAATGCAAAATGTTGTTATATATGGCAAAAAAATAATACTGCACATTATCCTGAAAACATCATACCCACCGTCACACATGGTGGTGGCAGCATCATGCTGGGTAGATGCTTTTCTTCAGCAGGGACTGAGAAGCTGGTCAGAGTTGATGAGAAGATGGATGGCGCTAAATACAGGGGAACCCTGGAGAAAAACCTGGTAGAGGCTACAAAATACTTGAGACTTGAGGAGTAGATTCAATTTCCAGCAGGACAATGTCCCTAAACATCCTACCAGAGCTACAATGGAATGGTTTAGATCAAAGCATATTCATGTGTGAATGACCCAGTCAAAGTTCAGACCTAAATCCCATTGAGTATCTGCGGCAAGACTTGAAAATTGCTGTTTGTAGACGCTCTACATCCAATCTCACCGAGCTACAGCTATTTTGAAAAGCAGAATGGGCAAAAATTTCAGCCTCTAGATGTGCAAAGCTGGTACAGATTTCTAAAAATTTGTAGAAGTAATTGCAGTGAAAGGTGGTCCTACAAAGTATCAGACAGGGGTTGAATACAAATGCACATCACAATTTTCCGATTTTGTATTTTAAAATTTATTTCGAAATCCATGTATCATTTCCTTTATACTTAACAAATACTTGCTACTTAGTGTTGGTATATCACATAAAATCCCAATAAAATACATTTATTTGTGGACATAACGTAAAAAGTGTATGAATACTATATCAAGGTACTGTACATCCAGGAGACATTCAGAATCTGCTCACAAGCCCATAGTGATTATTCAGCCATGGATAAATTAGCCATGTTTGGATTCTTTGTATACAGACTTATAAATCTCTCCTGTAATATTATACTGCTTTATGAAGCTCACGCAGAGCATACTGCATATCTTGCATTGTGTGAAGCAATAGAGAACAGTGATGCAGTCAGTCCATATTTACGTTTCTTTGTGTCTAACAGGTACGGATCGCTGTCAGCTAGAGGACGAAGAAAGGAAAAATACATCAAAAAGGCCAATGGAATAGACAAGAGGCTGGCCACACAATCTTTCTGCTCCAGTGTAGGATCACCATGGCAACCAGAAAATACAATTAAAAAAGGCAAGTTACACAGATGCAGATGTAGGCTGCTCCTTAGTTTTGAACAGAAGGAAGTGAAATAATTATGCAGAAGCAAAAAGGGTACATGACGGATATGGTCACTCAGTGGAGGCAGGAAGACTTTATCCACTAAAAAAAAGGAATGTGCCACTTCTACCTCAAAGGAAAGGGAGTGCCATGACATCTGCTCAGGAGGCCATCTGCATGACATTGTGCTGGTCCTTCTATTTACATACTTGTTAGGGTGGCGCTCTTTCAGTTTATTATTATACTTGGCGCAAGGCTGAAAGACAAAACTATCTGTCAGACAGAAGGAAGGATAGAGAGAGGAGGGGGGAATCTCCACCTCTGGCAACCGCCTACCATGGGATGTCGGCAGAGTGCGGAGGAGAAAGAAGCAGCAAGGCGCTCGCGCAGGATCGATAGACACCTGCGCTCTGAAAGTCAGCGCCAACGTCGAGAAATCAAACTTTTGCTGCTCGGAACCAGCAATTCTGGTAAAAGCACCATTGTAAAGCAGATGAAAATTATCCATAGTGGCGGATTCAATCTGGAGGCATGTAAAGAATATAAGCCCCTCATAATTTATAATGCCATTGACTCCCTCACTCGCATCATAAGGGCACTTGCTACTTTGAAGATTGAGTTTCACAACCCTGACCGGGCATATGATGCTGTCCAGCTGTTTGCTTTGACTGGCCCTGCAGAAAGCAAGGGTGAAATTACTTCTGAACTGCTAGGGGTGATGAAGCGACTATGGGCAGACTCTGGTGTCCAAGAGTGCTTTTCCCGTTCTAATGAGTATCATCTAGAAGACAATGCTGCCTATTACCTAAATGACCTTGAAAGAATAGCAGCTGTTGAGTATATCCCCACTGTAGAAGACATCCTGCGTTCTCGAGACATGACTACAGGCATTGTAGAGAACAAGTTCACTTTTAAAGAGCTGACCTTCAAGATGGTCGATGTTGGAGGCCAGCGGTCTGAAAGAAAGAAGTGGATTCACTGCTTTGAGGGTGTCACAGCCATAATATTCTGTGTGGAACTCAGTGGATATGACTTGAAACTTTATGAAGACAACCAAACAGTAAGTTAAGAAAATCCTGAGAAAAAGGGGCTACATTTCCTAATACCATAGGAAATCATTTATTATACGTCAAATGCAAAGCTTGGGTTAAGATGCCAAAGACAATGTTGTATGGAGGTGCGCATACACCAACTTTATAGCTGGAGTATAAATACACAAAATGCCTATAGACGGGCAATACACACTGAAAAAAATATAAACCCTGCACATTTGTTTTTGGTCCCATTTTTTTCATGAGCTGAACTTTAGGCTATATGCCCACGGGAGCTTGCTTCTGTGGATTTTGCCACGGAAAACCTGCGGATTTATCTGGGTTTTCCAGATAAATCCGCAGGTTTTAGCATGTACAGACACTCCCCATGTTATCCTATGGGACATGGGGAGTGTCTGTGTCCACGCTGCGGAATGTGCGGCTGCGGAATATGCTGCGGATGTCCCGCAGCCGCACGTAACTGCATGTCAATTATTCCTGCGGAATTACCTGCGGAAATCCTGGCCCTCCACTATGGAGATAGAAGCCGGGATGTCCGCAGGTAAATTGCATGAAAGTCCGCAGGTTTACCGCAGCTATTCCGCTGTACTACCGCAGCTAAAAATAGCTGCGGATGCCGGCGGGCAGCTGCGGGAAACCTGCGGCGGTACCTGCAGATACATCCACAGGTGCGATCTCCCGTGGGCACATGGCCGTAGATCTAAGACTTTATTATATACACAAAATGCCTTTTTCTCTCTCAAATATTCTTCTCAAATTTGTCTAAATCTGTGTTAGTCAGCACTTCTCCATTGCTGAGATAATCCATCCACCTCACAGGCACATCAAGATGCTGATTAGACAGCATGATTATTGCACAGGTGTGCCTTAGGCCAGCCACAATAAAAGGCTACTCTAAAATGTGCAGTTTTACAGTATTTGATGGAAACTTACATCTCTGTACCCATGTCTTGCTTAAAATGAACAGAGAATAAAAAAAAAGGGCATAATATGGTTTATACTGTGTATATGTATGTGTATGTATATGTGTAATATATATATAATATAATGTATGTATATGTATGTATGTGTATGTGTGTGTGTGTGTGTATATATATATATATATGTATATATATATATGTATAGATATATATATAGATAGATAGATATATATATATATATATATATATATATATATATATATATATATATATATATATATATATATATATATATATATATATATATATATATATATATATATATATATATAATATATATATATGTGTGTTTTTAAAAATGCTCATTTATTTGGCTGCATTTCGTAAATAAGATTTCTTTAAATCCCATTAACTACAATTTAACATGTGGTCGACGTAGAAAATTACTGCTGTCGCCAAAGGCAGAAAACCAGGTGGGTGATTGCATGCCTATAGTAACAGACGGCAGCAATCTCTGTGATCTCAGCTCTGAGACCAACATTTATATATGCACAATATTTGGAGTACAGAATGGCTTCAGGACGGATGAGCAATTAGTTTATTTTGGATGTGGCTCTATTTGTGTGGTGTAAATAACCTAGGAGAGCTCTATAGCAGCCATTGTTGATGTGCCACATTTATTCTTGCTATACTGTTGCAATGTACGGTATTCTACACAGAGCTGACTGTTCCATAGTATTTAGTCTGATTCTCATGATTATGACATATTTTCTTGCACAGGTGCAAATAGGATAAAGCGGGGACACAGATTTGTCAGGATCTTCTACAGATGGGTTATACCAGTTTTGGCACTATTGAGCAAAACCTGATCTACATACAGTATGTTATGCAAGAAAAGAAACCCTGAATAGAGTAATGCTTTATTTGCCATGTGGTCAGGCCACATGGCAATTGGACACCTGTTGCTGAGTACCCTTACATATTATTATATATGGCATATTATATTACATATAATAATCTGCGATCCATTTACAATCAATGAACGCTTCTAGTAAGTCACTTACTAATAGTATCCAAGCATACATTTATGTAATGTTCCACCTTGGATTAACAGCAAAGTGGATGGGCTTTAGAAAAGCCATGCCATTTGTGTTTTTTTTTTTTTTTTCTAAACAGTCAAATAAACCTATGGTAATGTTTGAGAATGTGTATATTTATTAAAACCCCACCTTGCTCTCATAACCAAGGCCAGCATGCCTCATTATATGGTTCTAAAAGAAATTACTATATATATTTAATTTTTTTTTCCATAGATGATTAGAAACATTGGACACATTGTAGATTTCTTTCCATGAATGTAGCTTTTAGGGTAATTTTGACTCCATAAAGTGGAATCAAAAATAGAAAGGAGATTCTTTCCTATATTCGTCCAATATTGTACAAAAATTCTGCAAAGTAAGAATACTTTCAAACATAGAATTATTGATAGTTTATTTTTTATCAATTAAAATTCAAAGTGAGTAACAAAAAAATAAAAAATCATATCACTATTTGGTGCGATCACCCTTTAACCTTCAAAACAGAATCAATTTAACTAGTTACTCTTAAGGCCACGTCACACAGAGATAAATCTTTGGCAGATCTGTGGTTGCAGTGAAATCATGGACATATTGTTCCATTTGTACACAGCCACAAACCTGGCACTGATTGTCCACAATTTCACTGCAACCACAGATCTGCCGCAGATTTATCTGTGTGTGTGACAGGGCCTTTACAATCAGTTTTTAAAGGAACTCGGCATGAAGGTTGTTCCAAACATCTTTGAGAACTAACCGCAGACCTTCTGAGGAAATATAGGCTTGTGCAAAGCCTTTTGACTCTTCATGTAATCCAAGACAGACTTGATATTGAGATCAGGGCTCTGTGGGGAACAAATCATCACTTCCAGGACTCCTTGTTCTTCTTTACCCAGAAGATTGTTCTTAATTACATTGGATGTATGTTTGAGGTTGTTATCCTGCTGAGAGTAGAGGGTGCTTTACACGCTGCGACATCGCTAGCGATTGCTAGCAATGTTGAGCGCGATAGCACCCGCCCCCGTCGTTCGTGCACTATTTTGTAATAGCTGCCGTAGCGAACATTATCGCTACGGCAGCGTCACACGCACATACCTTGTCAGCGACGTCGCTGTGACCGCCGAACAATATCTCCTTCAAGGGGGAGGTGCGTTCGGCGTCATAGCCACGTCATCGCGACGTCACTAAGCAGCCAGCCAATAGAAGCGGAGATGAGCGGGATGTAACATCCCGCCCACCTCCTTCCTTCCGCATTGCCGGTGGACGCAGGTAAGGAGATGTTCGTCGTTCCTGCGGTGTCACACATAGCGATGTGTGCTGCCGCAGGAACGACGAATCACATCGTACCTGTGGCAGCAGCGATATTAAGGAAAGGAGCGACGTGTCAACGATCACCGTTTTTGAACGATTTTGCGATTGTTGATCGTCGCTCCTTGGTGTTACACGCTGCGATGTCGCTACCGGCGCCGATATGCGTCACTAACAACGTGACCCTGACGATATATCGGTAGCGATGTCGCAGCGTGTAAAGCACCCTTTAATTGGAGCCAAGCATAAGGCCTTCTTGATGTTACTACGTTTCTCAGCAGTGAGGAAACCATTAAGGCCGGGGCCACACTGGGGACTAATGCGATCCTCGCATGACACTTGGCTCACACTGGCAGCACAGCAGGAGCCGAGTGTCATGCGAGTGTCACTGCGACTGAGGTCCAATCATGCGATCGGACCTGAGCTTTCGGGGAATGGGCCAGCACTTAGAAGGGACGGGTCGGCGCTGAGGAGGAGAGGGAGGTATTTATTTCCCTCTCTCCTCCATTGACGGCTATTGCCATTCTCGCTCTGCACTCGCGGTACACTGGTGTACTGAGAGTGCAGTGTGATTTTTCTCTCGTCCCATACACTTGAATGGGTGTGAGAGAAATAAGGATCGCATTGCACTCGCCGCATGCTGTGATTGTTTTCTCTGTCCAATTAGGGATGAGAAAATAATCGCTCATGTGTGCTGGCACATAGGCTAATATTGGTCCGAGTGGAATGCGATGTTTTATCGCATTCCACTCGCTCCAATTTTCATGTCGTGTGTCTTAGGCCTGCTCAAATCTGCTGAAATGCAGCCATGGGCTGTGTGCACAGGCTGCGTTTTTTTTGCCGTGTTTTATTGTGCAGTTTGTTGCCCAAATCTGCATGTCTTTCCTTGTCCCGGCAAAGTCTGAGAACTCAAAAATGTTGTGCACAATGCTGTGCTGTGTCATATTGCTTTTTTTTTTTTATTTTTTTTATTTTTTTATTAGCTTGGAGGTTTTGGTGCACAAAAAAACTGCAGCATGTCAATTCTTTGTGTTTTTGTCCTTTGTTTTTTAGCCTTTCCAGCCATTCATTTTACAAAAAAAACCATATGTGACAAAAACACATGCGTTTTTTGTTGTTTTTTTGCCACAAGGTTCAGTTCATTTGTGAACAAATTTTCTGCAGCATGCGCACATATCCTTAACCTCTTCATGACTGGCCGATTTTCCGCTTTCCATTTTTTTTTTTGCCTTCCGAGAGCTGTAACTTTTTTATTTTTAAGTCAGTCTTGCCATATAAGAACTTGTTTTTTTGTGGAACGAGCTGTACTTTTAAAAGAAACCAAGATTATTACAATATAGTGTACTGGAAAACGGAAAAATATTCCAAATGTGGAAAAATTGCAAATAAAAAGACAATTTGATTTGTTTTTGAGATATTTTACTCAGTGTTCACTATATAGTGAAACTGATGTGTTGGTGTGATGTCTAAGGTCTATGCGAGTTTGTAGACACCAAACATGTATAGAGTAAAGGCCCCGTTACACGCAACGACATCGCTAACGAGATGTCGTTGGGATCATAGAATTCGTGACTTACATCCGGTCTCGTTAGCGACGTCGTTGCGTGTGACACATACGAGCGATCGCTAACGATGCAAAATACTCACCTAATCGTTGATCGTTGACACGTCGTCCATTTCCCAAATGTCATTGCAGGACGCAGGTTGTCCATCTTTCCTGAGGCAGCACACATCGCTACGTGCGACACCCCAGGAACGACGAACAACACCGTACCTGTGTCCTCCGGCAACGAGGTGGGCGTGACTTTCATGCAGCTGCTCTCCGCCCCTCCGCTTCTATTGGACGCCTACCTTGTGACGTCGCTGTGACACCGCACGAACCGCCCTTAGAAAAGAGACTGTTCGCCGCCCACAGCGATGTCGCTAGGAATGGAAGTATGTGTGACTGGTACTAGCGCTAGATATTGTGCGCCACGGGCAGCGATTTGCAAGGGCGGGTGCTTTCACAAGCGACATCGCTAGTGATGTCGCTGCGTGTAAAGCTCCCTTAAGAAGAAACAGATCAGCTCATCTGTTCAATCATGACGTGGATCATTGTTCCAGGGCGGTGTACGGAGAGCAAAACTTCTCGTTCAAAAGTGGAAAATTTTCCACTGTTGAATTTTTTTTTCCTCTGATGGATTACCAAACATGTATAGATTTACATTTTACGTAATGGGTTAAAAAAAAATCAGACATTTGTCCAAAAAAAAGTTGCGTACGTTTTGTGCCATTTCCGCGACCCATAGCGTTCTCATTTCTTCGGGATCTATGGCTCAGCGACAGCTTATTTTTTGCGCCTCGGGCTGATTTTTTTCACGGTACCATTATTGCTCCAATGCTACGTTTTGATCGCCGGTTATTGAATTTTGTGCAAAATCTGAAGCAACCAAACAACGTAATTTTGCTGTTTGGAATTTCTTTGCCGCTACACAGTTTACTGATCAGATTAATTGATTTTATATTTGTATCTGCCATTTCTGAATGTGGCGATACCAAATTTGTGTATATTTTTTTTTTTTAAACCTTTTAATTTTCAGTGGGACGAAAGGGGAGTGATTTTGAAGTTTTATTTATTTTTTTTTTTTAATTTTTCAAAACTTTTTTTTTTAAACGTTTTTTTAATTTATTTTACTAGGTCCCCTCGGGGACTATAAGGATCAGCTGTCTGATCGCTCATTCATTTCTCCCAATAAGACCAGCATCGCTTAGACTAGGAGAAATGACAATCTCTTGTAAGCTGCAGTACTCGTCTGCTTCTTACAGGTCCTTAGTCATGTGAGCTAGAGGAGTCAACACATGACCCTGTGCTACCATGACAACCATCGGATCGACGTGATCATGTCATGTGACTTACGGTGGCAGCCTGTGAGTACAGATCTACTGCGATCGCCGTTAACATGGCGCTGTCACATCTTGACAGCGCCATTTGAGGGGTAACAGGCATGGGTGGATAGCGATTCCACGCGTACCTACGAGGCACACGTCAGCTGTACAAATCAGCTGACATGTGCGTGGATCCTTGACTGCAGCCCGATGCAGCAGGTGAGGATTAACACTATAACCCCAGGGACGTAATATTACTGCCCACAGTCATTAAGGGGTTAAATGTGCAAGGAACCCCCACCATGCTTCACTGTTTCTGCAGACACTCATTGTTTAACCTATTCCTGTTTTTGTGCATGACCGACCTTATTTCCATGTCACAGTATGGCTTTTTGGCTGCAATTCTTCTATGAAAACCACTTCTGGGCACATTTGTGTAAACAGTAGATGCGTGTAGCTGGATTCCACTGGTTGCTGCCAGTTCCGAGTTGATGACACTGTTGGACATCTTCCAATCAAGAAGGACAGTAAGCCTGATGTACATTCATCTACTGCACTAAGAGACTTTGACCAACCATTGCATCTGTGGTTCTTAACGTTGCCCATTTTTTTGATGCTTATTCAAAAATGCATAATGGGGACATTTTTTTTTATTTTATTTTAATTTAAACTGATTAGCTCCTCCAGTTGGTGATGCACCACTGATTCTGGAACAGTTTTTTTTTTTTTTTTTTTCTTTCTTCAATACCCCTTTTATAAAGTTAAGCCAAAGGGAAGGGAAATTTAAGGTGTCAATTTTCTCTTCAACGAACTGATCGTGTACTACAGAACCTTGCTATGGCTATACCCATTGAGATGTTCTGTGGTGTACGCCCAGGTGGTAGAAGGGGGAAGTTCTTTCTTTATTATCTAGTGGCAAAACTGTTCTAGAATCGGATGAGCAGCACCAATTAAAGGAAGTACTCCTAGGTAAAAAAAAAAGTAATTTTAATCAGCTCATATTGAAACCTCAGTCTGATTTAACATCTTTTCCTGGGAGAGACTTTACTGATGCAGTATAACTATCTTGTTGCTGTGCTCACTCTTCTCGTGGAGTATGACCTGTGACATGAAGGTGTCTACCAGAACCTCACCTTTTGTAGCAGTATTTGGCTGATCCTCACCCAGTTTTAAGCCTCCTACACAACCATTTCTGTTTCAATTAATGAAAATGAAAATAATCACCTTTTTTGTATAATTAGTTACTCATACACTGGCCTAATATGCCTAAAAATTTGTTCAAGTGTACATAGAATTGATTAATTTATGCCAAATATTGATTTGATTTAGATTTTTTATTCATTCACTTTTAGTTTTCCTAATTGATAATTTATTTTTAACACTTCTGTTTAAAAACAAAACAAAAAAAATTCTTACTTTGCAGCATTTTTTTCCAGTATTTTTTTCTGCCTAAATGTTTTTGCAGAGTATGATATATGAATATATATGAATCTTATAATCTTATAATTCATTCCTGATATTGGTTCGAAAAACTGCATTAAAATAGCATGTGTAAACTGTTAATCATTAGTCTAGGTCTATTTGGCAACTTTGGCAATGCAACAGAAAGTCTCGAATGTCGCCTGACCAAAACAAACATTTTGACATCATCTTCATATCATGCAATCAGAATCAGCACGTAAACCTGACCGTAACCAAAGTCAGTGCTTTAATTAGTGTGGATCAATTCATGCAGACTACACTGTGTGCAGAATTATTAGGCAAGTTGTATTTTAGAGGATTTTTTTATTACTGATCAACAACTATGTTCTCAATCAACCCAAAAGACTCATAAATAGCAAAGCTTAATATTTCTGGAGGTTGGAGTGGTTTTTTTTTTTTTAGATTTGGCTATCTTAGGAGGATATCTGTTTATGCAGGTAACTATTACTGTGTAGAATTATTAGGCAACTTAATAAAAAAAAACAAATATATTCCCATCTCACTTGTTTATTTTCACCAGGTAATACAATATAACTGCACAAAATTTAGAAATAAACATTTCTGACATGCAAAAACAAAACCCAAAAATTAGTGACCAATATAGCCACCTTTTCTTGATGATGACACTCAACAGCCTACCATCCATAGATTCCGTCAGTTGCTTGATCTGTTTACAATCAACATTGCGTGCAGCAGCCACCAGCCTCCCAGACACTGTTCCGAGAGGTGTACTGTTTTTCCCTCCCTGTAGATCTCACATTTTATGAGGGACCACAGGTTCTCTATGGGGTTCAATTCAGGTGATCAAGGGGGCCATGTCAGTATTTTTCATCTTTTAGACCTTTACTGGCCAGCCACACTGTGGCGTAGTTGGATACATGTGATGGAGCATTGTCCTACATGAAAATCATGTGTTTTTTTAACGATACCAACTTTTTCCTGTACCACTGCTTGAAGAAGTTGTCTTCCAGAAACTGGCAGTAGGTCTGGGAGTTGAGCTTCACTCCATCCTCAAACTGAAAAGGTCCCACAAGTTCATCTTTAATGATACCAGCCCATACCAGTACCCCACCTCCACCTTGCTGGTGTCTGAGTCGGAGTGGAGCTCTCTGCTCTTTACTGATCCAGCCTCTGGCCCATCCATCTGGCCCATCAAGAATCACTCTCATTTCATCAGTCCATAAAACCTTTGAAAAATCAGTCTTAAGATATTTCTTGGCCCAGCTTGACACTTTTATCTTATGTTTCTTGTTCAAAGGTGGTGGTTTTTCAGCCTTCCTTACCTTGGCCATGTCCCTGAGTATGGCACACCTTGTGCTTTTTGATACTCGAGTACTGTTGCAGCTGTGAAATATGGCCAAACTGGTGGTAAATGGCATCTTGGCAGTTTCACGCTTGATTTTCCTGAATTTATGGACAGTTATTTTGCACCTTTCTTGCCCAACACGCTTCTTGCGACCCTGTTGGCTATTTTCCATGAAACGCTTGATTTGTTCGGTGATCACTAGTCAAACGTTTGGCAATTTCAAGACTGCTACATCCCTCTGCAAGACATCTCACAATTTAGGACTTTTCAGAACCCATCAAATCTCTCTTCTGACCCATTTTGCCAAAGGAAAGGAAGTTGCCTAATAATTAAGCACACCTTATATAGGGTGTTGATGTCATTACACCACACCTCTCCTCATTACAGAGATGCACATCACCTGATTTACTTAATTGGTAGTTGGCTCTCAAGCCTATACAGCTTGGCGTAGGACAACATGTATAAAATTTATCATGTGATCAAAATACTCATTTGCCTAACAATTCTGCACACGGTGTATGCACAGATTCAGAATGTCATTATTTTATTCTTGCACTCCATTTCTCCTGCAAATATATTAATTGCAACTAATGAATGGACAACATGTGATTTGTGCATCTTGTGAGTTAGTATAATAAGTTGTATTGATTTAATTTACCAAAACGGAAAAGACAGAATTGCTGTCAGGACACTCCGAACATAACTAGTCACCCAGTCGCTAATGTATAGCGTAAATAAATGTATGGAGACGAAGAGGCAAAAAAAGGAAAAGTAAAATGTCTCCACTGCCTCAATATTTTTATAATGGTATACTTTATGCACCATGAAGTTAGGCCATATAGTTTAGAACTTGTCCAGAGGACCTAAACAATTTTTTTTTATTTTTTTTATTTATTTTTTTTTTAAGTGCTCAGTCTGGTGTTAAAAAAATAAATAAATAATAATAACAATACAAATGTAATATATAAAGATGAGTATGTGTATCCATGTTTGTATGTCCAATATGAAAACTAGTAGCAGGAACAAGCAGTACTGTCCACAGCCCATGCAGAAAATCCAATTTATTTAAACGCGTGCATTTGGACAGTGCCGCTTCTTCCTTCTACTGGTTTTCATCTTGGTGATCTCCTCACTGTGGAGTGTGGACACCGAGCCAGCATTTACCTCCAGAGGTCTAGAGCAGACTTTCTCCTTTTCCAGCCGTTTTACAAGGTAACCCCGTAGTAGTGCAGGACTGTTTCTTCTTCGATTGATACTATGTGTGTGTGTGTGTGTGTGTGTGTGTGTGTGTGTGTGTGTGTGTGTGTCCGCTAAAGTAATCCACAACGTCGCATTTACAATCACAAATTTTGTACAGCCGCCTCTTACTTGACTCAGGGAACGTCATAGACTATGTTTTAAGGGGAAAATTTAACCCTGCGCTTTAGTTATTCACCAAAACACCTGCTTGCATTACAGTCAATGGAGCTGGGAGCTACAGGTCATTAATAGGAGCTCTTATTGGTTGCTATAGGCAACGAAGGACAGTTATAGTATAAAAAGCTTATGTGTGAGGTAATATATCGGGACACACAGAGGGAGGGAGGGACACACAGAGGGAGGGAGGGACGCACAGAGGGAGGGAGGGACACACAGAGGGAGGGAGGGACACACAGAGGGAGGGAGGGACACACAGAGGGAGGGAGGGACACACAGAGGGAGGGAGGGACACACAGAGGGAGGGAGGGACAGAGACGGGGAGGGAGGGACAGAGACGGGGAGGGAGGGACAGAGATGGGGAGGGAGGGACAGAGACGGGGAGGGAGGGACAGAGACGGGGAGGGAGGGACAGAGACGGGGAGGGAGGGACAGAGACGGGGAGGGAGGGACAGAGACGGGGAGGGAGGGACAGAGACGGGGAGGGAGGGACAGAGACGGGGAGGGAGGGACAGAGACGGGGAGGGAGGGACAGAGACGGGGAGGGAGGGACAGAGACGGGGAGGGAGGGAGACACAGACAGACAGACACTTAGTTACTATCCCGGGCAACGCCAGGTACTACAGCTAGTTAATAATAATAATAATAATGATGATGGTACCATCTGCAGCTCCTGCTCCATAGCTTATATGGATCTTGCTGGTCTCCACTTCTTGCACTTATCTCGACGCAGGAAATACCCGCTCAACCAATCATTGACAGAGGTGGGTCCCCTCTGTGGCCAGTGATTGGCTAAACTGGGATCTCCTATCATTTACAATGTGTTGAGACAAGTTCAGGAAGTGGTGACTGACACAGACTGAGTAAATGAAGAAACCGTAGAGATTGTTGTATGGGAGAATAACTTTTTTTTTTAAATATTTTTGTTACCTACTAGACAACCCCTTTAAAATATATTTACTAATTTAGCATCCTCTTCCAAGCGTGTATCAGCTGCATAAAACTTGGTTCCCACTTACAACCGTTTTCCACAACAGTTTCCAGTATTTTTCATGTAACGCATAGTGCAGTCTGCATGCAATTCTTAACATATAAAATATCAAAATCCTGTGGTCTGTCAGGATGCAGTAACAGAACAGATCTGTCACATTGGTTATGGCTACATCCTAAACCAAAGCCTTGACGTTCGTGTGAAGAGAGCCTTGATAAGAGGGCTTCATTTATAAAAATAGAAAGTGGAGCAGCTGCCTCCACTTAATACTACAGGTCGCAAAATACCAGAAAAGACCAGATTGGCGGATACTGGCCCATTAAGGTATACTCTGTCAGATACTTTAGACAGCTACATTATGGACAACATGTTAGTGTAACAGTTGCAATCAGATTGATTTTCTGTCATTTTGTGGAATGCAATGACCCTTTTTAAAGGTCTGTGCCAAGGACAGTCACTGGGGCACGATAAATGTACCTAGCTTCTCTTTCTGACTGGACATAGATTAATCACATGTTTATATACTCTGCCAGGGCCACATTTTACTGTATATTCTTCCTTGATTGTTGTTTTTTTTTCTTAAAAAAAAAATAAATAAATAAATTGTGAGAATATTAATGACCAGTCATTACTTCTTTGAAGCTTAGTTAAATGGAATATCAGGGAAAATAACTCTGTTTAATTAGGGTGCAGATGAAAATCCAATCTGACCAAAATTCAGCTGGTTTTGTTCAGACTACCATTGAACAAATACCTAGTTAGTGTTTATAGAGCTTTACATAGCAACATTAATGGCACTTTGTGAGAATTAGGATCGCATGAGCCACAAATTGATTTTTTTTTTTGTTGCTACTTGGCAAAAAATAGAATTATGCCCAAGTGCCACTATAATTTATTCCAGATTCACTGCACTGAGCAAATGCACCTTTACTAAAAGACATGGTGGTTCATAGGGTATATTTGACATGAGCTCTTGATATTAAGAGCTTTTATGCATAGATATAGACGGTTGTTCATAATGCTCTTTCAGCCACCACCTATTACCCCCAACTCTCGCATGACATGCCCATATGCCTGAACAGGTATTTAAAGTACACCAATCACCATGATTTTCCTATATAACCTAAAGCCAGTGCTGATTCTATACATACCTGCAGTGTTCAGCTCGGATGTATAGGTTTTAAAACCCAAGCAAGTAAAGATTGTAAAATGTGCAGCTTTTTGATTGACAGCAGCTGCCGATCAGCTGATAGCTGAGGTGGGTATTCATAGTGATTCCCGCACCCCTGCCTGTCCGTCCACCTGTTCTGATGTTATACCCATGTGATATTTCAAGCATACACCAAAAATGCTGTAGAATCATGCTAGGGCTTATTTTCAGGGTAGGTCTTTTTTTTTTTTTTGGGAAAACAGGGTAGTTGGGACACTATACACGCATACAGTCCAACAGTGCTGTACTTCTACTTTTTACAATGGCAGATATGGAAGCAGTCAAGCAAGCTTGCTTGGTTATATTCCTATCTACAAGCGATATATGGGCGTACATCTTATGTTGTTCGCAAAAGGAGTCCTTTCACCAGTTTTTCACGACACTGAAAATATCCAAAAAGCACTTCCTTTTGTTACATCTTCTTTGCAAAGTTACAAATATACGGTAATTGTTTTTGTTCCTATGCTAAAACATACTGTAAGTATGCTACAACATACCGAAAGATTTCTGTAATATTAGTCAATGGGCAGACTGTTAAAATTGATGGCACATATTTGCGAACATTTGCACAGTGGATATTTAGAGCCATCCAATATAAAAGGGTTGCGAGTTGCCCCCTCCCACCCAGTATATTCCTGTGTCTTGGAGCATGTACAAGTGATGATGTGTATGCTACTAGAATGACATTACTAGTAACTTACAGTATCACAAAAGTGAGTACACCCCTCACATTTTTGTAAATATTTTATATCTTTTCATCGGACAACACTGAATATATGACACTTGATACAATGGAAAGTAGTCAGTGTACAGCTTTGTATAACAGTGTAAATTTAGTGCTCTCTAAACTCACACAGCCATCAATGTCTAAACCGCTGGCAACAAAAGTGAGTACACCCCTAAGTGAAAATTGCCAAATTGTCCCTAATAAGCCATGTTCCCTCCCTGAAGTCAGGTGACTCATTAGGTCTGAACGGTATCCGTTGCATTGCGTTGTGTAACGGATGCACCGGATGCTGCAAAACAACGCAATTCATTTTGATTTTTTTTTTTTTTACAGTTTTACCAGCGGCAGACTATTGTGAACGATCAGCTGATCGCTCCCTGCAGCCGGCCGCCGGGTGATCAGCTGATCGCTCCCAGTAGGCGGCCGCCGGGTGATCAGCTGATCGCTCCCAGTAGGCGGCCGCCGGGTGATCAGCTGATCGCTCCCAGTAGGCGGCCGCCGGGTGATCAGCTGGTTTGCTCCCTGCAGCCGGCCGCCGGGTGATCAGCTGGTTTGCTCCCTGCAGCCGGCCGCCGGGTGATCAGCTGATCACTCCCAGTAGCCGGCCGCCGGGTGATCAGCTGATCACTCCCAGTAGCCGGCCGCCGGGTGATCAGCTGATCACTCCCAGTAGCCGGCCGATCAGCTGATCGCTCCCGGCCGCCGGGTGATCAGCTGATCGCTCCCTGCAGCCGACCGCTGGGTGATCAGCTGAGCGCTGTCACTTTCCGGCGCCCGCTCAGCTGAACGTTCGGCCACCGCGAGCCAAAATAAAGTTTGATTTAAAAAAAAAAAGCATGCGCAGTGAAATCCAGAGGATTCCGCTGCTCAAAACAACGTTACATGCTGCGTTCCTCCCGCTGGGCGGAAGCAACGCAGGTCCTTTTGGTACAATCCGTCAACCATACTAGTCTATGGGAAACAGCGGAATCCGTTAACGGATTCCGCTGTTTTCCAAAAGGGCGGATTGCAACGGAAGGAAAACAACGCAAGTGTGAAAGTACCCTTAACTGGAAGTTCAACATGGCACCTCATGGGAAACCATTCTCTAAAGAACTGAAAAGGAAAAAAAAAAAATTGTTGCTCTACATAAAGATGGTATAGGTTATAAAAAGATTGCCAACACCCTGAAACAGAGCAGCAGCATGGTGGCCAAGACCATACCAAGGTTTAACAAGTCAGGTTCCACTTAGAACTGATCTCATTATGGGTGACTAAGGATGCTGAGTGCATTTGCTCAGCGTCAGATCCAGAGGTTGGCTTTTCAAAATAGACATATATGAGTGCTGCAAGCATTCCTACAGAAGATAAAGGGGTCGGGGGGAGGAGTTAGCCTGTCGGTGTGCCCAGAGCATACGCCGCACACTGCATAAAATTGTTCTGCATGTCTGTCATCCCAGAAGGAAGCCTCTTCCAAAGATGATGCACAAGAAAGCCTGCAAACAGTTTGTGAAGAGAAGGATTACTGGAACCATCTCCTGTGGTCTGATGACAAAAATAAAATAATTTGGATCAGATGGTGTCAAACGTGTGTGGAGACAACCAGGGGAGGCGTACAAAGGGAAGTGTGTCTTGCCTACAGTCAAGCATGGTGGTGGCACTGGCATGGTTTGGGGCTGCATGAGTTCTGCCGGCTGTGGGGGGCTACAGTTCATTTAGGGAACCATGAATGCCAATATGTACTATGACATACTATAGCAGAGCATGATCCCCCTCCCTTTGGAAACTGGGCCATAGGCCAGTATTCCAACATATCATCGACCCCAAACACAAGACGAACACTGGCTTGCTGAAGAAACTGAGGGTAAAGGTGCTGGAATGGCCAAGCATGTCTCCAGACCTAAACTCTATTGAGCATCTGTGGAGCATCCTCAAACGGAAGGTAGATGGAGCGCAAGGTCTCTAACATCTACCAGCTCCCTAATATTGTCATGGAGGAGAGGAAGAGGATCTAGTGGCTCCTGTGAAGCTCTAGTGAACTCCATACCCAAGACAATTAATTCAGTGCTTGAAAATAATGGTGGCCACACAAAAAAATTGACATTTTGGGCACAGTTTGGTCATTTTCACTTAGGTGAGTACTCATTTTAGTTGCCAGTGGTTTTGACATCGCTGCTAAAGTTATTTAGAGGGCACCACATTTACACTATTATACAGCTGGACACTGACTACTTTACATTGTATCAAAGTGTCATATCTTCAGTGCTGTCACATGAAAAGATGTAATAAAATACTTTAAAAAAAAAAAATGTGATGGGGTGTACTCACTTTTGTGATCTACTGTATATAGATTTGATCTGGATTATTTTTTCTTAAACACTACATATGTGGACTTTCATTTCTAAACGTACAGTAATATACTTGTAAATGTTTCCCATTCGAGTTCATGGCCCCAATAGTTGTCCAAATTGGAGCAGAATTGTGTGGAGTATATTTGGAAAGCTGGGAATACACTTCAGACGTGCTCATAGTTTGCTTTTGGGTTGGTGGTCTATGTTGCCCAACTGCACAGGAAGATATTTTGCAATAGAAGAATGTTTCCATAGTAACAAGATCAAATTCTAACATTCCTAATGAGGTTATCTCTAAGATCGCTGTAGTTACAATAACCATAATCTAAAAGATATTTCTTTTTGACAGGTCAGATATTTTTTATTTATTTTTTTATATCTTGAAACTAATAATTAGGGGGTTTCCATCAGCTGATTTGTGCTGCTCAACCCACGGGCAGCGTGAATTAGAGCCTGGCTGCACAAAACTTATATAGTATGACGAGCCATCCTTAAGGGTGCTTTACACGGTGCGAGATCGCTAACGAGATCGCTAGCGATGTCGCAGCCCTTTAGTGCACGGTCTCTTTCCAACAATTACCTGCATCGGCTCTTTCCAGCACCGATGCAGGTACCTTTTTTTTCGAATTATAAGACGCACTTTTCCTCCCAAAAATTTGGGAGGAAAATGAGGGGTGTGTCTTAAAATCCGAATATAGCTTACCGGGGGGATAGTAGAGAGGGGTCACTGGAGGCAGGACAATATTGTGCTCCTGTGTGCGGCGCCCGGTGCAGCTCTGTGGGGCGGCCGGCACGGCTCCCTTGTGGGGCGGCCGGCGCGGCTCCCTTGTGGGGCGGCCGGCGCGGCTCCCTGTGCTGCCCGGCGTGGCTCTCAGCGGCCGGTTGGTGCTGCCCGGAAAGGCTCTGTGCAGCGGTCTGTGCTGCTGTGTGCTGGTGCTCAAGATATCAACGGTAAGTTCTTCAAATAATGGCGCCCATAGTCGACGCATGCGCAGATAGAGCTCTTGGCTCAAGCTCCCATCTGTGCAAGCGCCGACTGCGGCCGCCATTTCTTTGAAGTCCGCACCGCCCACATCTTCAGAATGGCCAGTGCCCGCAGCGAGCACTAGCACACAGCAGCGTCGGCTGGCCCAGCACAGCAGCGCATCAGCACACAGCAGTGCCGGCCACCCCAGCACAGCTCCGCAGTGAGTATCTGGGCCCCCTCTGCACTGCCCGTAGCATGGACCTGCTCCACCACTACCGCTGCCTCCTGTGACCCCCGACTCCACAACTGCTGCTGCACACCGGACACCACCGGATTATAAAACAGACCCCAGATTTTTACTTTTTTTTTTTCTTTTTTAGCTCTAAATTTGAGGTGCATCTTATAATCCGGTGCATTTTATACAATGAAAAATACGGTAATTGTCAGGTCTTTTCTGGGTGTATACTTGGAGAAAGTCCTATCAATCAATTGGACCTGCACTTAAAAAAGCCATCCGAGGGGCGGCACCGAAATAAACTGTTCCTGAAACGCCAGTGTTTAAGAGAACATTATACCTGGCTACAATTGTGCAGCCGGGCTCTGATTTAATGCTGCCAATGGTTTAAGCAGCATAATGACAGATTCCCTTTTAAAGAGGTCATATCAGTGCTCCTGATGTCTCTGCTTTAGTACACTCAGGAGGATTTGCTGCCATTTGTAGTTGTTTCCACCCACATGACACTATTGGATATATCCGTGTGTATAGGGACAACACCCCTGCGCCCCCACCCGCAGAGCCGAATTGTCAATCTATTCCTACATTTCTTGGCGGACCAAGAGAAAACACACAACACACAATTATAAAAAAAATATGTGTGTGTGTGTAAATATATATATATATATATATATATATATATATATATATATATATATATATATATATATATATATATATATGTATGTGTATTCTCCAGAACTGTTATTTCATAAGAAATACTAGTGTTTACTAAACCAGATAAGTCAGGGGAGAAGATAAATCCCCTTTTAATTTTCCAACAATCACTATTAATATAATCTGCCATTTTCTGACAGATTGTACTAGAAATTTCTGTACTGAAACTCTGCAAATAGTTTGGCGCAATAAGCCCTAAGCGGCACTCACAATAATAATGTGATTTGTGATGGGTTTATTAAAACAGACTTAAATCTTACAAGGTGGTAATGGTTTTATATTGCTGGTAAGCCTCGGATATAGCCGCATTTACAGTTTTATTGTCCGAGCAGAAAAATGCCGGCTGATTAGCTATAGCACAGCAGAAGAACTTTGAGCATTGCATCCATAGAGAGCAAGGGAGCATGAGAAACATGAAACGCCAAAGATAACTAGAAATGCTGACAAACATTGGTGCATGATGTGTGTGTGTTTTCCTCAGTGGCTACACTCATTAGGATGTAGCTTTCTGTCACGTGACTGCTATACTTCCCACGGTAAGCTTATAATAAGCACTCTACGGTTCTTCTTCATTCATTGTCTATGGGCACCATTAGTCATTTCTACAAGGCTGATCTCTGGGAAGCTGTCCAGTCATCATTAGTTCAGCCTAGATAAAAATGATTAAAGCAGTTCAGTCACCTCCTTGCTGCATATACTGTAGCTGACAATGGCTGAAGGGGTTAAAATCCGCGCTGCTGTTGAATGAGGAAGCCAGACAAGTCCTAAAAGGTGATTTTATTCAACGCGTTTTGGAGTGAAACTCCTTCATCAGGACAATCTCCATTCATATAGGGATTTCCTGATGGAGTTTCACTTTGAAATGCGATAAATAAAATCACCTTTTTGGATATGTGCACACGATCAGGACCCGCTGTGTCCTGGACATGGCGGGTCCTGTCCTGGGGGGCCGCAAGTCTCCTCCACAGGAGACCGCAGCTGCTCATGTCCATGATCTGGGCTTGGGCACTTGTGGTCTCTTGCTGTTTTCTCCCTGCGAGAACACTCACATCTCCACAGCAAAGAATTGAAATGCTTGTGGCCCGGGAAGCCGCTCCGCAGGTCTGTTTACGCTTCGGGCAGTACACGCACAGTGTGCATGGGATTTCTAGAATCCCATCCAATGTGCTTGTACTGCACATCGCAGCGTTTTGGATGCAGCTGAAACTCACTGCATTCAAAACACTGATCATGGACACGCGGCCTTTGGACTTGCTTTGATTCCTCATTCAATAGCAGTGTGGATTTTAACCCCCATCACCCATTGTCAGCTATCTGCCAGAACGTTCATGTTGCCCCCTCAAAGACAAATGTTCAATTCTGTATGATTATGGTGTCACATAGTTTAATTCTTGTAGTGTGCTGCCAGTGATGTCAAGGAGCAGTCCAAAGAGTTCGTGATATGCAGTCTGCGCCAACCAACTGCTGATTGTCCACATAGAGAGTTAATACAAACTGCTCAAACACATGCCAAGAAGACAACACATATTGGCCCGATCTTGGTTTATACAAGCCTTTTGGACATGTTCTGCACATAGCATAATAACTTAGGTTACCCACCGTGTTTTTTGCTTTTTTTTGCCAGACTAGATTAAATGTTTTCTAAATGTGTCCATGAAAAGCTATTATTGACAAAATTCAACAGAGTATTACCTCATCCTTTTTCTATTAGTTAATTATTAATTTGCAGACAACTGACTGCCTCACTTTATACAATGTTGTGACCACATAAGCTCGGTCACCATTAATGCTTTCCATTCTTCATCTAGCTCATGCATTAGAAATTACACAGTATAGCCAGCTCCAAATCTCTTATTAGTGAAACACGACCAAATTGTTCTAATTGACTGCAATTATTCCATTTGTTCCCTGACATAAATACATCATGTAATAGCTGAAATATGAATGCATCAGTGATTGGGCTAAGCATAGCCTTTTATATAATATCCTAAACCAATCTACATTAAATTTAAGGCCCCATACACTATATACTAGTGTCATCTGAATACTCCAATATTGGCGGGCTCGCACGCTAGTCTAATGCTTGTGGGGGGGGGGGGATTAGGATCCACCATATGAAATTTCAGACCGCTGATCCTTTTGTTCTTGATGAGATGAGAAGCCATCAGAAGAGTCTGGCAGCGGCTCTAGTAGAAAACTAAGGAGCCCTCGGCAGAATTACAATACCTTTTATCAATCTGTGTCTGGGCAGTTTTGCCCACTCCACTGAAATGGGCGGAGAGGAGCTGGACAGCGGCACAGTGGGGGGGTGACAGCACAGCTCGTATAGTTCCTGACAAGTGCACCAGAAATCTTACTCCAATCCCTGATTGGAGTAAGATTTCTGGTGTAACACATGGAGGAGTACACCACTCGTCAGACACTCCAGACTGATGAAGAGGCATGTACTACTTCATGAATCTCACTGTCCCTTGGGGAGTTTCCCACACCAATATATACCAGCCAATCAGGCCCCACTCGCCCCCTCCTCAGAAAACGGGAGGGGGAGAGAGGAGCCTGGAGAGAGAGCAGAGTTTAGTTTCAGTCAGTCTGCAGGAGGAGAGAGGACTGGAGGCAGCCCCTGTGTGGGGCTAGGAGAAGTGGCAGTAAGGGCCTCAGGAATAGGCCAGCCACTTGTGGGCCCTGAAGTGGACCGGGAAAGGGTAGTGGCCCCCCCGGTGCCAGCTGTCGGGACCCTGTCCGGACCTGTGCACGGAGCAGACACAGACACAGACCGCAGGCAGGAGAACAACACCTGAATTACACACACGGGTGTTGGACCCGTCCTCACAGCATCCGTGGGCACCAGTTACCAGCAATTTGTTTTTTAAAAGACTCTGTGTATTTCTTCCATCTCCGATCCTGACCCTCCACATCAATCCAGCTTCATCCAGCACCACGATAACTGAACTGTGAGTGTACTATTCCCTGCAATCCTTACCACCACCACAACTCCCAATTGGGCCCCGGGACTACACCTCCCCTACCCGTGGAGGGGATTCCACCTTGCTGCCCCACACCACCAGTCCCGGGCACGGTCCCCAGAGGCAGCGGCGGTGCCACCATCTCATCACCGCAACTCACGGGTGGCGTCACGGACAATTCCCTTGTACATAATCCCCTTTTTGCTGTGGAGCCTAGGATCACAGACCGGGTCACGCCACCGTACACCTACAAAAGTGACCTCTTGGCCCGGATCTGAGTACCCCTTATCCCTGGGCGACACACTAGTAGCATACATAAAAAGATCTTTTAGAAAAAGTAATTCTAAAGATCCTTTTATGATATGTTAATGAGGCCAGGAACTAGTCGCAAGGGTGTTAGTTCCTGCACTCATTCTATTTTCTTAGCATGACAGCACACCCACAGTGGTATGCTAACATGCTATTCAATGCAGCATCACCAGCAGTGACGCGTGTTCCTGTGACCGCTGATCAGAAGTCTCAGCACTTCCGGTCATGCGCACTAGACCTCTCTGAAGCCAGGACGGGTACACCTGGCTTCATACTGCGCATGACTGGAAGTGCCCGGGCATTCAGATCACCGTACACAGGTATGGTCGTCAGCACTCGTGATGCTGCATTGACTAGCATGTTGGCATGCTCCTGTGGGCGTGCTGCCAAGCTAAGAGAGCGGAATGGGCCCAGGAACTAACACGCTTACGACTAGTCCCTCGCTCATTAGCAGATCATGAAAGATCTTTAGAAATACTTTTTCTAAAGATCTCTTTATCTATGCTAGTGTATACAGGGACGGATAGGCAGGGATTAGCAATATGCACCCAGGACTGCTCATGGTTCTGGGTGCATATTGCATCTAACAGGTTCCCTTTAATGAATCAGGGGCGCAGGTCTTTTCTGTTCAACACAATTGTAATATAATGATCTGCTCAAACATTAGCTCTACATGTGACTGCCTGCACCTAGGGATTAATTCAATCTTAATAGTAATGATAACAATAATATAATAATGGTTGTTTTTTTGTTTTTTAGAAAATGGATAGGACGTTACTTCCGAAAGCTTTCTTTCTCATTTTCTGACGTATTGACACTTGATGTGATGTTGCAAACAAAAATATATAAATGAAGGATCTCTTCAAGGCAATCTTAGCGTAAGGATAGATGCAATGGAAATGTAGTATTATATGCGAGTCATGGCCAAACATTCATTACATGACTAGCCAAAATCAAGAGCTGTACGTTGTTAGTTACCTTCTACTCTGGCTAATGAAGTGAGTCCTACCGTAAGTGGGCACATTTAACAAAATCCAGCATTCCGTAAGAGAGGCATGTATGTTGTTGAGTAACAGATGTGGTAACGGATGCTGCCAACCCAAATATATTAAAAAAAAAAAAAAATTCTGCATCCAGCTGGAATAACAAAGCTTATAAACAAGGAAGAGGAAGCTGTGAACGTACGAATATATTTGTGGGGAATGTAAAGCAAGACGGGATTGTAATCATTTCTGCTGCGGAAATCTACATGGATGAGCTCTGGTTCATCTGTTGGTCCTTAGTAAATTCAGTGTGTGAAGCCTAGTCCACATAGTAACCGCAGTGTTGAATGAGCTCCACATCACGATCTCTTAAAGCCATACAATGTGGTGATTTACGCTTTGTGGCAGCTTTGACAGACTTTATTGCAATAGGCAAGATCCACAGTGAAGTCCGAAGCATAAATTGACAAGCTGCGGATTTCAGACCCACAGTCCCGGTTAATTTTAAGCTGCTGATTTTCTCCACAGTGAGTGCATGAGACATTGTAAATCTCACTCACAATGCTGCTTATGTAAAGCACAGCAGATACGGTATTCTGCCTGGAAAATCAGGGCATAAAATCCGCAGCGTATTCACCCCATAAGAACAAACCTGGAAATTATGCACTTTTCTTTCCACAGTATATATTGCGTCATCAGGATCCAAACCCTGTCTTTCTACTACAAGGCCCTGTGTGCACACTGCAGATTTGTTTCTTCAGCAAAAAAACGCACCCTCTGGCAGAATACCGCAACTCTGGGCGAAAAAACGCATGCGTTTTTACCACTTTTTGGTGCGTTATGTCCCTGCGTTTTTTTATGCTTTTTACCATTGCGTAATGCCATAAATAACACTGGGACCTGTAGAAAAAGTCATGCTGCTTCTTTTTGCTGCAGAAAAACTGCAGCAAAACCTGTAAGAAATAAAGACGCAATGTGCACACAGCATTTGGATTTCTCATAGACTTTGCTGGGGAAGGACTGCAAGTTTATTAACACAAACTGCACCAATTCTGCACCAAAAGCGTGGCAAAGAACGCAGTGTGTGCACAGGGCCTAATTTGGATGTTACAGTAAAGACATCTGGAATGGGTCCTGTACATTTTTCTCCACTGCAGACCCAGACTTGGAATCTGATTGAAATGAGGCCCTAGCCACAGCGACCAGACATCCAGTAAGAATTACAGACCGGTTTTTATGAGTGTATTGGATTCATTTACTTTTGGTACTTCCCCATTTTTACCATCACTGTGGCATCTGTTTTTCTCATATGCAAAAATCTAAGCTTCTACCTATTAAACAGTAAAGCATGCACTCAGATCACACACCAATGGCATCCCGTGCGCTGTCCGTTCTTTTACATGCCCAAAGGTTTTGTGAATAAATTTGCTCTACAAAATCAGACCAGGCAGTAGGAAACACTAACGGGCTCTCACATTAAAAGTGTGCATATAAGGAGACACCGGTCAGTTAAAGGGAACCTGTCATGTCTTCTATTTTTCTATTTTATATATACAGTATAGATATATGAATATATATATATATATGATATTATATATATATATATATATATATATATGATATTATATATATATATATATATATATATATATATATATATATATATATATATATATATATATATAATTATATATATATATATATATATATATATATATATAATTATATATATATATATATATATATAATTATATATATAATATGATATATATTGTGTATGTATGTATGTGTATATATATATATATATATATATATATATATATATATATAAATATAAATTATAATTTCATTTAAAACAAAGCAGGAGCGGTTTAATATTCTATATAGAATATTAAACCGCTATTGCTTTCTTTTAAATGAAATTATATATGTGCATCACTAACAAGGTTTAAAAAAAAATAGATAAATACATGGAATTTTTTTTAATCTTGACAAAAAACAAAAACAAACAAACAAAAAACTTTACTTGCTTAGGTGAGTGTATTACATCCCTTAGGTTTCAATCATAGCAGTGATGCTTTTGCGGGGTTCAGTCACTGTCACTGAAGTTCAGGCACAGTTCTTTTTTGAACTTCACAATTCCCGCTTTGTAATCGATTACACCACAGATTCTTCACCACTTCTCTGCTGAGCTCTCTCTGTTACGCTCACATGGTCGTGACACACCACAGGTCCTTCGCCATCACTTCTCCGCTGTTTAGTGCCGGCCATTAGGGTTACATGGTCGTGACATCACCACAATTCCTTCACCACTTCTCCAATACTGAGCTCCAGACATAAGCAGAGGAGAAGTTGTAGTGAAATACCTGTTGTGATTTCACGATCATGTGACCGTATTTGGTGGAGTTAAGTGAAGAAGTGGTGGTGAAGGACATGTGGTGGTGATATGACCACGTGACCATAATAAGCGGAGCTCAGCAGAGAAGTGGTGGTGAAGGACCTGTGGTGATCAGCAGAGGGGAAGTGGTGTTGAAGGACCTGTAGTGATGTCATGACTATGTAACCGTAATGGGCAGAGCTTAGCAGAGGAGAATCAGTGGTGGAGCCGGACCAAGTTCAAAAAAGAATCTTGCCTGAACTTGAGTAATCGGGATTGAACCCAGCAAAAGCACCCCATGACTGAAACCTAAGTTATGTACTGCATTCACCTATGTGTGTCTTTTTTTTTTTTTTTTTTTTTTTTTTTTTTTATGATAAATAAAACATTTTTAGAAACCATGTGGAGATGAACATTGCATCATTTAAAACACATTAGAGGCATTTTAATATAAAAAACATGACCGGTTCACTTTAAGCAGAGCTTGCAAGGAGAAGGGAAGACACACAACACAGATACTTGTATTCAAACCCAGCCTTTTTAAAATGTAGGCTACGATTCATCATAGTGTGTGTTCAAGAATTGTGACATATAACGCCATTAAATATCGCAGAATATATGCTTAATATGTTGCAACTTTTGGCGTCTGTATACCAGTTTCGTACAGCTCTGCCAAGCTGGGAAGGAGTCAGGACAGGGACAGGGCGTAACACCCGACTAATAAATTCTTTAAAAGCACCCGCATTACATAGACGATAAATATTACTCCAGTACCAGACTGCTGTAATGTTTCTGGTGAGGCGCATTCTACTGATAAGATGCACCTAATTCGTTAAGTGGTGTGTCCCTCTTAATAAATTAGGTGCAATCCATTTCTGCACTCCCATCATTAAGCCTGGCATATGAAATGCCAGTATTCATGAATCAGGGCCTGAAATTAAATTGTAGTTATTTGCAATTAAGGCACACATATTTATGTCATGCAGCCTGTGGTCAGGGCATAGAGTTGAGCGGATAGGGAAAAATCCGGGTCCGGCGGCTACCCGGTGGGTTGATAAAGAAGTCCGGATCCGATCCGGAGTTCGGCCCCATATATGTCAATGGAGGGGGGAGGAGGGAGGAGAGAGAGAGAGAGCGCGCTCTCAAACCGTGCGGATCCGGATTTTGCCGATCCGGATCCGCTCAACACTAGACAGGATGAATTTGCAGTATCTAGTAAATTTAAAGTCAGTGGACCATGTTTTGGCTTGTGGAATCTTTGCTTTGTAACTAAATGCTACATTGCCTACTATTCTGTAACTGGCACTGTTAGGATCAGGGGAACAGAGGCAAAGGAGAGGAGTTATTGATGGCTGATGCTGCAGTATCCCAAGTGTGTAAAACTAATTGTCTGCACAGTCATCAGATTTCTAATCAGCAGCGCACCATTGGGATGTGAGGAAACAGGAGCTTTTCATCATGAAGCTAAGAAATCACTAAATAAATGACATGGAGCAGAACCTCTCATGATTACTCAATCCTAGGAATTGACCACTGTGTATGTATTTACCTATAAATGAAGGACATAACCACATAAATAGCAAATAATCACCAATACTCCAAATGGATAAAAAAAAAAAAAAAGAGACAGGAACTTTATTCACCATGTCTGTCTATTCATTTTGCACTGGGCAAATATGACAGGTTACCATGGCAACTGGGGGGAAAAAAAACTCATCCCTGGCGACTGTTAAGTCTTGCAGCCTGCACTACATTCGGCAGAGGGTGATTACACCCCCTGCCTAATGTACGGAGCTGGCCTGTTCCACGTTTGGCTCCATGTGTCCCAGTCACAGACAGCACCTTTCAGGCGAGAGCGCAGCATCTGTGAGACGTTAGTGCCGCGATCTCTGCTCGGAATGGATTCGGTGTGAGCAGAGGATCTGACTTATGATCTGGATCTTATGATATAGACCATTTTTACAAGAGTCGGAAAAACTCCATTCATTTCTGTGCAGTCAACTGACAAGGATCCATTTTCATGAATCAATCGCTACTGTTCACACCGTCTGAATACGCCTTTATAATGGAGGGAATAAAGATTGTATCATTTCATTCTTTTTTTTTTTTCTATTTATCAATTGCTGTAGGTCTCTATTCCTCTCCCCAAGCATGTCTCACCATTTCAGAATGTTACCAGTGGCCTCAGATCTCCGCTCCCGGTCCCTAACTGGAGTACATCTCTTGGTTTGGCGTGTAGCAATAAAAGATGTGCCAAATTCATGAAGTGGCGTGTGCGTTATAAAGAATTTGAATCTTACTTTTTATAAGACTGAAGTACAACGCGCCAGTGTAGATGAATCCGGTCCAGGGCCATAGCATTCACTACAATTTGGACATTTTAACATTGGATTCATTTCAATTACTGTACCTGTAATTATTGTCTTTCATAAGTGATTCCTGCGGGTCATTTACACTCCGCAATTATCACTAGATTCCCTTGGAATTAATTGGATTGCACATAATATTGTAGTATGTAAACCCAGCTGTACTTAAGGCAATATTCACAGCAAGCCATTTTCAGAGAATATCTTCCATTATTAATCCGCACACACTCCATGGTTGTTGCTGTAGGGAATGAGATTGAGAATGAGCAGAGTATAATCTCCCAGAGCACAGCCGGGGTGGGCACAGATGCATCGCCTTGCAAGGTCATCACAAATGTCACAAGTAGTCGCTTTGCCTTTTGCCTGTGATTGTAACAAGTTGGTATGTTGGCACAAGTGCAGCAGTGAACCAGCAATTGTCTGTCAAACTAAAATATACAATTGCTTATCACTGTAAAAAAAAATAAAATTATATATGTACATATACATACATATATGTATATGTGTGTGTGTATATATATATATATATATATATATATATATGTATATGTATGTATGTATGTATGTATGTATGTATGTATGTGTGTATACATATATAAGGTAAGGGTAAGGGCAAATTAAGGCCGCTTTCATACTGTGTTTTTCTCCCTGTTCAGTGGTCCCATAGGGGCTTCTGTCCGAGCCCCCCGCAAATCTGGTTGCGCTGATGATGCCATGCCACTGACTATAATGTAGCAGACAGAGTGTCAGTGTGCTCTGTCGGGCATCATTTTCGGTAGTATATGCCTATTGGAGACTGACATCCGGAGGTGTGCCAACATGCTATTCAATGGCCACTGCCCAGCGTCTTTATCAGCAGTGATGCGTGTACCTGTATCCGTTGCACTGCCTCAGAACGCTGGGCATAGGGTCAGTGCGCATGATCAAAAGTCCACAGCACTTCAGGTCATGCGCACTACACCAGTTTGAAACCGGGACGCGAACACTCGTTTTCATAGTGCGCAATACCGGAAGTCCAGGGGTCATGCGCACTGAGCTGAAATACAGCATCGGGCGCGGTGGCAGCAGAGTGACAGTGGCTGCACATTCATTAGCATGTTAGCACGCCCACAGGGGTGTGCTTACATCCTAAGGGGGCCGACTAGCCAAGGGAAGGAACGCCCTTGCCACTAGTCCCCTCGCTTATTAGCATACGATAAAAGATCTTTAGAAATACTTTTTCTAAAGATCCTTTTATCTATGCTAGTGTATACAGGGGCGGTTAGGCAGGGATTAGCAATATACACCCAGAACTGCTCGTGGATCTGGGTGCATATTGCACTTGACAGGTTCCCTTTTAATAATTTACAAGACCATTTATAGTTTCCTGTCACGAACAGGCGGGGAAGTCACTCAGAAATCCGCAGCTGTTCACTGATTTGTCACACACGACTACGCTCTAGCGCCCCCCTTGTTTGCAGGCCACTTTTGGTACTGCAGGACAATGCATAAGATGGGGCTGCTGAGCTGATAATGCCAAATATTGGAGGTCTCTCAGCAAGGGTAAATGCATTTATCACCGATTCCTGCTAATGGAATATTTATATACCTCGGTACCCTTAATGATAGCACTCCAATAATTCAATGCAATACAATTACGCTGCCACCACCCAGACTTTCTACAGGTAGCTGGGGACCCGTTTCAGCTAGCATAAGACCCTTCGGGGTTTTGGATTCGTATATAAAGCATAAGGAAAGAAACTCCTTAAATTTTTATATATTTAATCCGAAAATAGGCAGTGTTTAAAGAATATACAAGAATTTACAAAAGGGAACAATACACATTACGGCATAGACAGTTACATTAAAATAAAAGGTATAAAAGTGAAACTTACTAAGCTTGTGCCATAGAAGTGACGTCTGCTTAGGGAGTGGAGGGACTCCAAGGAAGAAGATGTTATAATCGGCCAGCATCACCCTTCATGATGCCCTCCAGTACTGACTGCCCCCCAGAACGAAGCTGTTCCTATTATACATTAGGTAGCCCCCCTTTCTCTGTGACATCATTTTATGGTCTCTTGTGGGCTGTGCTCTGATGTTCACAAAGTTCCATAATTCTAGGGTTTTTCATATCTTTGCTCCTGGGTCACACAGGTGAAAGATATTAGCGTCATATTTTATATCTCGATTTTACAGTTACATTGATACCAAACACAACGCCTCTAGTACAATCTTACTGGCCAATACTAATTTGTCGTGATTCCGTCGATCTCCTCGTCAGGTGAGACGGTGCGCTGGGTTCCGCACGACACAGGGATTCTGGCAATATGTTTTTCATTTTTCTAGCATTAAAGCAGCACTTAAAAACCTGCTTTGGGAGTTTTCCCGCCAATATAACAAAGAATTGTCTTTCTCTGCAGCTTTTGGCTTTAGTTCTACCATCACCCAAAGTCATAAATACCTTAAGCTTCCAGGCCGATCAGATAATAGTCATGACAACCTGTGGCTGGTGAAGAAGAGGAGGGGGATGAAGACCCTTCAACAGTTCTACATGACACCTCCCCCTTTTTGAGGTAGCATGGGAGATTGATTTGCCAATCGTCTCCTAAGCCTACCTCGCTGGCATCCCCCTGACAGCCCATCAGCGTTGCCATGCTTGACACCCTTCCTGTGTTGAATGGTAAAGTCATACTGCTGTAGTGCCAAGCTCCATCGCAGTAGCTTACCATTGTCGCCGGCCACCCGGTGTAGCCAGCTGAGAGGGTTGTGGTCTGTCACTATGGTGAAGTTGCGTCCATATAGGTAGGGCTGCAGTTTCCGCAGGGCCCACACTATAGCGAGGCACTCCTTCTCCACAGTGGCGTAGGCCACTTCCCGGGATAAGAGATGGCGGCTGAGAAACATCACCGGATGCTCTTCTCCCTTCCGGGGCTTGTAGGATTGGGGAACTGGCGAGGGCAGCTTTCAGTGCCCTGAAGGACCGTTCACAGTCATCTGTCCAGGTGACTACTTGCGGTAGCTTCTTTTTGGTGAGGTCCGTCAACGGCTAAGCAAGAGCACTATAGTTAGGAACGAACTTCCTATAGTACCCTGCCGTACCCAAGAAGGACATCACCTGCTTCTTTGACTTGGGGGTAGGCCAGGAGGTGATGGCATCAACCTTCCCTGGCTCTGGTTTCAGGGTCCCGCCACCCACTCTGTGTCCGAGGTACTGTACCTCCCTCATGCCGATCTGACACTTCCCTGGCTTTATAGTCAGACCAGCGCTGTGGATCCGCCTGAGCACCTGCTCCAGGTGCCCCAGGTGTTCCTCCCAAGTGGGACTAAAGATGGCAATGTCATCCAGGTAAGCTACTGCAAACCCTCCTAGTCCCTCGAGCAGCTGGTCAACCAATCGCTGGAAAGTGGCAGGAGCATTTCTCATGCCAAAGGGCATGACAAGGGATTCATACAGCCCGAATGGGGTGATGAAGGCGGACCTTTCCTGTGCTTTCTTGGACATAGGAATCTGCCAGTACCCTCGACTCAGGTCCATGATGGTCAGGTACCGGGCCCCGGCTAAGCAATCCAGTAACTCATCGATGCGTGGCATTGGGTACGCATCGGGTGCTGTGATTGCATTTAGCCTCCTGTAGTCCACACAAAACCGGGTTGTCTGGTCCTTTTTTGGAACCAAAACTACAGGCGAGGCCCATGCACTTTTGGACCTCTGGATCACTCCCAGGACTAGCATTTCATCGATCTCCCTTTTTATGTCCTTTTGTACCTCTAGGGAGACACGGTATGGGGGTTGACGAACTGGGGAATGACTCCCTGTGTCCACCTGGTGGGTGGCTAGGGATGTCTTCCCTAGGACATTCGTGAAGGTCATCAGGTAGGGCCGGAATACCTCCCGCAGCTGGGACCTTTGGTCCAGGGATAGCTGTGGGTTGAATGCCGCCTCCTCGATAGACCCTCCATCCCGGGCCGAGGCGAGCAAGTCCACCAAGACTTCACTTTCGCCTTCCTCGGGAAGACTACACACAGGAAGGGCAAAGGCTTCCCTGTCGTGATGAGCCTTCATCATGTTGACATGGAAGACCTTTTGCCTCTTCCTGGCATGGTCGATGGTGACCATGTAGTTTACGTCATTGAGGCGCTGATGCACCAGGTATGGACCCTCCCAGGCCGCCTGAAACTTGTTCTGGGTCATTGGGACTAGGACCCACACCTTCTGACCCACTTCGTACACCCGCTCTCGAGCGTGTTGGTCGTACCATCGCTTCTGGCTGGCCTGGGCTTGCGCCATATTCTCATGCACCATCTGCGTCATTGACTGCATTTTGTCACGGAGCCGAATGACATACTCCACAACGGACACTTCTGGGGAATTCAGTTCCTCTTCCCAGGATTCCCTTACCAGACCAAGAGGACCCCGGACTCGTCTGCCATACAGGAGCTCGAAGGGGGAAAACCCCGTTGAGGCCTGTGGTACCTCTCTGTAGGCAAACAGCAGGTGTGAGAGATACCGCTCCCAGTCGCGTCCATGTGACTCAACCAGCATCTTAAGCATCTGCTTAAGGGTACCATTAAATCGCTCACACAAACCATTGGTCTGTGGGTGATAAGCGCTTGATATCAGATGCCGCACCTGCATTTTCTTACAGAGAGCCTCCATTAGACGAGACATGAACTGAGTCCCCTGGTCGGTAAGCATCTCCCTGGGAAATCCTACTCGGGAGAATATGGTCAAGAGGGCATCTGCCACCTTATCGGCCCTAACTGAGGACAGAGCCACTGCCTCCGGATACCGGGTAGCATAATCTACCACAGTAAGGACGAACCGTTTTCCAGAACTGCTGGGGATGGCCAGAGGCCCGACGATGTCCACAGCGACCCTCTGGAAAGGCTCTTCTATCACCGGCAAAGAGATCAGGGGAGCTTTGGGAGCAGGCCCTGACTTTCCCACTCTTTGACATGTGATACAGGAGCGGCAGTAGTTGGCAACATCTGTCCCCATTTTGGGCCAATAGAAGTGGTGAGACAGCCGGGCCTTGGTTTTTTCTGACCCCCAAGTGTCCGGCGAGTGGGATCTCATGGGCAATCCGCAGCAACTCACTCCTAAAGCGGTGAGGCACCACCAGCTGTCTTTCCTTCAGCCACTCTTGTTGGGGGTTACAGGGAATTGTCTCCCGGTACAACTTTCCCTGGTCCCAGAATACCCTCTCCTTATCGGTCTCGGAGGAGGGCTTCTCTGCGAGGTCCCTTAACGTCTCTAGACTGGCATCAGTTCGTAGAGCCACCTGGAACTCTTGGCTAGAGGCAGCCAAAAGTGACGTTAAGGTTCCAACCTCACCGGGACCCTCTAGGACCTGCTCTGGGTCCGTAACCAGTTCCGTTATCCCTCTGGGTGAAGAGGTGTCAGAAGGCAAGGTTTCATTTGCATTCTGGGCACTCTGACTGCGGGTGACAGCACCGATGAAGGCTGTCTCCCCGGGGAATAAGCACTCTTCCCCATCAGCCTGACAGGTACTACTGGCTGTGTCACTGTCCGCTGTGACACTGCTCAGCTGCATGTGACCACTGTCCTCGTGGTTCTCATGTCTGCCTCCATCTCTGTCAGCACAGACACTTGCTACCTTGGGGTCGTCCTCAGCCACGTCACCCTGCTGCGTGGCATGGCTGAGTTCCCCTGTACAAACCTCCACTTTATTACCATGCACAACATTTGTAATTATGTTCTGGGTATCTGCATTCGGGTCGCATGACTTATCAACAACATTTGTATCACATGACTTTTTGGATTCGGGAGGATCATCAGGGAGAAATTGTGCAACTAATCGTCCCAGATCAGTCCCCAATAAAACATTGGTTGGTAGATGTTCATCCACCCCCACTTCCCTTCACCCTCTCCCAGCACCCCAGTCGAGGGGAATCGGGGCCATTGGGAAGGATTGGTGGACACCCCCCGCCAAGGCGACAGTCAGGAGTTTTCCCGTGATAAAGTTTTCAGGGGGTACCAGTTCGGGGCGGACCAGTGTTCTGTCGGACCCAGTGTCCTTGAGCCCCACAGTGGGGGTTCCGCCTACGGTGACTGGGTGTAGGTTTTCGCAGGCCCTACCACCCGCCTTCCTTTCCAAAAGGACAGTTCCAGTAGGCCCTTGGATGTGGGGTTCCTCTTTTGCCTCTCTGGGCAAACGGAGCGGAGGTGTCCAGGCTGGTTGCAGGAAAAACACCTGCGAGTGTCAGAGGTGGGCCGGGCACTGGTGGATGACACAGGACCTACGGGAGGTCGGCTGGTTGGGGCAGGGGTGGTTGTAGTTGTCATCTTACCCCCTTTCCAGCTGGTGGTGGACGGCTTCCGCACCCCCGATGCACGGTTGGCCACATAGGCGTCGGCAATCTGGGCTGCTTTTGAGGCCTCCTTGGGCTCTCGGTCCATAACAAACTGTCGAACCTCCACAGGACAGACATGTAGGAGTTGGTCCTTCACCATGAAGTCCTTTAACTCCTCAAAGGTTGTAACGGACAGTCCTTGGATCCACTGGTCAAAGGTGGTCTGGAGCCCACCCTCCAAATCGCTGTAGCTGTCATGAGGTCCGAGCTGGAGGGTCCGGAATTTTTTTTGGTACACCTCTGGAGTCAGCTGATACTTCCGTACTAGGGCCTGCTTTATGGCCCCATAGTCTCCACTCTGCTCTTGAGGGAGACTGGCAAACGCGTCCAGGGCCTTGCCTCGCAGCCCTGGGGTTAAGTATCGTGCCCATTGTGCTGAGGGCAACTGGTACTGCAAGCAAGTCTTTTCAAATCTGCTCAGAAAGGTGTCCAAATCCCCGTCCTTTTCCATCACAGGAAAGTGCTCCGGTCGGGGCTTAAAGCTGCTGGCATTATTGGACTCACCGTTTAGTGAGGAAGATGTCTGCTGCTGGGCTTTGAGGATATTCAATTCATGGTCTCTCTGGGCTTGGCGCTCGGCTCTCTCAGCCTCTCGATATTGCTGAATGAGATTCAGCCGTCCCTGCCAGTCATCTGCAGCGAACTGTTGTAGGGCCATCTTCAGGAAAGAGTCCATGTTGCCCCGATCACTGCTATGGCTTGCAGTTGATGGTGGGGACTCTGCAGAAGCACTATCCTGGGCTTGGCTTGCCTCCTCTTCTCCAGCACTGGGGAAACGGACATGCTCTGCGTCCCATTGTAAAAGTTCTTTAATGAGGTCTTGCCTCGTTTTGCCATGGCCATCAATCAACTTGGATCTGCAGAGTGCAGCAAGAACCTCCTTCTTCTGCTGATTGTACCAGGCTTCTGACACAGCATCCATAATTGCCAAATAAAAGATAGGATAGAAAACAAGAGAGAAGGGGAGGGGGTAACTGCTAAACGTACAGTATTGTTCCAGGTATATTTAAACACGGAGTTCGATCCTCAAAACTTTTGCAAGTTTTTAGTGAAAGGGATGATTGCTCAAACCAGATCACTAATGCTTTATATATCCCACCGCTTGCCACCAATTTGTCACGAACAGGCGGGGAAGTCACTCAGAATTCCGCAGCTGTTCACTGATTTGTCACACACGACTACTCTTTAGCGCCCCCCTTGTCTGCAGGCCACTTTTGGTACTGCAGGACAATGCATAAGATGGGGCTGCTGAGCTGATAATGCCAAATATTGGAGGTCTCACAGCAAGGGTAAATGCATATATCACCGATTCCTGCTAATGGAATATTTATATACCTCGGTACCCTTAATGATAGCACTCCAATAATTCAATGCAATACAATTACGCTGCCACCACCCAGACTTTCTACAGGTAGCTGGGGACCCGTTTCAGCTAGCATAAGACCCTTCGGGGTTTTGGATTCGTATATAAAGCATAAGGAAAGAAACTCTTAAATTTTTATATATTTAATCCGAAAATAGGCAGAGTTTAAAGAATATACAAGAATTTACAAAAGGGAACAATACACATTACGGCATAGACAGTTACATTAAAATAAAAGGTATAAAAGTGAAACTTACTAAGCTTGTGCCATAGAAGTGACGTCTGCTTAGGGAGTGGAGGGACTCCAAGGAAGAAGATGTTCTAATCGGCCAGCATCACCCTTCATGATGCCCTCCAGTACTGACTGCCCCCCAGAACGAAGCTGTTCCTATTATACATTAGGTAGCCCCCCTTTCTCTGTGACATCATTTTATGGTCTCTTGTGGGCTGTGCTCTGATGTTCACAAAGTTCCATAATTCTAGGGATTTTTCATATCTTTGCTCCTGGGTCACACAGGTGAAAGATATTAGCGTCATATTTTATATCTCGATTTTACAGTTACATTGATACCAAACACAACGCCTCTAGTACAATTTTACTGGCCAATACTAATTTGTCGTGATTCCGTCGATCTCCTCGTCAGGTGAGACGGTGCGCTGGGTTCCGCACGACACAGGGATTCTGGCAATATGTTTTTCATTTTTCTAGCATTAAAGCAGCACTTAAAAACCTGCTTTGGGAGTTTTCCCGCCAATATAACAAAGAATTGTCTTTCTCTGCAGCTTTTGGCTTTAGTTCTACCATCACCCAAAGTCATAAATACCTTAAGCTTCCAGGCCGATCAGGTAATCGTCATGACGACCTGTGGCTGGTGAAGAAGAGGAGGGGGATGAGGACCCTTCAACAGTTCTACATGACATTTCCTATGTTAAAGAAATGTACCAGTAAAAAAACAAACAAATGCTGTATTGTGGCTCTGTATGGCATATGTATTTTTTTTTGCGCACCAGTGGACTTGAATGGGTGACTCTCATCCAACACACAGAAGAAGCTAGTTGTTTTTTTTTTTCTCCTGCAGATTTATTTGGTCAATGACCGAAATTGCTCATTTGCATGGTGTCATTGAATGAGTGTCATTGAATGACACGGGTACTAGACTCTATGTGATCACAGCCTTCATTTGTCCCCAGATAAACCATATTCTCCGCACACTCTTGGATAGATGCAAATAAAACTGTTTATTGTGATACAGTTTCCACCATAGATGAACAAGCGTATTTCTTTATGCAGGCGACCAAAAATGAAATAAGGTTTCGACACTCAGGAGTTGTTGTTTTTTTACATAGTTGCAGCACAAATAGGTGAGTGTTTGATAAGATATGATGAGAACAACAGCAGGAGATGTGTGCATGGACGCTATACAGTGTATATAGCTATATGGCACCCGTGCATACATTTCCCCCTGTTGCTCTCCTTAGAGCTTATCAACACTCACCTGCTTATGCTGCGACTGCGCAAAAAAGACTCAGGAGTGTCAAAACGTTAATTTTGGTCGCTTGTTCCAAGCGTGTGCGGAGAATATGGTTTATCTGCTGCTCAGGTTTCCTCCCTTGTCTATCTCCACCTCTTCATCTTCTTATTGAGTACACTCCAGATTATTTTCTATTGTTCGTTTGTATCTAAAGCAGACTTTTGACAATTAACCTGACTGATCTGCCTGTGGATTTTATTCCGTACATGATATAAGCTTGATATTCATGGTCCAAGTGCCTAATTGCAGAGGTTCTGTTGGAATATAATTTCTACCGGTAATATGTCAGCCTGTCTCCTTCTCGTTATATACATATATTACAAAATGAAAGACATAACAATGATTGTCTCTATGATTGAAGATGACAAGCTGCTTGAATTCTGTATGACAATCAGCGTAAGTATCCACATTGTAATTCCCCTTTTAAACTGTATGTATAACCAGATTAGGCCACTGCTTTGCAGCTTTTATCCGAACTGCATAGTGCCATTGTGTCTGTGAAGTGAAGAGCTAAACATAGTGATTCATGGGCTATATTATTAGTGAGTGGCTGTAGTACAATCCATATTTAAGGAGCTAGCAGTTAGAAGTGTGGGTTCCAATGTCTTTGGGTAGTACATAGTAAAGAGGAAGACGGGGGAAGGGTAGCAGTGCCAGGAGCTCTCCAGCAGTATGTTCCCTGAAGGCAGTAATGGAAGACACTGCTCTAATGCTGCGGTTTATGGGCTGCTGAGCAGAACTGGGGCATGAGGATATTAAGGAATATAGACAATACACACTGTCAAACAGATTAATATATCATTCAATATCATATCAAAGCAGCGACTCGTACATCCTTCCAAACACCCTTGGACAAATCAGCGGCAAGCACGCCATCCTTACACAACAAAAGATGAATCAGGAACACATCCAATTTATTCTATGCACATATTTCATATCGAGTAGAGGACACGTTCTACTAAATATCCACTGATCCGCAGTACAATATGTATAAAGAGAAGCTACCAGTGCAGTAAGAAATTAGATTGTTATTAATTAAGAATATTGTCTGGTTTCGATAACCCCTGCTAATTCATGTTGAGGTAATTGACAGGGTAGCCAGATTGGCAATGAGCCAGAGCTGAAAGCTGCCTCGCTAAGGCTATGTGCCCACGCTGCGGAAAATGCGCGGATTTTGCCGCAGATTTCTTGCGGAAAAGCCACGGATTTTCCAGAAATCTGCAGCACAGCTACTCCCCAGCCATTTCTATGGGATTTGGGAAATGCTGTGCCCACGCTGCGGATTTTTCCGCAGCGGAAATCGTGCGGATTTTCGTGCAAAAAAAATCTGCAGCATAAGGCTATGTGCCCACGCTGCGGAAAATGTGCAGATTTTACCATGGATTTCTCGCGGAAAAGCCGCGGATTTCCCGAAAATCTGCAGCTCAGGCACTTCCCAGCCATTTCTATGGCATTTTGGAAATGCTGTGCCCACGCTGCACATTTTTCTGCAGCGGATTTCGTGCGGATTTTGATCCGGAAAAATCTGCAACATGTCAATTATTGTTACGGATTTTCATCCAGATTTTGGCTTTAAAATTGGGGAAAAAAAAATAAAAAATCCGCATCAAATCCGCGGCAATTCCGCGCCAAATCCGCACCTTTGAAAAGGTGCGAATTTTGCGGGAAAGCTGCGGATTTTGATGCAGAAAAGTCCGCAGCTACATTCTCCCGTGGACACATAGCCTATCAATTATTGTTGCGGATTTTCGTGCGGATTTTGCCTATTCAATTGAATTAAAAAAAAAAAAACGCAAAATCGGCATCAAATCCGCACCTATGAAAAGGTGCGGATTTTTGGGGGAAAGCTGCGGATTTTGATGCAGAAAAATCCGCAGATACAGAGTCCCATGGGCAGATAGTCTAAGGCTGCTTTCACACATCCGGTAGGTGCAGAGCCGGCCAGTCCTGCTCTAAAACCTATGCAACGGATGCGGCGAAAAAGCCGCATCCTTTGCATAAGTTTTTTAAATGCGACCCGTCCGGTTTTTGCCGCTTGCGGCATGCTACTGAGCATGCGCAGTGGCAAAAACCGCATGCGGCAGCCGGATACGGTTTTTGCCGCATCCAGCATCCATAGGCATGCATTGAAAAATAAACCGCATCGGCAGGATGCGGCGCGGTGCGTTTTTTTTTTTTGCCGCACAAAAAAAAGTGCCAGGCAACGTTCCATCCGGCCGCCGCATCGGCTGAATATGCCGCATGTGGCAAAAACCGGACGGAACGCAAGCCCATGCGGCACAATGCGGCACTAAATAAAGTCTATGCAGGAAAAACGCAACCGGCAGCAAAAAAAACCTGTTGCGTTTTTCCTGCAAAGTGCTGGATTGTGCCGCACAGGAAAAACCGGAGGTGTGAAAGCAGCCTAACCCGGCACGGGAAGAACCCACTGACCATGAAAATGAATACACAGAAAGGGGCTCACAACAGCTCCTCCGACACTCCAACACAATGTGTCAGGGCTAAAGATAGCTAAAGGTAAAATATCATCTCCACAACGAAATCTGATACGTTCTTTCATAGGCTGCAATATGTATAAAATAAACAAAAAAACTGAATATTGCTTATCCTCTCCGGCTCTCCGCCCCTGTCTTTTTTTTTTTTTTTTTGTCTGCAGTGCTGATGTCACATTAACAACACTGCAGACAATCAATGAGGTCCGCCACTTTACCCATGTAGACAACACATGCCACTCAGAGCTGCTGAACACACTGAATGGCTGCAGCATTAACATCACATCAACAGCGCTGCAGAGACCAGAGCAAAAACTGAGAGCTGGCTGGATATGGGGAGGGTAAAAAATACTTAGCTTGTTTGCGTTTTATAGCTACCATAGTCTATAATCGATATCATCCGAACTGATCAAGTTACACAAAAAAGATACAATTCGGGCCATAAACCACAATCTAGCCTAGCTACTGTGTTTTTCCAAAAATAAGCACTAGCAGGGATTTTCAGCATTTTTTTGAGTAAGGCTTAAATATAAGCCCTCCCCCTAAAATAATCCCTAGTCTCAGTTCAATAATGAAGTGTCCATGCTGTTTAAGGCCTCTTTCACACGTCCTTGTCTCCGGCACGTGTTTGGTCCTTTTCCTCACGTACCGGAGATACGGGCACACGTAAACCAATTAAAATCAATGGGTCTGCGCTCACGTGCGTGTTCTGCCATGGACCGTGTGTGTCCGTGTGGAGCATACGCGTGCCTGTGTGCTCCACACGTCAACATGTCCATTTTTCTCCGGCATCACGGGTGTCACACGTAATGCAAACGGACAAGACAAAGGTGTTCCGTGTGACACGCGCCGGAGAAAACACACGTGTCTGAGAAAAAAAAAAACCTTTTACTCACCTTCTCCAGCCCTGCTGTCTCTGCCACTGCTGTCACTTGCTTCCGACCGCCGCTCATTATGCTCATTGCATATTCACTTCACTGCGGCCGGAAGCTGCAGCAGCGGGAAGTCGGCAGGACTGGAGAATGAAGATCAGCACCAAGGACAGCGACGCCAGGGACAGGTGAGTAGAAAGTTCTCGTTCTCCGTGTGTTATCACGGAGAACACATGTCTGCCATAAACACGGCTCACGCAGGGCAATACGCACCTTTGACACGTCCATGAAAAACGTGCATGATTTTCAAGAACGTGTCAAAGAGGCCTAAAACAGTTAAAGAATACTGCATGACACTTCATTATAGAAAGCGGACAACCCACAATCATACTCGCCGAGCGGAGGACCTGCAGTGATCACACACATATCAGATCGCACACACACTCCCCACACCCAGCGATACCGATTTTCTTCTGGCTGGCATAATCCTGAGATGCAGTGTGAAGGAGTGCGAGGACCTGCGGCTGCGGATGGAATGCTTACAGGACCTGCGATGCATACCTTCCTCCCATCTTTCCCTGCGGCCGGAGACATTCTGAACCGCCGGATGTGGTGAGTGACGTGTGTGTGTGTGTGTGTGTGTGTGTGTGTATGTATGTATGTATGTATGTATGTATGTATGTATGTATGTATCTGTGCGCGAGATCTGATCAGTGATTTTGTATGAGTGTGTGTGCGCACGATCTGATGTATGTGAGTGTGTTGGCCAGAAGCAGGGGAGGACGGCGTTCATCATACCTGATGAGAGGGCCCGCCGGAGATCACAGGTTTTACCCGGGAGCCATGCAGACATCCGGGGTCTGATGTGAGTCTCCTAGGAAGGGGGGGGACTGCTTTTCTGGGGAGTAAACTTACCCCCAACCATGTTTCTCCAAAAATAGGATCTGCTCTAAAAATAAACCCTAGCGCTTTTTGGGGGGCAAAAAAAAAAGTACAAGACCATGACTTATTTTTGGAAAAACACAGAATATATATGTTGTCCTTCCTTACTGTGTGTTTTTAGATCTTGTCTCTTTCATACTGAAGTCTCCACTTCTGATTTTATTGCTTTATTACTACTATTTTAATATGTATGTTGTCACTTGTAAGGCCATATCTGGAATATGGGATACAGTTTTGGGCTCCACATTTTAAAAAGTATATTAAAAAGTTAGTAAGTTCAAAGGTGGGCAACTAGATTATTGCAAGGAATGGAAGGCCTCTCATAAGCCTGCTTTACACGTTGCAATTAGTTGTACAATCGCATTTGCGATGGGACATGCCCAGGTCGCATACGGGATCTTATGAGATTGCACGTAGGTCGTTCATTTGCTGTCACACGAGTGTTAGTAGTCTATGTTAAATTGATCAATTTTATGTGCGATCCTTTAGATCATGGGTTCTGTGACAAATGCATTGGGCACCTTTTTTTTTTTTTTTTATTTATTGACTTGCCAAGCGTGTGTAATGTTTGTAATGTGTAGGGATGCGTTTTTACTATGTCATCTACCATTCAGCTCTGCTACATGCCCGCTGACAGCAGACACAGACAGCCATGTAGCAGAGCTGAATGGCAGATGACAGCAGACACAAAGAGCCGCACGATCAGAATGAACTCGGGTTAACTTCACCCGATTTTATTGTCATGCTGCGGCTCTGTCTGTGTCGCGTCCTGATTAGCGGTCACCTGTGAAGGGCTCACCGGTGACCGCTAATCCCCTGAGTGACTGAAGTGAGCAGCCCTCTCTCATATACTCACCGATCCCCGATCTCCAGCGCGGCGCTGCACGGCATTCACACTGCTCCGGCGGCTTTCACTATTTTGAAAAAGCCGGCCGCTCATTAAACAATCTCTCGTATTCCCTGCTTTCCCCGCCCACCGGTGCCTATGATTGGTTGCAGTGAGACACGCCCCCACGCTGAGTGACAGGTGTCTCACTGCACCCAATCACAGCAGCCATGGGCGTGTCTATATTGTGCAGTGAAATAAATAATTAATTTAAAAAAACGGTGTGCGATCCCCCCAATTTTAAAACCAGCCAGATAAAGCCATACGGCTGAAGGCTGGTATTCTCAGGATGGGGAGCTCCACGTTATGGGAAGCCCCCCAGCCTAACAATATCAGTCAGCAGCCACCCAGAATTGCCGCATACATTAGATGCGACAGTTTTGGGACTGTACCTGGCTCTTCCCGATTTGCCCTGGTGCGTTGGCAAATCGGGGTAATAAGGAGTGATTGGCAGCCCATAGCTACCAATAAATCCTAGATTAATCATGTCAGGCGTCTCCCCGAGATACCTTGCATGATTAATCTGTAAGTGACAGTAAATAAACACACACCCGAAAAAATCCTTTATTAGAAATAAAAAACACAAACATATACCCTGGTTCACCACTTTAATAAGCCCGAAAAAGCCCTCCATGTCCGGCGTAATTCAGGATGCTCCAGCGTCGCTTCCAGCTCTGCTGCATGGAGGTGACCGGAGCGGCAGAAGACACAGCCGCTCCTGTCAGCTCCACACAGCTAATGAAGGGAATAGCGCGATCAGCTGAGCTGTGACTGAGGTTACCCGCAGCCACCGCTGTATCCAGTGACAGCGGGTAACCTCAGTGACAGCTCAGCTGATCGCGCTATTCCCTTCATTAGCTGCGTGGAGCTGATAGGAGCAGCTGTGTCTGCTGCAGCTCCGGTCACCTCCATGCAGCAGAGCTGGAAGCGACGCTGGAGCATCCTGAATTACGCCGGACATGGAGGGCTTTTTCGGGCTTATTAAAGTGGTGAACCAGGGTATATGTTTGTGTTTTTTATTTCTAATAAAGGATTTTTTCGTGTGTGTGTGTTTATTTACTGTTACTTACAGATTAATCATGGAAGGTATCTCGGGGAGACGCCTGACATGATTAATCTAGGATTTAGTGGCAGCTATGGGCTGCCATTAACTCCTTATTACCCCGATTTGCCAACGCACCAGGGCAAATCGGGAAGAGCCGGGTACAGTCCCAGAACTGTCGCATCTAATGTATGCGGCAATTCTGGGCGGCTGCTCACTGATATTGTTAGGCTGGGGGGCTCCCCATAACGTGGAGCTCCCCATCCTGAGAATACCAGCCTTCAGCCGTATGGCTTTATCTGGCTGGTTTTAAAATTGGGGGGGATCGCACGCCGTTTTTTTAAATTAATTATTTCACTGCACAGTATAGACACGCCCACGGCTGCTGTGATTGGGTGCAGTGAGACACCTGTCACTCAGCGTGGGGGCGTGTCTCACTGCAACCAATCATAGTAGGCGCCGGTGGGCAGGGAAAGCAGGGAATACGAGATTGTTTGTTTAATGAGCGGCCGGCTTTTTCAAAATAGTGAAAGCCGCCGGAGCAGTGTGAATGCCGTGCAGCGCCGCGCCGGGGATCGGTGAGTATGAGAGAGGGGGTAAGCGGGATAGACTGACATGGACAGAGAGAGAGGGACAGAGATAGTGACCGACTGACAGAGATTAGTGAATGACAGACATGTGAGGCGCTTCAGAACGCAGCTTTTCAGCTGCGCTCTGAAGCGGACCTTTTTTAAGCTGAAGTGCAGAGCGCACACCTGCGCACATAGCCTCAGACATCAAAATCGTATGAGGGATGTCACACGTTACAATTGACTAGGTTCGTGCAACAAAACGTTCAATTCTAGACAAAGATACGATGTGTTTGCAATCAACGGTTTTGCGTTCAATCCTGATCGCACTTAGGTGTCACACGCAGATACCTCACTAACGATGCCGGATGTGCGTCACTTACAACTTGACCCCAACGACGGATTGTGAGATATATTGAAGCGTGTAAAGCGGGCTATATGATGAGAGGTTGGAACCACCATCTCTTCTTTGAACCACACCAACCACTGGATCCCTGTCTCCAGTGCTTGTCCATTAGACATCTGGGAGGAGGTGGACTTGCTCGCACCCACCAGTAGATCAATTAAGGCCTCTTTAGTCCCTGATAGCTCAGGCCCAGATCTCTGGTTCTCTCCTGTAGACTGGATACGGTCCTGTTTCTGTACTCACTCTGTGGTGGATCTCCATTGGGCTGCACTCTGTTGATTCCACCGCTGCCACCAGTTGTCACGAAGTCCTTCTCTGATAGCACACAATCAACAGAGCGAGAGATGATTTAGCAATCCAAAGAACATTTATTCCAAGCAAGTCAGAAGGTCCATCAAATAATCCACCACGCGGAGGGTAAAGTAGTCCAGTAATGGGATAAATGTCCTGGGGATCAGTCACAATCCTCCAGCGATCCTTTTCCAGGGAAATCGGGGTTTCTCAACGGCTCTCTGGGGTTGCTGCCTGTAGCCGCAACTTCTCCCCCAGAGTATGAATCTTCCTGCTTCTCTCTTGAAGTTCTCACACAGACAGAATAACTCCCCAGGTAAACAGAGAGTTTGGGTGGATCCCAGGCCCCACTACCCCAGATTTAGGGACAAAAGCCCGGCAGGGGTGATTTAACCTGCAAACAGGACAATGTACACACAAGAAATAAACACTTACCAAAATGTGTCGTCAAAAGGAGGTACATATATATCACAATAATACATCTCCAATTAATTAATGGAACGATGCTAATGAGTCAAACAATAACAAAAAAAAAATAGCCAAAAGAACACAAATTAAAGGGAACCTGTCAGCAGAAATTTTGCCTAAAACCTAAAAGATTCCCCCTCTGCAGCTCCTGGGCTGCATTCTAGAAAGGTCCCTGTTATTATTGTGCGCCATGTGAGACCAAAATAAAGACTTTATAAAGTGGTACCTTTTTGTATTCAGATACTGTAAATGTGACACGGGGGCGGGCTCTCTGGCGTCCGTTATTCTGCCCCCTGGTCCTGTATGCCGCCCCCATCGCTCCTTTCCATAGCTGATGCACCGCCCACTGCTCCAGCCATCCCCGCGCATGCCCAGTGCCAGTCTCACGGGACTGAGCGGTGTGACCGCTGGTGACGTGTGCGCAGGCAAGTGATTATTCACGTGATAGTATTTTGAACACGCCCCTATCACGTGACAAAAGGGACGTCATCCCTGGAAGCAGCCCATACAGTCTAGCACTACCCTGAGCACAGTGCGACCGCTGGTGAGGTTTGCGCGCTCACGAGATTATGGGCGGGTACTTGCTGATAATAATCACAGCCCCGCCCATAATCACTTGCCTGCGCACACGTCACCAGCAGTCACACCGCTCAGTCCCGTGAGACTGGCACTGGGCATGCGCGGGGATGGCTGGAGCAGTGGGCGGTGCATCAGCTATGGAAAGGAGCGATGGGGGCGGCATACAGGACCAGGGGGCAGAATAACGGACGCCAGAGAGCCCGCCCCCGTGTCACATTTACAGTATCTGAATACAAAAAGGTACCACTTTATAAAGTCTTTATTTTGGTCTCACATGGCGCACAATAATAACAGGGACCTTTCTAGAATGCAGCCCAGGAGCTGCAGCGGGGGAATCTTTTAGGTTTTAGGCAAAATTTCTGCTGACAGGTTCCCTTTAATGTTCAAATACAAAGATATTTACTGATTAGAATTTTTTTTTTTTTTAAATCGTAAAAGGCAAGGAGAAAAGTAATGAAAAAAGTGCCAAATAAGCACCACAAAGCACAGCAAGGTACTTTATAAGAAGATAGCAAAAATTGATAATAACTGTGGGTAATAAGCTACAATATGAACCACAATAAACTACCAGAGAATATTTGTCCCCAATCTGGGTATAATCAATGTATTCCTATGGATGAAACCTATATATCTCAAATGGGTTGCATAGAGAGTAAGACCCACTATTAACTCAAATGAGCAAAATATCTGCTAATATATAACTTACATGGCACAAAATACAGGCATCACAAAAACATACTCAAAAATCCCACAATGGGGGTAAATACCTGTCGCCATATGACCACTGCTGAGCCACATGATACGTGTTTCGGCCGTAGCCTTCTTCAGGGAGGTGTGGACACAGGGAATACACAGAATAGACAGAGCACCACAACTAAAATATGAACCTACACAAAATTATACACAACCCTCCATATTCCACCATCAAAGTTTGTGCCACATATATCTCTTGTGGTGGCTTATCTACTGGTAGAACTAAAGGTGGTGTTACACACAGCGACGACGACAACGACGTCGCTGCTACGTCACCATTTTCTGTGACGTTGCAGCGACGTCCCGTCGCTGTCGCTGTGTGTGACATCCAGCAACGAGCTGGCCCCTGCTGTGAGCTCGTTGCTGAATGTCCTGCTTCATTTTTTCGTCATCGCTCTCCCGCTGTGACGCACACATCGCTGTGTGTGACAGCGAGAGAGCGACGAAATGAAGCGAGCATGGAGCAGGAGCCGGCGTCTGGCAGCTGCGGAAAGCTGTAACCAAGGTAAACATCGGGTAACCAAGGGAAGAGCTTTCCCTGGTTACCCGATATTTACCTTCGTTACCAGCCTCCGCCGCTCTTGCTGCTAGTGCCGGCTCCTGCTCTGTGCACATGTAGCTGCAGTACACATCGGGTTAATTAACCCGATGTGTACTGTAGCTAGGAGAGCAAGGAGCCAGCGCTAAGCAGTGTGCGCGGCTCCCTGCACATGTAGCTGCAGTACACATCAGGTTAATTAACCCGATGTGTACTGTAGCTAGGAGAGCAAGGAGCCAGCGCTAAGCAGTGTGCGCGGCTCCCTGCACATGTAGCTGCAGTACACATCAGGTTAATTAACCCGATGTGTACTGTAGCTAGGAGAGCAAGGAGCCAGCGCTAAGCAGTGTGCGCGGCTCCCTGCTCTCTGCGCATGTAGCGACGTTATGATCGCTGCTTCTGCTGTGTTTGACAGCTAAGCAGCGATCATAACAGCGACTTACAAGGTCGCTGTTGCGTCACAGAAAATGGTGACGTAACAGCGACGTCGTTGTCGCTGTCGTTTAGTGTGACCCCAGCTTAAGGATTGGGAATAATGAAATTAAACAAGTCTAATAATGTTTTCCATTAACATCAGGGGTAGAGTCAGGAGCCCTCTTACCCCCTCCCCCCACACATCTAATCTTGACAGTTTTTCTAGCTTTTCTTTCAAGTCTTACTTTTTACAGTGAGTATGGGAAAAGATATGGTGAGCTCCTAAGTTTCTATACAGTCATGAGCAAAAGTGCTGCCATCCTTGAAATTGTTCCAGAGAAGGAAGTATTACTTCCAGAAAATTATTGCAATTACACGTTTTGTTATACACGTTTATTTCCTTTATGTGTATTGGAACAACACAATAAAAACAGATAAAAAGGCAAATTGAACATAATTTCACACAAAACCCCCAAAATTGGCAGGACAAAATTGTTGGCACTTTTCCAAAATTGTGGGTAAACAAATGAAGTGGCAGCAATGAATCCGGATCTAAACCCTATTGAACACCTCCCAATTGCTGTTGGGAGAAGACACCCTTCAAATATGAGAGACCTGGAGCAGTTTGCAAAAGAAGAGTGGCACAAAATTCCATTTGAGAGGTGTAAGAAGATTGTTGATGGTTATAGGAAGCGATTGATTGCTGATATTTATTCCAAAGGGTGTGCAACCAAATATTAACTTGCCAACAATTTTGTACAGTGCGTATTTAGTTTTATGTGCAATTATGTCCGATTTTGTCTTTTTTTTTTTTTTTTTTATTTGTGTTGTTCCAATACACACAAAGGAAATAAAGGTGTATAACAGAACATGTGTAATTGCAATCATTTTCTGGGAGAAATGCTTAATTTTCTGGAACAATTTCAAGGGTGCCAACACTTTCGGCCAGGACTGTATAATGATTATCACTCGATTACACTAATCACTAGCTTGCCGGTTTCCTATAAGTTTCCTATATACATTCCTTTTGGTAATGACCTGAATCTGGTGTCCTTTTCTTCTTGACTTAAGGGGTGCTTCACACACAGCGAGCTCGCTGCCGAGATCGCTGCTGAGTCACGTTTTTTGTGACGCAGCAGTGACCTCATTAGCGATCTCGCTGTGTGTGACACTGAGCAGCGATCTGGCCCCTGCTGCGAGATCGCTGCTCGTTACACACAGCCCTGGTTCGTTTTCTTCAAAGGCGCTCTCCCACTGTGACACACAGATCACTATGTGTGACAGCGAGAGAGCGACAAATGAAGCGAGCAGGGAGCAGGAGCCGGCATCTGGCAGCTGCGGTAAGCTGTAACTAAGATAAACATCGGGTAACCAAGGTGGTTACCCGATATTTACCTTAGTTACCAGCCTCTGCAGCTCTCACGCTGCCTGTGCTGCCGCCTCCAGCTCTCTGCACATGTAGCTGCATTACACATCGGGTTAATTAACCCTATGTGTACTGTAGCTAGGAGAGCAAGGAGCCAGGGCTAAGCAGTGTGCGCGGCTCCCTGCTCTATGCACATGTAGCTGCATTACACATCGGGTTAATTAACCCGATGTGTACTGTAGCTAGGAGAGCTAAGCGGTGTGCGCTGGTAACTAATGTAAACATCGGGTAACCATACCCGATGTTTACCTTAGTTACCAGTGTCCGCAGCTTCCAGACGCCAGCTCCGTGCAAGCGCAGCGTCGCTTGCACGTCGCTGCTGGCTGGGGGCTGGTCACTGGTGAGATCTGCCTGTTTGACAGCTCACCAGCGACCATGTAGTGATGCAGCAGCGATCCTGACCAGGTCAGATCGCTGGTCGGATCGCTGCTGCATCGCTAAAGTGTGAAGATACCCTAAGGCAGGTTGTACATATGATGCTGACACTGATTTCCCTAAGGAGCTATGTTAATAGAGGCCTTATCTTTTACTTGCCTGAGAGCCACTTTGTGGTGGAGGTGAACTTTCACCAGGCACTAATCTTGTTTATCCAGGGAAAGTTCACTTTTTGTTTTATCATTGAGAAAAGCAGAAAAGGGGGCTTGTTTGGGATTATGATAATCATGGCCATCTCCCTGCTTCCTGCATTGATCCTATGCTGAAATACACTTTAGAGGTCACACACTTTAACTGGAGTTAACCCTATTTTTACTTTTCCATTAGTGAAAATTCTCTTCAGATAACAACATTATAAAAATGCTAAAATGTCCCTCTGTAACTATAAGCCTCTCTCACGAATTATGTTGTTGTAGTGGTAATGTGTTTTACAGCAAATGTTTTCAAGGTATTCTGGGTCATTTCTTTCATCTTCACAGTGATGAAGTGAAACGGCTAGAAAATCTGACTGTATGGAGTGTATACTACACGGTATGGAAAAACGTACTGGGGCACCCACACATTACACTTGCGGGAACTTTTATGACATCCCATTCTAAATGCAAAGTCAATAATGTAAAATGGGTCCACGCTTTACAGCTGCAACAGCTTCTACTCTTTTGAGTAATCTTTTTACAATATTTTGGAGGAGTCTATGAATGTTTTTTCATCCAGAGCATTTGTGAAGTCAGATATTTCGTACCAGGCCCTCTCGTCTGAAAATGATCTTTGATCCATTTCATCACAACCGTGATCAATGGGTTTGAGGTCAGAGCCCTGTGTCACCTGTTAAGTTCTTCCACACTAGACTCCCCAGAACCATGCCATTATGGACCTACTTTGTGCCCTTGCCTTTCCCCAAAATTCCCACAAAGTTGGAAACGTACAATTGACCAAAATATCTTGCAATGCTAAAGCATTAAGCCATCCCTTCACTGTAAGGGTATATGTGCACGTGTTTTTTTCTTTCTTTTACTTGCAATATTGGGCTGTGGCAGTGCCTGTCCGTGCTTCAGGGAGAAGCCAGGAGTGAGCTCTTAGGCTAGGTTCGCACACTTTGGCTATGTGCGCACAGTGCGTTTTTCGCGGCGTTTTTGCGCGTTTTTCGGGTGCGTTTTTGGCCTCAAAACTGCAGGACTTTGCTTCCCCAGCAAAGTCTATGAGTTTTCATTTTTTCTGTCCGCACACATCTGTGTTTTTTACCTGCGTTTTTGAGTTTAAAAAAAAAAATGGACATGTCAGTTCTTTCCTGCATTTTTCTGCGTTTTCCCCCCATGCAATGCATTGGAAAAACGCAGCAAAACGCAGAGATCAAAAACGCACCAAATCGCGGCGTCAAAAAGACGTAGTGTGCGAACCTAGCCTTACACGGTGAGCTGATATACACTAATTGGTATATGTGCACCCTCCAGTTTTAACTGCAACCAAAACTGCACCTTGTCCCAGAGAGCCTGGAAATGTGAAAACAAACCAAAAAACGCTTGTAACGATGGTGCAATTTTGGTGTGTTTTTTGCGCATTTGAATTTGAGGTGTGTGTTTGTGAAAAAATAGTGATGGGTGGACCAGACTGTGAAGTCCGACCTCCATGTGTTCAAAGGCACCGAAGGGGTCGGACACTCGGGGAAATAAAAAAAGAAAAACTAAAGAAAAAAAATAACAAAACTATTGTGATTTACTTACCAAGTCACCTGCGCGGCTGTACCCTGCTCCTGCAGCAGCTCGTTCTTCCAAGTTTGCTCATTGGGCTAATGCATATTCACTGCTTCCCCCACCCACCGGCGTCTGTGATTGGTTGCAGTCAGACAGGGCCCCCAGCCTGTGTGACAGCCTGTTTGACGCTTCCAATAACAGACCCGGTCTGTGGGTCTATATCATTCAGCAAAAATAAATAAATGAATAAACGGCATGTGGTCTCCCCCCAATTTTGATAACCAGCCAAGATGAAGCCAGACAGCTGGGGACTGGTATTCTCAGGCTGGGGAGACCCACGGTATTGGGAGCCCCCAAGCCTAAAAATATCAGCCTGCAGCTGCCCAGGATTGTCGCATCAGTTAGATGCGAGAACCCCAGCACTTTACCCGGCTCTTCCTGATTGCCCTGGAGCGGTGGCAATAGGGGTAATAAGGGGTTAATCTCAGCTCACAGCTGACACTAAGCCCTAAATTTGTAATGGCATGTGTCTGAGACACTCCCATCACTAATCTGTAAGTGAAAAGAAATAAACACAAACACCACAAAAATCCTTTATTTGAAATAAATCCTTTTATTCGAAAGTAAGATGAGACCGCAGGAGTAGTGTGACAGCCACGCCAGTGCTTGGTGAGTTTGAAACGCTTGCTCCTATCCACTTTGCGCTAGATTCTGGTCCCCATATGGGGACCGGTATCTGGCCAGATACCGGGGATCAATCCGCCGTCAACCCCAAGTCGGTAGAGGATTGATCTGCGACTCCTTCCATCACTAGTGAGAAATGCAGGCATAACACGCAAAAAGAGAACACGCTGCAGTTTCAGATGTTTGTGACAAATAAACTGCAGACAAAAAACTGAAATGTGCGCACAGCAAATCTGAATTCTCATAGACTTTGCTGGGAAGTCCAAAGTCAGGACTTTGACAACAAAATTGCACCAAAAAATGCGACAAAAAACACAGCGTGCTCATATAGCCTAACTAAGAGGCCTAGGCCAACACTTGAAAATAACCTGACAGCATTATCCTTTCACCACCAAACTTCACAGTTGGGACAATGCAGTCAGACAAGTAATGTCTGGCATTGGCAAATGCTAGTGTACCGCCCCGCAGCCTCGGCTACGACCGCCGAGCTGCTGGGTCTGGGCTCGTGTGTGTCGGTGGCTCGAGCGCCTCCGGACCTGGGGGTCACTTCGCTCTGGAAGGGTGTTTGGCGCTACGTGCGGGGGAATGCGGGTGTTTGGTTTTGGGATGATTGTTTGTGACACCACCCACGGGTTGTGGTGATGGTGGACACCACCGCTGCGGTGAAGGTGCGGGGACTCCCGGGAGCGGTGTAGTGGCGCAGCTAGGTGTTGACCCTCCGCCCGTGGGTAGGGGATGTTGGTCCCTGGGCCCGGTTGTGCAAGGGCCGGGGTGCAGGGCTGCGGTGCGGTGCCGGATGGCACTGGTGTACTCACGAATAAACCACACAGTCACTGGTAAACCAAACGAAGGTATGAACGGGGCCCGCAGCCGGCTGCAGCTTCCTAGTCGGGTTGGCAATGTCCGCCTTTCTCCTGCACCTGTGTTTGTAGTGTGACCACTGTGCCTGGGCAGTGGTAGTCCGCTCCCCGGCGTGTATGTGTCGTAGGAGCCCCTTTTGCTCGCAGGCACTGGCCCTTGGATCTCTGGCCTCTGGCGATGGCTACTATCCGGATGGATTGGGCTGTTGCCTTCAAACGGGACTTTGGTGGGAATGAACCCCTGAGGTCCAGACCGCAATCAGTTAATTCGACTATGGTGATGGCGTATAGCCTAGTTCGGGGTCTGAGTACTCTGCCTGGTGCTCCGGTATCCTGTTAACTCCCCGGTTCGGTTCCGGCGTGCCACTACCCTGTCCCGGTCCCTTACGATTCCGCAGGTCGTATTCCCGGTCTCCTGCAGACGGCTACTGCCGTCTGCCTGCCTGACTGATCTGGGGTCCTAGGCTCCAGCCTAGGCCCCAAGCAGAACTGTACTCCACTACTCTCCATTCCGCTGTACTGTACTGAACTGTTTACTGTTTTCCTGCCTCAGGCCAGCAGACTCCTCGGAGGGCGTGTCTTTCCGCCTGACTCCGCCCACCTGGTGTGCCTGTCTGACTCTGAGGGAGGCAATCAGGTCTTTGTGGTTGACTGGTAGTACCTTTCTAGTGTGGGGGTGTATGTGGTGAGTGTAGTAACCTGTGACCCCTGGGGTTCAGGGCGTCACACTAGGAATACATGTCCATTAGACTGCCAGGTAGTGAAGTGGCAGCGTTTCATCCGATTCTTGCCATTCTGCTTGGTGATCTAAGGTTTGCATGAGGCTGCTCAACCATGGAAACCCTTTTGATGAAGATCCCAGTGCACACTATTTGTCCTGATCTGAATGCTCCAAAACATTATTTTCTGTGGTTCTTCCACTTGAATTCACATCTGTTTTTAGAAATCTCATCTACCGTTTTTACCATAGTGTCTTGGCAAGTTCGCATTCCTGTTGAGCTTTGTGATTATGTTTTTTTAAGCTTTTTGTTTAAAGCCTCGTTCGGACGTCTGTGAAACATGGTCCGTGTATTGACCGTGATTAGAGTTGAGCTGGAAGGCAATAATCCGGGGCCGGCGGGTCGTTAACAGACTTAAAAATAAGTCTGATCCGCTCCGGAATCCGGTGCCCATATAAGTCAATGGGGACCGGAATCCGGAGGGTTAAAACGTTTGTGGAGGGGCTGGGAACGAGCGTGGCTTACTCACCGAGGCGCTGTCATGGCGACACACTCCTTCCGGGTCACGCTGTTACCTTCCGGAGCCGACAATTCAATATTCATGGTTTCCCCGCCCACCGGCGGGTGTTGGTTGCAGATAGACACGCCCCCATCCTGAGTGTCAGCGTGTCAGCTAACTGCAACCAATCACAGGCGCCATGACGGCCGGTGGGCGGGGAAAGCAGTGCACTGTCGGTCACGGTAGTAAACACACTCGGCAGCACAGATATAGCGCTCGCCTGCAGCCCCAGCCGTCGCGCAGTATCTGTGCTGTTTATCCAGTGCCCGGAGTCACACGTGCGAGGCTGCCGGGTGCTGCCAGAGCCCCTCGCACCTGTGATTCCGGTGAAAGTAAAAAAAAAAAAAAAAAAAACGACGTGCGGTCCCCCTAATCTTAACATCCAGCCAAGATGACGCCGGCCGGGGGCTGGTATATCCTCAGCCCGCAGCCGTCCGGTATGTCGCATCTGTTAGATGCGACATACCGCTGTGCGATACCGGCTCTTCCCGCTGGTGTGATGCGGTGCCAGTCGGGGTAATAGCAGGGGTTAGCAGGGGCACATAGCTGCTGCTAAATCCTAGGTTTGTGTGATGGCACAGGCGTCTATCAGATACCTGCATCACACAAACCTGTAAGTGACAGTAAATAAACACAGACACACAGAAAAATCCTTTATTTGAAATAAAATACAAAACACTCCTCCTTCACCACTTTATTAAACCCCAAACACCCTGCAGTTCCGACGTAATCCACAGAAGTCCCACGCCGTTTCAGCTCTGCTACGTTAGAGCGAGCAGCCATAGAGCACGACCGCCCGCTCTGAGTGCAGCGTAGTACTGACCGCGATAAGCGATGACTGCACGGCAGACAGCTGGGAGGCGGGTCAGCCAGGAACCAATCACAGCTCAGAGGACGGCCGGTGGGTGGGGAAAACGCGTAAAGCTTGTGTGACAGCACAGGAAGTGAAAGCGCGACTCGGAAGCAAGTGTGCCGCCATGACCGAGTCTGGTAAGTATGAAACACTATTTATTTATTGGGGTTTTTTTTCCATTTTTTTATTAAATGCCGGTTCCGGATTGTGCAGCTGGAATCCCGGGCCCGCTCAGCCCTAACCGTGATGCAAAGTATGGCCTTGGGTCTCCAGGCCGAAACTTGACAGCTTCACATATGCGGATCAGGAGACCCGCAACCAGTCTGTGTGTTGCAGTCTGTACTTGGAGCATGTTTCTAGGATGTCTGAATGAGGCTTAAGTTTTCTGAACACATTGATACATATAACGGTAATGAGACAGAAATGATAGTGGATAAAGCCAGTGTGTTGGCCGCAGGTTGGGAATATATCTCCACTTTTTTTGATCAGTGCTGTAATGTGGTTTCTTGACTCTGGAAATGTATACTCTTAAAACAAGTTCTGTTTGATATATGATACAATGTAGTACTATAGTGGAAGCATAGGGCAGCTAAAAATCCTTATAGGTGAAATTCATAGAAACAGGGGCCATTATTGTTATAGTTTGACTTTTATTTTCATGATCCTCAAATTGTGACTTACAATAGACTACACTGTTGCCTGATAATAAAGGAATAGATCAGACTTTGAAAACCTATTTGGTAGCTAAATCCACAGCTTGTTCATCTCTGATTCTCTATCATGAATTATTTTCATATCTTAAAAGGGTTATTCAAGACTAGGAGAAAAAAAACAAACAAAAAGAAGCCATGTACACACATGGGAGAGACCTGGTAATGAGCTTGAGTAATGTGATGTGAAGCCGGCCAGCTCTTTAACATGTTCCTGACCGCTGTTGGTAAATAAACATCACCACTTGCTGGGCTTTGTGAAGCGCTGAGATTTGTTTGCGGTCTGCATTCAGGCTGGGATATTCACCCCCCGAATCCCGCAAGTGCCGGGTTTTGACCAGTGTCATCATCTAGTCCTGATTGACTCAGGTCCTGATGATGTTAACGCTGTGCTATCTTCTATATGCTGTGATAAATAGCTATAGCGGCATTTAGAAGTTTGTGAGAGGTAGTGGGCTCCTCTTACCCTTCTGGCACCTCATGACAGGATCACAGGAGAGACAAGGGTCTTCATAGCAGCCAGAGGACAAATGATGACCTCCAGGTCTCCTAGTTACGTTGGCCTGTTAGACCCTGCCAAAAGCGGGATCTAACAGGCATTCCGTCAGTATCACACTGACAGTTGTACTATATTGTCATGCTTGTGCATGGCAAAGTATTATACCAGCGACCAGAGTAATAAAAGTTTAGAGGGATTAAGTAATAAAGTAAAAAAAAATGAAAAAAATTGTAAAAATAAATTATACCAATAAAAGTCTATTTTTGTAAAAATAAACAAAAAGTACACATTCGGTATTGCCTTTTCCAGAATGACCGGATCTATAAAACTGTCACACTATTTAACCCCTTCAGTGAACAGCCCCCACAAAAAAAATAGGAATGGCAAAAAACTATGCTTTTTCATCATAAAGCAGAAAAAAAGCGGAATAAAACGTGATAAAAAAATCGAAAGTAAATAAGAATGGCATAACTTAAACGGTCAGCATGTCTTGCAAAAATCAAACCACACAGTGCAGTCAGTGAAAAAAAATGGAAATGCAAAAACAATATTGTTATATCTATCAAATTGTTTTTATTGCGTAAAAGAGGCAACATAAAAAACCCCAAACATATAAATGTGGTATTGCTGTAATCATACTGAGCTAAGGAATAAAGCTGTCTTATCAATTTTACCACACAGTGGACAGCCTAAGAAAAAACAATTTCTGAATTGCTGTTTTTTTTATCATTTTGTCACCCAAAAATCGGAATAGAAAACTATCAAAAAATGTGCCCTAAAATGATAAAAATAAAAACTCCAACTCCTGTAAAAAAAAAAAAACAGGCCTAACATGGCTGTTGGTAGAAATCTAGACAAATTATAGCTATCAACATATCATGTAAAAACTTTCTAAAGCTTTTTTTAGTGTGTGATAGTTGCCAAAAAAGCCTGCTAGAAATCTGATATCGCTGTTATCTTACTGACCCAAAGAATAAAGCCATCAAATCACTTATATCGCACGGTGAATGGCGTAAAAATAAATCAATAAAAAAACAAATCCTGACCTGCTGTTGATTTGTTCATTGTTCCTCCTAAAGATTGCAGAAAAGCTCGGCTCACATTTATCCTGCGCTCTACACTGAGCAGTTACATCAGGGTTTACATGTAAATCCAAAATATGTGATTCAGATAGAGATCCTGGAGGAACTTTCCACTGGCGGACAGAGACAGACACTGGCCCTGTAGAAAATAAGTCTATGGTGCCCTTTATAGTCCCATAACTCATCAAAATGCACAATTTCACCTGCTTTGAAGGTCGAAATAGGTCTCCTTACCTCTTGGGCTCCTGTGCGGGGCCGCACAGGTTGCACCAATGTTACAGTTAGGTCCAGAAATATTTGGACAGTGACACAAGTTTTGTTATTTTAGCTGTTTGCAAAAACATGTTCAGAAATACAATTATATATATAATATGGGCTGAAAGTGCACACTCCCAGCTGCAATATGAGAGTTTTCACATCCAAATCGGAGAAAGGGTTTAGGAATCATAGCTCTGTAATGCATAGCTTCCTCTTTTTCAAGGGACCAAAAGTAATTGGACAAGGGACACTAAGGGCTGCAATTAACTCTGAAGGCGTCTCCCTCGTTAACCTGTAATCAATGAAGTAGTTAAAAGGTCTGGGGTTGATTACAGGTGTGTGGTTTTGCATTTGGAAGCTGTTGCTGTGACCAGACAACATGCGGTCTAAGGAACTCTCAATTGAGGTGAAGCAGAACATCCTGAGGCTGAAAAAAAAGAAAAATCCATCAGAGAGATAGCAGACATGCTTGGAGTAGCAAAATCAACAGTCGGGTACATTCTGAGAAAAAAGGAATTGACTGGTGAGCTTGGGAACTCAAAAAGGCCTGGGCGTCCACGGATGACAACAGTGGTGGATGATCGCCGCATACTTTCTTTGGTGAAGAAGAACCCGTTCACAACATCAACAGAAGTCCAGAACACTCTCAGTGAAGTAGGTGTATCTGTCTCTAAGTCAACAGTAAAGAGAAGACTCCATGAAAGTAAATACAAAGGGTTCACATCTAGATGCAAACCATTCATCAATTCCAAAAATAGACAGGCCAGAGTTACATTTGCTGAAAAACACCTCATGAAGCCAGCTCAGTTCTGGAAAAGTATTCTATGGACAGATGAGACAAAGATCAACCTGTACCAGAATGATGGGAAGAAAAAAGTTTGGAGAAGAAAGGGAACGGCACATGATCCAAGGCACACCACATCCTCTGTAAAACATGGTGGAGGCAACGTGATGGCATGGGCATGCATGGCTTTCAATGGCACTGGGTCACTTGTGTTTATTGATGACATAACAGCAGACAAGAGTAGCCGGATGAATTCTGAAGTGTACCGGGATATACTTTCAGCCCAGATTCAGCCAAATGCCGCAAAGTAGATCGGACGGCGCTTCATAGTACAGATGGACAATGACCCCAAGCATACAGCCAAAGCTACCCAGGAGTTCATGAGTGCAAAAAAGTGGAACATTCTGCAATGGCCAAGTCAATCACCAGATCTTAACCCAATTGAGCATGCATTTCACTTGCTCAAATCCAGACTTAAGACGGAAAGACCCACAAACACGCAAGACCTGAAGGCTGCGGCTGTAAAGGCCTGGCAAAGCATTAAGAAGGAGGAAACCCAGCGTTTGGTGATGTCCATGGGTTCCAGACTTAAGCAGTGATTGCCTCCAAAGGATTCGCAACAAAATATTGAAAATAAAAATTTTTTTTTTGGGTTTGGTTTATTTGTCCAATTACTTTTGACCTCCTAAAATGTGGAGTGTTTGTAAAGAAATGTGTACAATTCCTACAATTTCTATCAGATATTTTTGTTCAAACCTTCAAATTAAACGTTACAATCTGCACTTGAATTCTGTTGTAGAGGTTTCATTTCAAATCCAATGTGGTGGCATGCAGAGCCCAACTCGCGAAAATTGTGTCACTGTCCAAATATTTCTGGACCTAACTGTATGTCCACCCCTGGAACATTCACTATAATGAGGCACATGGAGTCACTTTAAACTCTTTCTGGCCTATGATCCAGCGTTGTCCATATTTTTAAACGTTCATACAAATTTGCTTGACCACAGTTTTGTGCATTGCTGGAAAGATGGACACCGTCAAACAGGTTAGAGTACAAAGAATCTATGCTGCCTCCTAGTAAATGTATCCATTATCGGTTTAATTTTAATCACATGTTTTGGAGATTTAGATGGAATCCCCGAAAGGAGAGCACAGGATAAATATGATCCAAAATGTCATGTAAAATGTTCCCAGTAAAAGCTTCATCACATTTCACAAAATAAAACAAGTCCTCACTCTGTCATCTGTAAACGGAAATACAGGGGGTTTCCACGGTGTTGGTAACACGAAGGCTCTGGAAAAGCGCCATAGCTTCTCTTTCTCCAACCCCCAATTGAAATCCAGCCAAATCTGTGCTCCCAAATCCAAAGTGCTCTCCTCCCTTCTGAGCCCCAGAGTGTGTCTAAGGCTATGTCCGCACATTGCTTTTTACCTGCTTTTTTGCTGCTTTTTCAACTGCAGCGTTTAATGCCAAAATGGATGTGTTCTGCTTTTCAAGCATAGTCTATGGGAATTTGGGTTTCTTGTCCGCACTTTGCTGTTCAAAATGCTGCCTTTTTGTGGCAGAAATTTGGGCAAAAACTCTGCTTTGCAGTTCAAAACGCAAATGGCAAAAACATTTGACATGCTGCTTCTTTGAAAAGCTGAGTTTTTGCCCAAATTTCTGCCACAAAAAGGCAGCATTTTGAACAGCAAAGTGCGGACAAGAAACCCAAATTCCCATAGACTATGCTTGAAAAGCAGAACACATGAATTTTGGCATTAAACGCTGCAGTTGAAAAAGCAGCAAAAAAACAGGTAAAAAGCAAAGTGCGCACATAGCCTAAAACTTAGTTAGCGTCAGCATGTTTCTCCATACAGTTGCAAGGAGAGACTACTTAATTACTGTGTGCATTTCTCCAAAAGCAAAAGTTGGGCACAATATACTGTATGTGCACTACAATGTACTGGCATTAGAATGGCATGTTTTGCAGTTTTCATTCTGTAACTTCCCCTGTTTATTTCTGGAAATCACTGTGTAGCCAAACCGTACTATAGAGCCACATATGGGGTATTGTCAGATTGAACAGAAATTGTTACAAATTTTTGACGCCATTTTTACTACTTCTCTCTTGTGAAAATGTAAAATCTGGTGCTGAAACAAAATTTTAGTGGTAAAGGCTGCTTCTACTCCATACTGAGCAAAGGGTCTGAATACTTAGGCCCTGTGCGCACACTGCGTTTTCACCCGCGGTTTTGCTGCAGAAATTTCTTGATAAATGTTTAAAAGAACAGAGAGTCCTCAGTGGTTGATACCTTTTAAAGGCTAACTGAAAAGATGGTAATAATTGCAAGCTTTCGAGACTACTCAGGTCTCTTCATCAGGCATGGTATAACACAAAATCTGAAGAGTCACATATTTATACACAACAGGACATAGAATAGTGCAGTAAAAAAAAAAAAAAACAAGTTATATGAAACAGAACTATCACTATGGCAGGGGGGCAAACTGTTGTAGGGCCATAAATACTGCTGCAGTTCAGTGTGAAAGTTTTAGGGTATGTGCGCACTAGGCGTTTTTTTCACGCTGCGTTTTTATGTGCGTTTTTGTCTAAAAACCGCACCCGCGGCTAAAAAAACGCGGCAAAAACGCATGCGTTTTTGCCGCGATTTGGTGCGTTTTTTGCTGCGTTTTTGCTCACTGCGTTTTTAATCAGTGCACAATGCCATTAAAGATTGTTGATGAAAAAAAAGAAAAAAAAAAGGTCTGATGTCATTTCCTTCTTCAAAATGTTCATTGTATGCAGGAGAGCAGACAGCTGCAGAACTAGTGTATGCAGGAGAGCAGACAGCAGCTGCAGAACTACAAGTCTCAGCATCCTCCATTCACTAGTGTATGCAGGAGAGCAGACAGCAGCTGCAGAACTACAAGTCTCTGCATCCTCCATTCACTAGTGTATGCAGGAGAGCAGACAGCAGCTGCAGAACTACAAGGCTCAGCATCCTCCATCCAGGACTGTATGCAGTTTTTTGCCCAAAAAGAAAAAAAAAATGACGTAGGCTTCGCCATATTTTTGTATGCTAGCCGGGTACAGCAGGCAGGTACGGGCTGCCCCCAACCCCCAGCTGCCTATTTGTACCCGGCTGGGAACCAAAAATATAGAGAAGCCCTTTTTTTTTAATTATTTCATGAAATAATTAAAAAAAAATGATGTGGGCTTCGCCTAATTTTTGAGTCCAGCCGGGCAGCTGGGGATTGGAATCCACAGTGCAGGGTGCCCATGCTTTCTGGGCACCCCCACTGCGAATTGCAGTCCGCAGCCACCCCAGAAAATGGCGCTTTCATAGAAGCGCCATCTTCTGGCGCTGTATCCAACTCTTCTAGCTGCCCTGATGCCGGGTGGCTAGCTAGGTAATAATGGAGTTAGGGCTAGCTGTATAGCTGGCCCTAAGCCCGAAATTCATGGTGTCACGCCAATATTCGACATGGCCACCATGAATTTCTAGTAATGATAAAAAAAAAACACAACACACAGAAAAATATTTTTATTAGAAATAAAACACAACACAATTAGTGACGCCATCTTTATTGAAATAAACCCCCCTCCGCAGTAATCCTGGGTCAAGGGTCCCGCGCCGTCCAATCAGGATCCAATATCATCTGATCGGTTTGCTGGAAGGCAAAGCGATCAGATGATGTGTCAGGATCAAGTGCCTGAATCACATCACACATCAGCTGATTGTATAAAAGCCGGTTATACAATCAGCTGATGCATCAGTGCAAAAAAAAAAAAAAAATAATACTCACTTATGTGCTGTGCTGATTACCGGCAGCTCCCGGAGCGATCGATTGGACAGCAGTCTGATCCTATACGATCGCTGCAGGAGCTGCCGGTGATCAGCTGATGAAGTCCCCTGACGGCAGGATCAGCTGATAGCCGGCCGGGCGCGAAAAAGCCGGCGAGACTACGATCAGCTGATGCGTCAGGTGACTGCATCAGGTGATCAGCGCCAGGTCCTGCAAGCAAGGTCCTGCCCCGGGGAGACTGCACACAGCCAGAGCGGCGGGACCGGGAGGTGATGGGAGCGGGCATGGCATCGGGACCCTGCAGACAGGTGAGTATATGACATTTTTTTTTTCTACTGTTCACTTTGGTTTTCGCCGCTGCCTCCACCTCCCGCCCAGACATGACGCCGCACGGAGCTGACATGGCACCGGACGGGAGGTGGACGCAGCGGTGACGGTACCGGGAGGATTCATGCTTCTGTGTTTACCAACAGAAGGAATCCTCTTCCTGTACACGTCACTGTAGTGCCCACCCCTTGCATTTATAGCTGCGTTTTTAGTCATAGAAACGCGGCTATATGCGTTTTTCATTGCGTTTTTAACATCTCATTGAATTCAATGAGTGAAAAACGCAGTGGAAAACGCAGAAATAATTGACATGCTGCGTTTTTGTGGTCACCACAAAAACGCAGCTAAAAAAAAACGCTGTGTGAGGACAGCACTTCTGAAAACCTATTGACATTGCTGGGGAAGCAATGTCACTGCGTTTTCAGCACAAAAACGCGGTAAAAAACGCCGCTAAAAACGCGTCAAAAACGCCTAGTGAGCACAAGGCCTTATTGTCCTTTGATAAGGGTCTGGTCCGGGCTGTGACATGCTCGGATGGTCAGAGGAGCACATCTTTTAACTGATGTAAAAAGACATGAATCCATGAGACACATTCATTCCTTCTCTGAATGTGTCAAAGGTCATCATAAGTTTGTACTCCCATAGTCTCCTGTCTCTCTGGGACTTGAAGTTTCCTTTCAATACCAGCAATTTCATGTCCATGATGCTGTGGTCTGAGTTACAAAAATGTTTGGCCACAGGTAGATCCATCCTTTTTTCTCTAATTGTGTGGCGGTGAGAATTCATCCTTGTCCTGAGCTGTTGTCCTGTCTCCCCTACATACAGACCCCCAGTTGGACATTTGGTACATATAATTAAGTACACCACATTGGTTGTGCCGCGGTTTACCTGCGGTAATGTTAATCACTGCCTGCGTTTTGCAGGGAAGTGATGTCATTATGACAGGAAGAGGAAGCGGAGCAGAGAGTAAACACCCACATATCAGACACAGACATAGCATAGACACATATCACACTCACACACAGACATATGGAATACACATAGAAATCAAACGTACATATCAAAAAAAAAACAAACGCGGACTCCGCCGTATTTTTACCGTCCAGCTGAGGTAAATACACAGCGGTGGCCCGGTATTCTCAGGCTGGGGAGAGCGAAGGCCATGGATAATGCCCCCCTCCCGCAGCCGAGAATATCAGCCCGCAGCTGCCCTGGGACTGTCACATCCATTATGCGGCAGTCCCGGAGTGTCCCCGACTCTTCCAGATTGCCGTGATGCGGTGGTAATCCAGGTAATAATGAGTTAATGGCAGCGGATCGCTGCCATTTAAGTCCAGGCTTTAATCATGGCAGCATCTATGAGACCGCTTTCATGATTAACCCGTAAGTAAAGTGAATAAGCACACACTGAAAAATCCTTTATTTTAAATAAAAGACAAAAAAGCCCCCTCTTTCACCCCTTTATTAACCCCCAAACACACAGCTCTGGCGTAATCCACGCAGGTCCCACGACGCTTGCATCCAGCCGCGACTGACACTGTACAGAATGCAGCCTCGTAACGAGACTACAGAGAGGTAATTACAGGTAATTTCTCACAGTCTGTAATATGAACACACTACCGCTCGTGAGAAATGCAGTGTGTGCTCACAGGGACTCTATCTATTGATTGATAGAGGACAGATCAATCTATTGATTAGCTATCCATCTCTCTATCTATCCTTCTATCTATCTATCTATCTATCTATCCTTCGATCTATCCTTCTATCCATTTATCTATCTATCCATTTATCTATCTATCCATTTATCTATCTATCCATTTATCTATCTATCCATTTATCGATCTATCCATTTATCGATCTATCCATTTATCGATCTATCCATTTATCGATCTATCCATTTATCGATCTATCCATCTATCCATTTATCTATCTATCCCTCTATCTATCTATCCCTCTATCTATCTATCCCTCTATCTATCTATCCATCCATTTATCTATTTTCTTTTATTTTTTTTTATTTTTAACATGCTTTATTTATATATTATTACAGTTACAGCATATAAAACCGCAGGGACCAACCTGCGGAAAAACCGCGGCAAAAACGTACCAATAACGCAGGAAAAACGCATGCGTTTTTCCAGCGGTTTTGGTGCGTTTTTTTACCACAGCTGCAGTAATCTTCAACTCCCAGAAGTTTCTCAATAAATTTTCTTGAGAAAAATCACTTTTCTAGTGCGCACATAGTCTTACCATGTGATATTTCAGTTTTTTTTGTTTAATAAATTTGCAAAAATTTCTACATTTCTGTGTTTTTCTGTCAATATGGGGTGCAGAGTGTACATTAATAAGAAAAAATAAACTTTGTTTCATTGCAGCCATTTGGTAAATTCAAAAGAGTGAAAAATTTAAAGGGGTCTGAATACTTTCTGTACCCACTGTAAATATGCCTATGGCATAAAATTCTGTGACGTACCTGTGATGTCAATATGCTCACTGCATTCCTGATTTTCTGGCACCTAAGGAGTGTTGCCGATGTGACATGGCACCACAAACCATTCCAGCAAAATCTGTTATAATATGGCTTGCTGTCCCTTCTGTGCACTGTACCTCAAAAGTAGTTTTCGGCAACATGTGGGGAATTGGCATACTCAGGAGAAATTTCATAACAAACTGTACTGTTAGTTTTCTCCTTTTACCCCTGTGAAAATCTGAGGAGGTGGGTTGTATGAATCCCTCAGGTAGGATAACAATGCAATTCTTTTTATTCTTCCATCCCTTGTCTTACAGCAAGAGGTATTTTTCTGAGGTTGAGCTCCTCACCTGGAACTGCATATGAGACCCCATGTGGTGATGGCTCCATTGGGTCTACTATCACCAACCACATGATGACACTAGTGGCTGAGAGAACAATGGATTAATAGAGGCCCATATGACATTGAGAGTAATGGAATGAAAGCTTTACTTTACTTTAATTACCCATCTCATGCCTGGCCGTCTGAGTACCTTAAACTGACAAGCAAAAAAGTCTAATAAAACACAAGAATGAGAACAACAATGATATCTATGTAACCAGTGTGCTGTGCTGGAAAAAGTTTGCATTCGCTTAGAGCCGTGGCCTGCACTCTATGTCCATTCTCTTTAGTCCACAGCCAGCTTCTCACAATCTCTTTTGAAAATTTAAAACTTGGGGCCAAAGCAACTTTTTATTGGAAAACATGATAATTTAAAATGTACTCAATGCTCAGTAAATTGTCTCGGGGTTAAAAATGCTCACTATTTCCCTAAATTAATTCTGTAAGAGGAGCAGTTTCCCAAATGGGGTCATTTGGGGGGGTTTCTGTTCTTTTTGGCATGTCAAGTGCTCTTAATATGTTCTATGGCATTTGAAATCTATTCCAGCCAAAAGGGCGCTCCAAAATTCAAAAAGAGCTCCTTCTCTTGCAAGCTCTGCCGTGCGCCCAAACATTAGTTTTCCCCTACATATGGAGCATCATCTTACTAAGGAGAAATTGCACAACTATGTATGGTCCATTTTCTGTTGTTGCGCTTGTAAAAATGTAAAATTTGAGGCTAAAGCTAGATTTTTGTGGAAAAAAAATCATTTTTTTTCATTTTCACGGTTCAAGCTGATAAAATTATGTGAAGTACCTGCCAGTTCAAGGTGCTTACCACACCTCTAGGTAAATTCTTTGAGGGGTGTAGTTTGCAAAATGGGGTCACTTGTGGGGAGTTTCCACTGTTTAGGCACATCAGTGGCTCTACAAACATGACATTGTGTTTGCTATCTAGTCCAGACAATTTTGCACTCTAAAAGTCAAATGGTATACAGTGGAAGCTTGGTTAACAAGAACAATCCGTTCTGGGAGTGTGCTTGTTAACCAAGTTACTCGTTCAGCAAAGCAAGATTTCCCATAGGAAATCATTGCAATGCAGACAATTCGTTCCACAACTTGTTAAATGTCCCATCCTGGTCCCCTATTGTGTCATTCCACACATGTACAAACACACACACAAACACACAAGCACGCACGCACATATTATGCTCACCTTACCTTACATTCCATCGCCGCACATATTATGCTCACCTTACCTTCCGTTCCATCGCCGGTCTCCTGGGACTTGCTGTTCGCTAGTACGAGCTGTGTATTTGGTAACTATCACGACGAGGGAGGAACTTCCGCTGCCATAGCGCTGACGTCAAAGGCAGGAGCCGCTTGCCTCTGATTGGTCAGCGCGCTGCCTTTGAGTAGCGGTGACAGAGGAAGTTCCTGCTTCGTCGCTATGGTTGCTGATGGACATCCTGTACCGGCGAACTACAGGACCCAGGAAGCCGGTGATGGAACGAAGGTACACATATTATGCTCACCTTACCTTCCGTTCCATCGCCGGTCTCCTGGGACTTGCTGTTCGCTAGTACGAGCTGTGTATTTGGTAACTATCACGACGAGGGAGGAACTTCCGCTGCCATAGCGCTGACGTCAAAGGCAGGAGCCGCTTGCCTCTGATTGGTCAGCGCGCTGCCTTTGAGTAGCGGTGACAGAGGAAGTTCCTGCTTCGTCGCTATGGTTGCTGATGGACATCCTGTACCGGCGAACTACAGGACCCAGGAAGCCGGTGATGGAACGAAGGTACACATATTATGCTCACCTTACCTTCCGTTCCATCGCCGGCCTCCTGGGTCTTGCAGTTCTCCGCGAGGATTCCTCCCTTGTCGTGATGTACCGGGGAACTACAAGAACCATGAGACCGGCGGTGGAACGGAAGGTAAAGTGAGCATAATACTGTATGTGTGTGTGTGCGTGCGTGCGTGCGTGCGTGTTTGTGCGTGCTTATGTGTGTTTGTGTGGACTGCAAGAGTGGATCAGAGCGCGATGGATGTACGGAACCGGAAGTATGCGCGGTGAGTATTTTGCTCGTATGGCAAAGCTTTCTCGTAAACCGAGTTACAAATTTACAGAAAGCTTTGCTTGTTAAGTGAAATTCTTAACTGGGTTACTCGTTAAGCGAGGTTCCACTGTACTTTCCCTCCCAAGCCAAGTCATGCATCCAAACATCAGTTTTCAACTGTGGTGTATTGGTGTACTCAAGAGAAATTGCACAAGTTGTAGGGTCGATTTTCTCCTGTTACCCTTGTGAAAATCAAACATTGGGGCTAAAGCAATATTTTTGCTGGAAAAAATACAATTTTAATTTTTGCCTTACTTTAATCCCTTTGATGCACCTAAAGCGTTAATAAACTTCTTGGATGTGGTATTGAGCACATTGAGGCTTGCAGTTTTTAAATTAGTGTCACTTTTGGGTATTTTCTGTTAAATAGGACCCTCAAAGTCACTTCAAATGTGATGTGGTCCCTACATTTTTTTTTTTTTTTGGAAATTTTGTTGGAAAAATGAGAGATTGCTGATAAACTTTTAACCCTTCTAACTTCCTTCCCCCCAATAAAGATGTTTCAAAAATAATGCTCATGTAAAGTAGGCATGTGGGAAATGAACCATTTTGTGTGGGATTACTATCTGGTTTAAGGGCATAAAAATTAAAAATTAGCAAAATTGTTACATTTTCACTTTTTTTGTCATATTTTCATAAACGCAACTCATATCTACCAAAATTTACTACTATTATGAAGTACAACATGTTACAAAAAAAGTCTCAATCATTGGGATATGCGTTCCAGAGTTATTACCACAAAGTGACACTGGTCAGCATTATAAAATTTGGCCTGGTCAGGAAGGTGAAAACAGGCTGGGGGTGAAGAAACTATTTTATTTGAAATAACAGTGTATTTCAAAGAAAAACAATTGTACAGCCACGCACCAATTCATGTTGCCCATGGTTTGGAATTGAATCATAATTTAAAGGGAACCAATCACCAGGATTTTTGTATATAAGCTAAAGCCAGTGCTATACTCGCACTATCAGGCTGATTCTCTACATATCTGTAGTGGTCAGCTCAGATGTATAGGTTTTGAAATCCAAAAAAGTAAAGTTTAGAAAATGAGCTGCTTGTTGAGTGACAGCAGCAAAGAAGCAGATAATATATTCATAGTTATCCCCTGTTGGAATTAGCATAAGTGTTATACAAACAATTCACTTTGTCTCTTGCAGGACCTGTGTGAGGTCATACCCACGTGACCTGGTATCCAGCTTTGTTGGCTGAGGCCCCGCCCCTTCTGGTCACATGGATATGACCTCACACAGGTCCTGCAACAGATAAAGTGAATCGTTTGTATAATACTTAGAATTAACATAACAGAGGGAGGGAACCCTCTGTAGAGAATCAGCCTGATAGTGCCATTATAGCACGGGCTTTAGGTTATATATGAAAATCCTGGTGATTAATTCCCTTTAACTATTTAACATGAGCACCGTACATGTAAAGTACTTATCGGGAGCGAGTGTATGGTGAAAGCTCAGGAGCTCTGCCTTTCCCATTCCCAGGTGATGATGGCTGTGATTTTTAACCATTATCTGCTTCTAATAGCAGTGAATGGAGCTCAACATCTACAGTGCGCAAACCGGAGTGAACACTGTTCCACACACCCATAGGCTTACCCCTGAGACGTGATCCAGGATTGCTGATAAATTGCCATAGCTGATGAAGATCTGATGAATACTCCTGTGCCTGCAATGACTGTGTTCCTACAAGACCAGCCTGCGGCTAGTGTTGTTGAGACTGTGATTTTTACTATATACTGTACTATTGTAGAATAGCAGCATATATTATAAGTGACCAGGTTCACAACACCCAAATGGGACTAAAACAAGAAAAAAAAGTAAATGTTTTTAAAAGAGCATAAAAATTTACATCACTACTTTTCCCCCCAGCAAGCTATTAAAAATGTGTTTTTGCCGCCTCCATAAAAGTCTGAGCTATCAAAATGTAAAATTAATTAACCTGATTGGTAGAAAAGCTAAAGAGATTAAAAAAATTGCAACACCACAATTGCATTTTTTTGGTCGTCACAACTCCACAAAATAGTGCTCTTTACTCCAAAGTGGTATCAATGAAACGTCAGTTCTCCATCAAAAAACAAGCCTTCAAACAACTCCATCAATCGGAAACATGAAAAAGTCTTGTAAAATGGCGACAAAAGCAGAACAATGAAGTTCAGATTAGAAAAAAAAAATGAATGTTTGGTATTGCCATAATCGTACTGACCTAAAGAATCCTATCTCCAGGTCATTTTTACCACACAATAAACACCATAAAAACAAGACCGGAAAAAAACAATTGCAGCATTGCACTGTGTTAGCAATAACACTGCATTTGGAATTTTTTTTTTTCCAACTAAGTTCTCTGGTAAAATGCTTGGGGTCATTCAAAAGTAGCTGTTCCCCCAAAAAAACAAGCCTTCATATAGCTATATCGATAGGAAAATAAAATAAGTATGGCTCTGGGCAGAAAGTCAATAACGAAAGCTCTAAAACATCAAACCTCCTGGTCTTTAAGGGGCTAAAGCTGATTTTATTTGAAATGATTGTAAATATCCTCTAGAAATACAGAAGGTGAAATAAATATTGAACACATCAACAATTTTCTATGTAAGTAGCGTATTTTTTGGACCATTAGGCTATGTGCCCACGGATTTCAGGTCTGGAGATTGGGCTGGTCATGACATGGTTTTGATGTGGTGGTCCTCATCCACACATTGACCTAGCTGTGTACCAGAGTTGTATGTTGCTCATACTGGGCCCATACTGGTATATATATCCCTCATGGTGGGCCCATCCTGGTGTATATGTCCTCCATCCTAGTATATATGAATATCCCGTTATGCCAAATTTTTTTTTAAAACACAAAAATTCTAAACTATTAAACGCCCCTTCCCTTCACTCCCCTCGTGGGAGGCGTCCTCTTCTGTTGCCGGCAACTGACGTCAGTGTGTAAGTGTCGGTCAGCACATGACATCATTGCCATGCGCTCTCAGTCGCTGACATCAGCTGCTAGCCAAGCAGATGTTAATCCAAAATGAATATTCACTGCTCCCCACGCCTATAATCCCACCAACCTCTCTGCACCAGTGTCCTCAGTCAAGTGGTGCACAGGATTATGGGTGTGGGTGCAGTAAATATTCACTTTGGCTACTCAATATGTTAATCCAATCTGCGACTGCAAGAAAAACCCATTTCTGCCGCTGGCAGCTTACTGCAGCAGCGACCCTGCTCCTGGATCCTGTGACCCCCGCTCCACCACTGCCCCTCCCTCCCCCAGTGAGCTCTGAAGTAGAACATTTGGAGTATGACGGCCCCCATTTTTCTCCCATATTTTGGAGGGGAAAAAAAAGTGTGTCTTAGTCTGAAATATAAATTATATTTCTAAAGGTGCTTTTGACATGAATTTCTCACCAGATGTCTGTAACAAACCTTCCAATCCACAGGCATCAAACCATAAATGTCCATAAATTTAGTGATGTGTAATAATGATAAATGACAGGGAAAAAGTGTTGAACATGCTTACTGAAATTTATTTAATACTTCGTACAAAAGCCATTGTGTTTTATGACCGCTTCAAGATGCCTCCTGTATGGAGAAACTAGTCACATGCATTGCTAAGGTGTGATTTTGTCTTTTTTTTCCACACAAACACTCTTCAAATCCTGAAGGTTCCATGGCCCCCTTGTATGAACGCTGAGCTTTAGTTCCTTCCATAAATTTTCTATTCGATTCAGGTCAGGTGATTGATTGGGCCATTCTAGCAGCTTTATTTTTTTCTCTGAAACCAATTGATTGTTTTTTGTTTTATTTTGGCTGTGTAGAAATTAGCATTTCATCTTACCAGATAGGCTATGTGCGCACGTTGCGTAAATACATGCAGTTACGCTGCGCTTTGTAGCGCAGCGTAACTGCATGCGTCCTGCGTCCCCTGCACAGTCTATGGAGATTGTGCAGGGGCCGTGCGCACGTGGCGTTTAAGAGCGCAGCGCTTCGGCTACTGCCGAAGCGCTGCGTAAAAAGAAGTGACATGGCACTTCTATCCTGCGAATTTGCCGGCAGCTCCCGCTCTGTCTATGGGAGGAGCTGCAGGCAGAGCGCATGGAATCGGCTTTCACTACGGACATTTCTGCAGCGATTTAAAGCGCACATGTGCTCTTCAGATCGCTGCAGAAATTTCTGCAGTGACTGTACGCAACGTGCGCACATAGCCATAAAGTGCACGGTGCAGAGAAGCTCCATGGACAATCCAAAAGTAGAAATACTACCAGCACAAATCAATAAAAAAAAAATTCAATTTTATTCAATGCAAAAAGGCATAAAAACAAGAAGGTAGGTGGATTAAAATGGAAAAGCTGATACAAGACAGGTACAGGTAACGTAACGTGTTCCAGCCCAGAGTGGCCCTTAGTCTCAACCTGTCTAATTACCAACCTGAGGTTGAGACTAAAGGGGGCTTTACATGCTGCGACATCGCTAACAATATATCGTCGGGGTCATGTCGTTAGTGACGCACATCCGGCGCCGTTAGCGACATCGCAGCGTGTGACACCTAGGAGCGACGATCAACGATCGCAAAAGCGTCAAAAATCGTTGATCGTTGACACATTGCTCCTTTTCATAATATCGTTGCTGCTGCAGGTATGTTGTTCGTCGTTCCTGCGGCACCACACATCACTACGTGTGACACCGCAGGAACGACGAACATCTCCTACCTGCGTCCACCGGAAAAGAAGGAAGGTAGGTGGTGGGCGGGATCTTCCGCCCGCTCATCTCCGCCCATCCACTTCTATTGGACAGCTGCCGTGTGACGTCGCTGTGATGCCACTTGAACTTGCCGGCCAGAGGGGCGTCTCAGGGAAGGTAAGTCCGTGTGACGGGTGTAAGCAATGTTGTGCGCCACGGGCAGGGGTTTGCCAGTGTCGCACAACCGACGGGGGCGGGTATGCTCGCTAGCGATATCGGTATCGATATCGCAACGTGTAAAGTACCCTTAAGGGCCACTCTGGGCTAGAAACACGTTACCTGTACCTGTATTGTATCAGGTTTTTTTTTTATTTTTAATCCACCTACCTTCTTGTTTTTATGCCTTTTTGCATTGAATAAAATTGAAAAAAAAAATTACGGATTTGTGCTGGTACTATTTCTACTTATGGTTTCTTTGCCTGTGTGTTTGGGATCATTGTCTTATGTCCACTCTCATTTCATCTTCATCACCTTGGTAAATGGTGCAGATTGCAGATTTTTAACAAGAATGTCTTGGAACATATGTCCATTCATCCTTTAATTTCATTGAGTTTGCCAGTGCCATATGCTGAAAAACAGCCCTACACCATGATATTCAAACCACTGTTTTTGGGGTGATAATACAGTGCCTTTTAAGTTCCAAACATGGTGTGTATTATGGCATCCAAAGAGTTTAATTTTGGTCTCATCTGACCGGACTATATTCCCCCAGTATTACACAGGTTTGTCTAAATGTTGTTGCACAAACATTTAAATGCGTTTGAACAAGCTTTTAGCTCAGCAATGGAGTCTTGAGTAGTAAGCATGAATACAGGCGATGGAGGTTGAGTGCATTACTTATTGTTTCCTTTGGAACAAATGTACCTGTTGATTACAGGTTTTTCTGGAGCTCTCCACTTTTTTTTATTTTTATTCTTTTTACTGCTGTGTCTGAAATCAGTTGGTCTTGGCCGGTTTGGTTCTGTTTCCTCTTCCGGATTATTGCCCCCACTGTGCTCACTGGAAGCTTCAGTAGTTTAGAAATTCTTCCATAACCAAAGCCATAAGTATCTTTTGCAACAAAATGGTTGCGAAAGTCTTGAGACAACTCACTGGTTTTACCCATCATTACATGTTTCCTGTGTGGTAACTTGGTAATGAGACACCTTTTTATAGGCCATCAGGTTAACTAGCTGATATTTTTCACTGAGTGGCAGGATTGCTTTCTGATTACTGATAGATTTTAGCTGTTGCCGTAACTTTCCATGGCTTTTTGAACCTCTTTCTTCATGTGTTCAATACTTTTTTCCTGTGTAATTTCTCATTATTACACACAACTTAATTTTATGGACATCTATGGTTTGATTTCTTTGAATGTGTGGATTGGATCAGTTGTTACCAATATTTGGTAAGAAATTCATGTCAATAGCACCTTTTAGAAATATATTTACATAGAAAACTAGTGACGCGTTCAATAATTATTCACCAGCTGTAGGCATATAGAAGATATTGTAGAATTATCTGTTGAGGTATGCATTCAGGATCATTCACTTTAATGGCCTTAAATGGCTAAACATATGTATTTTGCATTTTATATCCTTACAGATTATACGGTTTACAAAGGATTATGTTGCTGGCGCTGCCCATTAGAGCTGACATTTTTTTGTATATAAAATGTAAAGTGTACTGTACGTTTCTCCGTGCAGACATGTGAGACACCAGCATAGATAAGTATTTCTAAAGGCATCACATTTCTAGTATATGGCTATTTAGAGAGAGAACCATTGACTCATACAGTACTAGAAGAAAACAAGCAGGAAAAATACTAACCTAATTCCTTTTATCAATTCTGTTGCTGATTCACTTCTGCCATATCTACCAATACATATACTAAAATACTAAAAAACATTGTAAGGCTATGTGCGCACAGTGCGTTTTTCACGGCGTTTTTGGCCTCAAAACTGCAGGACTTTGCTTCCCCAGCAAAGTCTGAGTTTTAATTTTTGCTGTCCGCACACATCTGTTTTTTTTCAGCTGCGTTTTTGTGGTGCCACAAAAACGCAGCATGTCAATTATTCCCGCGTTTTACACTGCGCTTTTCATCCATTGAGTTCAATGGGATGTTGAAAGACGCAATGAGAAACGCAAATAGCTGCGTTTTGGTGCGTTTTGAAGACCAAAAACGCAGCTATAAACGCAGGAGGTGTTTAGTAAAGTGACGTGTACAGGAAGTGGATTCCTTCTGTCAGTATATACAGAAGCGTGAATCCTCCCGGTACCATCACCGCCGCTTCCACCTCCCGTCCTGTGCATGTATGCTGCCGTGCGGCGCCATGTACAGGCAGGAGGTGGAAGTGGCTGCGAAAACAAAAGTTAACAGTAGAAAAAAAAAAAAGTTATACTCACCTGTGTGCAGACTCCCGGTGCCATGCCCGCTCCCATCTCCTCTCACGGTATCGCCATCCCCGCTCCGGCTGTGTGCAGACGGCCGGGAAACCTCCGATGGGTGCAGGACCTGGCGATGGATCACCTGATGCAGTCACCTGATGCATCAGGTGATCGTAAGTATCGCGGTGACGCGGGCGCCGGGCCGGTATCAGCGGATGCGTCAGGAGACTTCATCCCTGATTACCGGCAGCTGCTGCAGCGATCGGACGGGATCAGACTCCCGCCCCATCGCTGCAGGAGCTGCCGGTAATCAGCACATAAGTGAGTATTATTTTTTTTATTTTTTTTTGCACCGATGCATCAGCTGATTGTATAAACGGCTTTTATACAATCAGCTGATGTGTGATGGGATTCAGGCACTTGATCCTGACACATCATCTGATCGCTTTGCCTTCCAGCAAACCGATAGGATGATATTGGATCCGGATTGGACGGCGCGGGACCCTGACCCAGGATTACTGCGGAGGGGGTGTTCTTTATTTCAATAAAGATGGAGTCACTAATTGTGTTGTGTTTTTATTTCTAATAAAAATATTTTTCTGTGTGTTGTGTTGTTTTTTTTATCTTTACTAGAAATTCATGGTGGCCATGTCTAATATTGGCGTGACACCATGAATTTCGGGCTTAGGGACAGCTATACAGCTAGCCCTAACCCCATTATTACCCAGCGAGCCACCCGGCTTCAGGGCAGCTGGAAGAGTTGGATACAGCGCCAGAAGATGGCGCTTCTATGAAAGCGCCATTTTCTGGGGTGGCTGCGGGACTGCAATTCACAGCGGGGGTGCCCAGAAAGCATGGGCACCCTGCACTGTGGATTCCAATCCCCAGCTGCCTAGTTGTACCCGGCTGGACTCAAAAATTGGGCGAAGCTCACGTCATTTTTTTTTTTTAAATTATTTCATGAAATTCATGAAATAATTTAAAAAAAAAAAAGGGCTTCCCTATATTTTTGGTTCCCAGCCGGGTACAAATAGGCAGCTGGGGGTTGGGGGCAGCCCGTACCTGCCTGCTGTACCCGGCTAGCATACAAAAGTATGGCGAAGCCCACGTCATTTTTTTTGTTTGGGGGGGCAAAGAAATCCTGCATACAGTCCTGGAAGGAGGATGCTGAGCCTTGTAGTTCGACAGCTGCTGTCTGCTCTCCTGCATACACTATTGGATGGAGCATGCTGAGCCTTGTAGTTCTGCAGCTGTCTGCTCTTCTGCATACACTAGTGGAGAATGAAGAACACATTGAAGAAGGAAATGACCTCAGACCTTTTTTTTTTTGTTCACTGATAAAAAACGCATAAAGACGCAGTGAGCAAAAACGCAGCAAAAAACGCACCAAATCGCGGCAAAACGCGTGCGTTTTTTGCCACGTTTTTTGACGCGGGTGCGTTTTTGTGCGGTTTTAGCGGCCAAAAACGCACAAACGCAGCGTCAAAAAAACGCAGTGTGCGCACATAGCCTTAGGCCTTGCTCACATTAGCATTTAAATCGGACGTGTGCATGGAGAAAAAATATTGCATTGTACTAGGACCAATGTTAATTAATGATGCAGATGAGATCTGCAATTTTTTTCTCATGCCGATTCAGCATGAGCACAAAATTCCAGCATCATGTGATCTGCAGCTTGTTTCGGATCCCACGCATCCATACAAATCTATGGATGTGAGTGAAACATCAGACTGCACTCGGATAACATCCAAGTGCAGAGCGATATACACAGACAGGCAATGGAGAAGATGAAGAGATTAATTGCTCCTTCTCAACCGTGCTCCGATGCTATATAACAAAAATGTAATCAAATTAGCAAAGTAAACATTTTTTTTCGAGTCACAAATATTTATTCATTCCAATGCTCTACCTGCTACTGAACTAAAAAAAAGCCAACAATTATAAGGGTATGCACCAAAAAACGCACCTTGTGGCAGAAAACACATCAAAAAACGTATGCTTTTTTTTTGCGCCATGTGTTCTGTTTTTTTTTGTTTTGTGTTTTTTTTCTGTGACATCAAGGACTGGAAGGGCTAAAAATAGCAGGAAAAAAGCACCAAGAATTGACATGCTGCAGATTTTTATTCTGCATCCAAAACTGCAAGGAAAAAAAAATAAGCAACATGCGCAGAACACTTCAGAAATCTCAATTACTTTGTTGGGATAAGGATAGACCTGCAGATTTGGGCCACAAACTGCACCAAAAAAAACCTAAACGTATCAAAAAACTGTTTTGGGACCAGGCTCAGAAGGTTATACAGTCGGCCATTGCCTCTAAAAGCAGTGAACTGCCATTTAAGTGGTTAAACGCCTCTGTTATTCTCTGACATTGACAATTAAGTTGCGAGATCCCGGTGGCAGGTGTGATCAGGCTTTCATGGCTGCCTCCTGCAACATTAATGTTGGGGTGCCAATGAGCCGCTATGGCAGCCAGGGACCTGCTGTGCTGCTGTGATCTTGATACTGATGTGATAACAACCGACTTTATAGGCAACCTATGTACTGCAATGCTGAAGTAGAGGGTAGCGTTAACAAATATACATGTATGTTGCAAATTAAACTGCCATTATTTTAATTGGTATTCTTTATGATAATCTCTCACTAATATAGTATTAAAAAAAATGTTTGTTTTTTTGCGAGATGCCCCAAACGGCACCTCCACTGGTAGCACATACTACTTATTAAGAAAAAAAGCAAACAAACAAACCTAAATCTACACATTCTCTGCACTGACCTGTAAGATTTAGTGAAAAGTGGCCAGCTTGCATTAGTCAAATCTATGCCGCCAGTATACAAAAATGAGATGATGCCTGAGGAAATGATGCACAGAAACTGAGGCAGAAATCCCATTGTAGTTAGCAGACTAATTGATTCCCAATCCTCATACAGAGTAGTCATTTCCCTATGACCATAGGACATTTCATGATGAAGAAATAGGACACTGGATAATAGAACAGCAGTTTAATGGCACGTTGCTCTAAAGAGTCTCTCTGCATAGCACAAGGCTTGGACATCTTTGATTTTACTAGTGATTAAAGATGAGCGAACCCGAGACTTGATGTTCATACCAAACACAGACTTTACAAAATAGTACAGCATTCGGGTGCATGAAGACCACTTGCGTGAGCATCGCTATGCTCAGGTACGCTCGGCGCATTCTAGAAAAATTCTAACGGTTTCATAAACTTTCAAACACCACCCTGCCCCATTTTCACATGGGGCAGTATTAAGCAGGTATATTGATGGAGTGGGTATTATGATTGCAGGTATAGTCTTGTCTTTATTGTGCATCGTCATGCTTCCCTTACATTTCTGAGGAATTTGATGGGTGGTTGCCATAATGTAAGCAGAGCCCTGTCTGGATCAGTATATAACCCCCTTACCACTCCGGTTTGGAAGCCTTGTAGTGGACACTCCAATAGTTGTATGGGAAACTTATTGATACTGTTGTAGTGTATCAAGCTCATAAGTGTCTCACTCCTCAAGCTCTATTGCATCTTGAAGGGGTTGTCCACCACTAGGACAACCTTTTCTCATTCCACTTGTTTCCCACAATTAAAATAAAAAAAGACTCCTATAATCACTTCCCATGCCAGTGCTCCCTTGAGCTTGTGATGTCACGCGAGTCCCACGCCCAATGACCACCTCTCTCCTCGCTTTTGGACAAATTATTAATTAACTTAAGTGAGCGGCCAGCAGCAACTCTCACTGCCTGTTGATTAATCATTTGTCTGAAGAGTGGGAGAGAGAAGCCGGTGATGATTGGATGCAGGATTCGCATTGTGTCACAACCTCACATAAACCCCGAGATCCTAAATGTCCACACTGCTGGAACGGGGCCGGCACAGGAGGGGATTACGTGTTTTTTTTTATTTTAAATTGTGGGAAATGTAGAGTTAGAAGGGGTTGCCCCTTTAAGAGGCACAGATATATGGACAGGACATGTTGGAGGGATGGTATATTTTACATAAGTCTTCATACACTTCTGATGTACTAGTCCAGAATTAGATCTTTAAGATGTAATGTATTACTAAGTCACAATGCTGGTAGTGAGATTGCCATTTTAAGCTTGTATCAGCCGGCTAGTACGAAAAGCAGACACCCTTTATACTGCAGCAAAAAAAAAGCAATAATAAGGGGTCAGGTCTTCATAGGATTAACCATAATGAACTCATCATTACATAATTATTCATCATGGTTATGCATTGGGATAGAGAAATATATCCGTAGGTTTGGCTTCTATCAAATATCACTTAGCAGCATCATTACGGTGAGAGAGACTGGATGAAAGGGGGGTGCATACCACAATGGATAAAGTGGCCATGTTAAGGGCTGGCAATAGAATTAATAATTCCAATAATAGACCCATAGCTGCTAGTATTTTATTTATAAGCCATAGACTAACATCTTCTAAGAAGGGTAAGGGGTACATTGTGGTCCTGTACTGTATCACAAGTGGGTTGCAGATATTTATTTGAGGTTCAACACCATAAAAAGGATTGTCAACTGGAAAAATGTCTTTCCATATTCTCTATAGGTCGGGCTGTATGTCACCGGAAACGGTAGTCTCGTATGGATTGTATCAGTGGTTCCCAAACACCAGTCCTCACGGCCCACAACAGGTCTTGTTTTCAGGATTTCCTTAGCTTTGTCCAGGTAATGCCTTGATAATGATTCCGTCACCTGTTCAATATTAAGGAAATGCTGAAAACATGACCTGTTGGGGTCGTGAGGACTGAAGTTTGGGAAACACTGGCCTAAATGAAGTCTGTGTAAGTCCCCCTTCACACGTCAGTGAAAAACACACATATTTTTCATTGACGTGTTAGAGTAATGAAATAGGTGCCTATGTCCCTCCATGTGCCGTGATTTTGGAACATGTGTGTTCTCTGTGGGCTATTCCTGATAGCACACGTAAATCAGGCACTTATACTCACTGTCTATGCTCCTGCTGTCCGTGGTGCTGATATCTCCCGCGATACTGTGTCTGGCCGCCGCTGTCTCACCGCTGCTGCTGCTTCCTGGTCGGCTGTGCAGTGAATATGCATGAGCATAATTAGCCGGCCTGGAAGCAGAGACAGCAGTGGCTGAACACAGCGTCACTAGAATCGGGTGGGTTTAAAAAGCTTTTTATTTTAAATGTACATGTTTTTCTGGTATGTGTTACACAGATCACACATTTTGTGTGGTCCGCGTGACATCAGTGATGCCGGAGAAAAACAAACTTGTCTCCGTTCAGAATACATGGACACACGTGTACGCCGCACGGAAACATTGATTTTAATTGGTCTGCGTATGTCTGAGATTCTGGAACATATAAAAACTGCAACATATGTACCAGAATCACTGATGTGTAAAGGGGCCTAAAGGATATTCTTTACAGGTTCTAAAATGTAAAAAAAACCACTCACTTTGGCCATTAAAATTTCTAATTTCATATTTTGGCCTGCAGGGTCTTTAAAGGGACACTTGTTTAAACCAAGTAGAGGCGCTCAGTGCATCATTGATGGGCCAAACATTTAAGTGCACCTTCCCATCTGCTTTTTTTTTTTCCATCTACACCTCTTGTCCCACCTCTTCTATGATTGACAGTTCTGGCTTAATAGAGCCAGAGAAGGATGGAGATAGATGGAAAACAAGCAGATAGAAAGCCTCACGTAAATGTATGGCCACACCATGATGCACCACTGCAGCTAAAACACTAGAGCAGTGGCGGAGCTCCTGTGCTGGACCTGAAGACAGTATTAACTCATTTTGTTATTTTACATGGCAGGCAATGTTTGGGGACAACTTCTCTAAAAATGGAAAATCCCTTAAGTGTTTGAAGAAAAAAATTTTCTGTAGGTTCTAGCTACCTGCAGCTGCTTACTACATCTTGTTATACACTTGATTCAATAATATAGAGGCCTGTAAGATCTCTTGCTCTCTATTAGCAGCTAAAGACATTTTTTTAAAAGATTTACATTTTTGTTTTGCAAATTGTATTGGGTACAGAAATAACAAAACCAATATTACTTACCCCCTGCTGCTTCAGTGTTGCCCCTCTTTTGCTGCTGTGGTCATATGCAGTAGTTGAGACCCCACCATAACAGCCAGGTCCACAAAGACCGGGGACAGTGATGAAGAGGCAACGCTGATGGGGGGTTTTATTTTCACAGAGACCAAGCCTTTACAGGCTAAGGCCATGTGCACACGTTCAGTATTTGTTGAGTTTTTTTTACCTTTTGTAGACAAAACCAGAAGTGGGTGAAAAATGCAGAAGTGGTGCCCGTGTTTCTATTATACTTTTCCTCTGATTGTTCCACTCCTGGTTTTGGCTATAAATACTGAGATAAAATACCCACCAAATACTCAATGTGTGCACGTGGCCTAAAGGTACATTTATATTGCTTGATTATCATGAATGAGCATTCCCAGGAAGGTACGTTTCATGATAATCGTGAGCTTTAAACATGCATTTTTCTGTCAAATTGAGAAAGAATTCACTTTGAAAACTGTTCAGGAAACCGTATGCCTCAGCCTGAAATAGAAGACATACATACCTCCCAGCTTTTGAAGAAGAGAAAGAGGGACAAAGTATGGCAGATTTTGACCACTTCCCCTAGCCATACTCCAAGCCACACCCATTTGGCAGTAAGGGGAGTTTAGCTGATGCGCTGGACTGTTAATTCATTCATAGCAACCATAACTTTCTCGTATGTATATAAGCTTCACTTCACACATGTTGCTTTGTTGTGTCTGTAAGGCCATGTTCACACGTTCCAGAAATACGATGGGGTTTTTTTTCTGCAGGTGTCCGCACCAAACACAATAACAATCTTCTCTGATTATTCCATTTTTGCTGCCTTTTTTTATGTCTTTTCCTCATTATTTCATGCTTTTTTTTGGTGCAGATGTGAATCTGTGTTTCTTATAGTACAGAAAAGCTTTGATTCTGCACTTAAAGTAATTGCAGTTTTCTCCATTAGTTTTTTTTTAAGCTCCACATAGAAGCTTCTACAGAAAAAATATATATCAAAACCGCAGAGTTCAGCGGTGTCTTTTCATGAAATCACATCCACTTTGCTTGGACAGTTAAACACCGCAGAATTTATGTGTAAAAAAAATCAGCAGAATAAAATGTATTTTTATAGTATCCAAGGGTTTTTATGTGACGCTATCTCTAGTAACACACTGGTAAAGTCCTTTTTAAGGTAAAAAAAAATAAAAAAATCTAGTAAATAGAAAATGCACAAAAGAATAGAAAATATCCCTGCACTTTATTTAACCACCTGATTTTCCTTTTGGCTTCTATTTTAAACTGGGAAATGTATAAATACAGTTTGTGTGTCCCCAAGAGACCAGCCATTTCATTACTTTACTACTTTTCACGATTCTGAGACTATCTGTTAAGTAGACCGGCAGCAAGATCCGACCCTCTCTCCTTTCTATATACCTGCAGTAGGGACAAAATGCAAAACTCTGCCCCGTCACCCATTCCATTGCTCACAATAAAGCAGGAGATTACTCTGGAAGATATCTATAAAACTTACTGAAAATGCTGTTGATTGATACAGTTTGGGCAAGATGATCTCCTGTGTGCCTCCATTATTCATTTCTAGGTATAGAATTTCTGTAATACACTACATGAAATACCTATGGCAACTCCAAAATGTTGATGTAGTGTTATTATTAACAAGTAAGTGTAATTATAGCTGTTTAAAATAATTTGTCATAAGACACAGGCTTCTTCTGATGTTGTTAACTGGGCTCCGTGACACAGGAGACCGTAGCTTCAGTAGCAATGCCAACAAATGAGGTACTTGGCACACAAATTGGCTAACTCATGAGCCCAACAGCCAGTGACAAGGCGTACCCCTTTGTTGGGACCCTAACCTTAAATGCCTCTCCCCGAGCTGTAAGCCTTCAATTGTAAAGGAATTGTACACTACTTGGACAACCCCTAGTAATTTCCCTTGTTCGTCCCCATAAACATAAATAAGCCTATACTCACTTCCGGTGCGGCCGCAGTTCCAGCGATAGGCTCTGGCAAAGCGGCTTTAGATATGTGACATTGTTATGGCACTAGGGCCCCGCGACCAATTTGCACCAGTTTCCTTCTTCCCACCTTCGGACATTTGAGAAGGAAGTCATTGTAGCACTTACATCCTGCTCAAATGTCTGAAGACAGGGAGACAGACGCCGGGCGCTGATTGGTCACAGGGCCTTGGTGTCATAACAATATCACATGGGCCCCAGGAACGCGGCTTCAGACATCGCTGGAACTGCGGTCGCGCCAGAGGTGAGTATAGACTTATTTATTTTAATGGGGGCGAACAAGGGGAAAGAGTAGGGGTTGTCCAAGAAGTGGACAGCTCCTTTTAAGGGCAGAAATTGCATTACTGCTATAGAAACTAAGTAACTCATTTTTTTTAACTTCATTTCTATAGCAGTAATGCAATGACTATTTCATATATTCAATGGTTACATATTACAGCATTTCAGCGTGCAGCTACATTATTTTGTTAGATTGACTAGTTGTTTTAGCTTGTACCTGTTCACACTTGTCTCATTCTTGGAGGTGCTGGTTAGTTTTTGTTTTGTTTTTTTTTTTTGTTTGTTTTTTTTTATTTTGTAGTATACTTTGTTCTGACTGAGCACTCCGCCCATCAGCATGGGGCATTTTTAATTACAGCTAGATCCTTCCTGCCCTTAAAATTGTAGGCTTTCAACCGGGGGAGAGGCATGTACCCAAATTGCCACCGCACCAGTGCAATGGGGCAAAGCCATTCAAAGTGCCAGAAGCATCTAATAGATGCACCACTTCTGAGGCGGCTGCGGGTTACTATTTTTAGGTCGGGAAGGGACAAATAACCATGGGCCTTCTCAGGCTGATATTCCAGCCCTTAGATGTCAGCTTTATCTTGGCTGGTTATCAAAAATAGGGGCGACCCCATGCTGGTTTTTAAAAATTTATAAATAAATTTCCTCTATTTTTGATAACCAGCCAAGGTAAAGCAGACAGCTGAGGGCAGTCCGCAGCTGTGTGCTTTACCTGCGCTGGTTATCAAAAAAGCGGGGGACCCTGTGCCATTTTTCTTCCCAATCAACATTTGTTTGCAGGTCAATTATCCTACTGTTACCCCATTTTGCTAACTTTTGCAGCCCCCAGCCCTTATTTCAACCATTTTACAGCACCAAAGTTCAAGTCCCATTGACTTATATGGGGTCCGGATACTAAACCGAACTTTTAACTAAAGTTTGGCTGAACCCGGTAAACCCAAACATCCATGGGGTCTGCTCATCCCTTCAACCTTTTTAAAACCAAGGACATGTTAGGAGAACATAACTCCATTCAGATTTGTACACATAGCTAAATACTGAGTCACTTTGGCAATACATTTGGCGTCAAGTGTGTATAATTACTAGCAATTGTTTTTAAGTTACAATATTCTTGTGATCAGTTACATAAAGGGTTCCCCCAGCATTGCAGAGAAAAACACATGTCCATATTAAGGTTAGGTATTTTCCTGTGATAAATGATCTGTACTGATATCCTTATCTGTGAACTTCCATGATCGATAGTCAGATATAATGCCATTGTATAGTGTGCTTTTTCTAGATTCACATTAATAATCTTGTTCCATCCTGTGCGTCATCATGTGCAGTAGATGTGTATAGAGTCTCTTAATCTCTCCTATCAGTGATCCAATTTTTCCTTGTTTTTACAGTGCCTTGCGAATGTATTGAATTGAATTTGTCAACCTTTTCCCACATTTCAGGCTTCAAGAATAAACATAAAAAAAAAAAAATAAATTATGGTCAAGAACAACAAGTGGGACACAATTGTGAAGTGGAATGAAATTTATTGTTTATTTTAAACTTTTATAAAAAACTAGAACGTGGCCCGATTCTACGCATCGGGTATTCTAGAATTTACGTATTGTGTAGTTAATGTATGATTTTTGTTATATATATATATATATATATATATATATATATATATATATATATATATATATATATATATATATATATATCTCTATATAGATAGATGGATATAGATAGATGGATATAGATATATAGATATAGATATATAGATAGATAGATGTTGTTGTGTGTAGTTACCAAGTGTTTGTGTAGGGCGCTGTACATGTTCTGGGTGTTGTCTGGGTGTGGCGGGGGGTGAGAGCGGTGTTGTATGTGTGTTGCGTTGTTTGTGGATCGCTGTGTGTCTGTAGCGTTGTGTGTGTGTGTGTCTTGCGCGGTTTGTGTGTGTGGTGTGTTTTGGTGAGCTGATAATATATATTTTGTTTTGGGGGGAGGTATGTTTTGTGCAATGTGTGTGTGTTGCGTGGTATGTGCAAATATTTATGTATGCCGCGGTGTTTGTGTGTTGGGTGTTGTGTGTGTGCAGCGTTGTCTGTGTGTGTGGGTGTCTGTGTAGGGCGGTGTTTGTGGTTCCCAGTGTGTGTGTGGTGTGTTGTGTGTGTGTGTGTTGGGGGGAGGTGTGCACCTCCCATCGTGCTCCATCCCCCATGCTGCGCACCCCCCATCGTGCTCCATCCGCCATGCTGCGCACTCCCAAACGTACTCCATCCGCCATGCTGCGCACTCCCAAACGTGCTCCATCCGCCATGCTGCAGCACTCCCAAACGTGGTCCATCCGCCATGCTGCAGCACTCCCAAACGTGGTCCATCCGCCATGCTGCGCACTCCCAAACGTGCTCCATCCGCCATGCTGCGCACTCCCAAACGTGCTCCATCCGCCATGCTGCGCACTCCCAAACGTGCTCCATCCGCCATGCTGCGCACTCCCAAACGTGCTCCATCCGCCATGCTGCGCACTCCCAAACGTGCTCCATCCGCCATGCTGCGCACTCCCAAACGTGCTCCATCCGCCATGCTGCGCACTCCCAAACGTGCTCCATCCGCCATGCTGCGCAGTCCCAAACGTGCTCCATCCACCATGCTGCGCACTCCCAAATGTGCTCCATCCCCCATGCTGCACCAGCATCAGCCTCTCTGCCCCCAGCATCAGCCTCTCTCCTCCCAGTATCAGCCTCTCTCCTCCCAGCATCAGCCTCTCTGTCCCCAGCATCAGCCTCTCTCCTCCCAGCCTCAGCCTCCCCCAGCATCAGCCTCTCTTCTCCCAGCCTCCCTCCTCCCAGCCTCCCTCCTCCCAGCCTCCCCCAGCATCAGCCTCTCTCCTCCCAGCCTTCCCCAGGATCAGCCTCTCTCCTCCCAGCCTCCCTCTTCCCAGCCTTCCCCAGCATCAGCCTCCACTTCCCAGCCTCCCTCAGCATCAGCCTCCCCCAGCATCAGCCTCTCTCCTTCCAGCCTCCCCCAGCATCAGCCTCTCTCCTTCCAGCCTCCCCCAGCATCAGCCTCTCTCCTCCCAGCCTCCCTCCTCCCAGCCTTCCCCAGCATCAGCCTCCACTTCCCAGCCTCCCTCAGCATCAGCCTCCCCCAGCATCAGCCTCTCTCCTTCCAGCCTCCCCCAGCATCAGCCTCTCTCCTTCCAGCCTCCCCCAGCATCAGCCTCTCTCCTCCCAGCCTCCCTCCTCCCAGCCTCCCCCAGCATCAGCCTCCCCCTCCCAGCCTCCCCCAGCATCAGCCTCCCCCAGCATCAGCCTCTCTCCTTCCAGCCTCCCCCAGCATCAGCCTCCCCCAGCATCAGCCTCCGCCTCCCAGCCTCCCCCAGCATCAGCCTCCGCCTCCCAGCCTCCCCCAGCATCAGCCTCTCTCCTCCCAGCCTCCTCCAGCATCAGCCTCTCTCCTCCCAGCCTCCTCCAGCATCAGCCTCTCTCCTCCCAGCCTCCCCTAGCATCAGCCTCCCCCTCCTAGCCTCCCCCAGCATCAGCCTCTCTCCTTCCAGCCTCCCCCAGCATCAGCCTCCCCCAGCATCAGCCTCTCTCCTCCCAGCCTCCCCCAGCATCAGCCTCTCTCCTCCCAGCCTCCCCCAGCATCAGCCTCCCCCTCCCAGCCTCCCCCAGCATCAGCCTCTCTCCTTCCAGCCTCACCCAGCATCAGCCTCTCTCATCCCAGCCACCCCCAGCATCAGCCTCCCCCAGCATCAGCCTCTCTCCTCCCAGCCTCCCCCAGCATCAGCCTCCCCCAGCATCAGCCTACACCCTCCCAGCCTCCCCCAACATCAGCCTCCCCCTCCCAGCCTTCCCCAGGATCAGCCTCTCTCCTCCCAGCCTCCTCCAGCACGCCGTGCTCCTCTGCCGACACAGATCCGATCGCATACACTCACACACACTCACACCCACCCGATCGCATACACTCACACCCACCCGATCGCATACACTCACACACACACACATTGACGATATTGCACATACGCGCTCACTCACAACATCCGGAGATACCACATGCTTCTGGCCATGTGATCCTCCGGCAGGTCCTGGAAGCTCACTGCAGCACAGTATCGCGGCCGAGAAGCAAGCGATATCTCCGGATGCTGTGAGTGTGTGGATGCGATCTGATGTGTGTGTGAGGTGTGTGTGAGAGTGAGTGTGATCTGATGTGTGTGTGTGTGTGTGTGTGTGTGTGTTGTTATGTGTATGCGTGTGGATGTTCCGCCGCTGCAGGACCTTGATGCGCTGGTAACTATGCTACCATGGTTACCAGCGCATTTTACTTTTATGTTTTGAATCGTCTTGTTGGAAGACAAATCTCCATCCCAGTCTCAGGTCTTTTGCAGACTCCAACAGGTTTTCTTCAAGAATGGTCGTGTATGGATGGTTGGCTCCATCCATCTTCCCATCAATTTTAACCATCTTCCCTGTCCCTGCTGAAGAAAAGCAGGCCCAAACCATGATGCTCCCACCACCATGTTTGTCAGTGGGGATGGTGTGTTCAGTGTGATGAGCTGTGTTGCTTTTACACCAAACATATCGTTGGTATTGTGCCAAAAATGTTCAACTTTTGGTTTCATCTGACCAGAGCACCTTCTTCCACATGTTTGGTGTGTCTCCCAGGTGGCTTGTGGCAAACTTTAAATGACACTTTTTATGGATATCTTTGAGAAATGTCTTTCTTCTTGCCACTCTTCCATAAAGGCCAGATTTGTGCAGTGCATGACTGATAGTTGTCCTATGGACAGACTCTCCCACCTCAGCTGTAGATCTCTGCAGTTCCTCCAGAGTGATCATGGGCCTCTTGGCTGCATCTTTTCAGTCTTCTCCGTGTTTGAGATGAAAGTTTTGAGGGACGGCCGGGTCTTGGTAGATTTGCAGTGGTATGATACTCCTTCCATTTCAATATGATCGCTTGCACAGTGCTCCTTGGGGTATTTAAAGTTGTGGAAATCTTTTTGTAACCAAATCCGGCTTTAATCTTCTCCACAACAGTATCACGGACCTGCCTGTTGTGTTCTTTGGTCTTCATGATGCTCTCTGTGCTTTAAACTATACCCCGTTTTTCCCTGAGGAAGCCATCTGAATATGGCGATACGCGTTGGGGGGGTTTTGCTTTAGGTCTCCACCTCCTCCATGACTGCTTTTTCACCATTGCTCTGTTTGCCTTAATGGGAATTATTTTGCATGCTTCTTTTTCCATCATTGTGATTCTGGTAAAGATTATGGCGTTGTATATATTTACTTATATGTAAACCTGCTTTATTCCATCTTACAAGCTTTTCCATGCCCTATCCTATGGTTGATTGGATTAATATATGTATTTGGGCATTTTTGCATATTGATTTTTACATATTAATGTATTAGCCATTTGTCTTTGGGACTGACACTTATATCTTTGCTTTTTTTTTTTGCATGCTATATGATTATGCTTCATTGGTGTTATTGATTGCAGTACATGGTCTAAAATCTCTGAGGTGGACACTTCTCAGAGGCTTATGCTTTATTATAGCAAACCTCTGATGTTTGTTGTACTTCATGTTTTTAGATGTTTTTAAACTGTTGGTGTTTTTCCTACAATAAACTTTTGAATATTTATTGCCATTATTGTCTTGGTGATCTCCTCATTAGCACACCACCCTTTTCTCCTTTTCATTATTGCTGCTTTCAGGTGTGCATTTGGAGGATCCCATTTATATTGCCTTAGTGCTCTCTAAAAAAAAAAAAAAAAAAAGAAAAATTTTTCAAATACTGTGCTTTAAACAGAACACTGAGACTATCACAGAGCAGGTGTATTTATACGGAGACTTGATTACACGCAGTGGCTTATATTTATCATCATCAGTCATTTAGGACAACATTGGATCATTCAGAGATTCTCAATGAACTTCTGGAGTGCGTTTGCTGCACTGAAATTAAAGGGGCCGAATAATATTGCACGCCCCAATTTTCAGTTTATTCTCTTTTAAAAAAGTTTAAAATAAGCATTAAATTTCGTTCAACTTCACAATTGTGTCTCACTTGTTGATTCTTCACCATAACATTAACATTTTTATTTTTATGTTTGAAGCCTGAAATGTGAGAAAAGGTTGAAAAATTCAAGGGGTCCAAATACTTTCGCAAGGCACTGTAAGTTCTTGTACATGGAGTAGCTGACTCTTACCATGATTAGTTATAGTAGATCACCTGCGCTACATTTTTTTCTCATTATCCTAAAATGCCCATACACAGGGAAGAGTCTTATTTCCCTTTTAACTAAAGTGTCAGACATAGTGAAATCTAACATACTAAACGTTCTCTTCCCAACATTTGCGGTCAGCAAGTGAGGAGGCGTTATGGTTGGTGGGTTTGGCTGACCTTCCAAGAGTTATCCAGCCTTTTAGAATTTAGTCCCATAAATATTCGATCAGTGGCAGTCCGATTCCAATTCAGAAGCTACCAGCTGTTTGAGGTGCTGAGTGCCGCAGAACTCTATAATGTTTACAGCAGATCTTTTGGTGTCCTCATAACTGAGCCTATGGTGGCACGCGGTAAGCAAATTCAAACAACCATTGAATTCTGAGAAGCTTATATCAATAATAATGTTGGCGGTGGAATAAGTAACCTGTTAGGGTTAATAAAAATTAATATATTGGGCATAACTGCATGTATAGGAAGGTTAGACACTGGATTTTAACATATATAGCATTTTTATTGTACACTCAGACAGATCCTGAAAAGGCTGTTGAAATGTTTGGAAATGTGCCTACTTAGCAGGGTAGATACAGCTGTCTTGTGCATTTTCTCTGTGCCAGAGATGTCTCATTCTGTCTGATGTTACATATTGTAGCAGCTTCAGTATTATGTAAATTGTTTGTCGGTGCAGAGGTTAAGTCAAGTCTAAGCATTGTAAGCTGATTGAGGCGGCTGGCCATTACTGAGCAGACTTGGTGACCACCCACCTAACTACAAAATGTCCTTGAAGGCACTTTTATTTCTTGTGCTTCCTTCTCGTCAGTTGTCAGCAAGTATTACAATTACTGCCTGCTCATGCAGTAAAAAATCCTGACATGGGGTCTGTACAAGAACTGAATTCAGAAATAAGACACTGACTGGCTGTAATACTTCATACTTGTCTCGCTAGGTTTACTCACTTTATGAAATCACTATTAATAGTAAAGCAACAAATAACTACTACTACACCACAGCTCGAGTCACATGTATGAGAACATGTCGGGGATCCTGTAATGTGGATGGCATAAGGATGTAAAATTGGTACTTATATGAGAGACATCATATAAAATGATCAAAATGTCTCTATTCTACAGTAGAGCCGGATGATAGCAAGAACCCAAAGGGTTTACATAATTTAGGAGCCTATACCCTAATAAAGCCTGGCAAGGAAATAGAATTAGAAGTAGAAGTAGAATCAAAAGCACCAGTAACAAATGATATGGCACCACCTCGCAACGTTATCTACCCCTAATTGACCCTAGAGAGGCCCTAACAAAAATATTAAATCTCATGATCCTGCTGGACTGTATACCACTCTAAAGCGGGCTTTACACACTGCGATATCGGTCCCGATATCGCTAGTGTGGGTACCCGCCCCCATCTGTTGCGCGACACGGGCAAATCGCTGCCCGTGCCGCACAACATCTCCCAGACCCGGATGTCACACGTACCCATGTTATTCTATGGTGTTACTCACACGGCCGGTTTTTTTACACGGATTGTGTGACCCCTCGTGGCCATGCACGCACGCACACAGACATGCCTGTTTTTTTTCTCCGGCAGCACGGGTATCACACGTACCAGAGAAAACACGGGTTTTTTTAATAAAAAGATTTTCTATATTCACCTGTATCCAGCGCTGTTTTCTTCGCCTCTGCTGTCTCCTGCTTCTGACCCCCACTCATTATATTCATTGATTATTCACTGCACTGAGGACCTGGAAGCCGGAGAGTTGCGGGGAAAGCATCGGGGACCGCAACGCCGAGGACCGCATCGCTGGGGACAGCGCCAGGGACAGCATCGCCGATGACAGGTGAGTATTCAGCAAGCAACCACTGTGTGTGCAGTAACGTCCAGCAGGTAATCAGCGTTCCCAATGAACAATGATGAACCCATGAAATCACCATGATGACACCCGCTGTAGTGCGGGTGTTGTAGGGGTGTCATCAGGAGGTCATCGGAGTTCATTGGGAACTCCAATGACCTGCTGGACGTCACTTTACACACACTGCTTGCTGGATACTCACCTGTCACCGTCGATGCTGTCTCTAGCGCTGTCCCCGCGATGCTCTGGCTTCCAGGTCCTCAGTGCAGTGAATAATCAATGAATATAATGAGCGGGGATCAGAAGTAGGAGGCAGCAGAGCCGAAGAAAACAGTGCTGGATACAGGTGAATATAGAAAATCTTTTTATTTCAAAGACCTGTGTTTTCTCCGGTACGTGTCACACTGATGTCACACGTATGCAAACACAGATGTCACACGTATGATATCCGTATGACCATACCGATGCGTGTGGCTTGTACCTGATTAAACACGGACGTCTGAAAAGGGCCTACTCAGAAGAGAAATTTTACATTTTGCAGATTTGAGACCGGCATCACAGGTCAATTTACACTGAGTAACAAAAAAGCTCAGTGGGCAGGAGATTTCTATAGATCCTATCCACATCGCTGGACCGGTTGGACGCTGCTTTTTTTTTGCACACCGAAAATACGGTATGCAGTGTCAAAAAGTCCTCATTGTGGGCACAGACTTAGGCAAACACTGCAGTTTGTTAACAACAAAACTGCACCTTCTGGCAGAAAAACGCACCTTGTGCCAGAAAATGCTGCGAGAAAATGTATGCATTTTTGCTGCTTTTTTGTCCCATGTGTTTTTTGTTGTTTTTTTTTTTGTTTTATTGAGATCAATGGGTGGAAGGGCTAAAAAATGCTAGACAAAAACTTACAAAGAATTGACATGCTACAGTTTTTGTCAATCCACAACTGCAGACGAGCAATGTCCGCACAGCAATTCTTATAGAGTCTGCTGCGAGAAGGGAAGACATGCAGTTTTGGGCAACAAACTGCACCAAAATAAAAACTGCAAAACTCCAGATAAATGGCAGCTTGCTGTCTGTTAGCTGGAGGATACATTTTATTTTCATTGACATTGACTCCTGCGGTGTATATTTAGTCTCCTGATGAACCTCCACGTCTGAGGGGAAACACATCCATTGTAGCTATTCCTAACACTGAAATAGAAAAAAGGAGCAGCACACTAATGGAATATCTGATGGTGCAAATCCTCCAGGACATCCAATTGTCCCATAAACAGTCTTCAAAAAAGAAGGCAGCACTCAAATAAAAGATTCAAAAAGAGAACCTATTTATTAGTCCCGTTGAGTGAGAACTCAATATCGTATCATTTAGGGTGCCAACCTCTGCAATCAGGCAGGGCCACAACATAGGGTTTAGTAGAGAGGGTATTTACAATTACTCTCTAACATATTGGAACTTCTTTCTTTACTGAACCCCAGTACCTGTTTGCATCTGTCTAGTTATACCTATTGATGCCCCAAATGATTTGTTTAATATGCTCATACTGGTTATTTGTCAGTGGGGCTTTTCCTTATTTGGCTATATTGTGTTTTTCTCTAGTCCCTTCCACAACAGCATAGGAGGTTGTCTCTCCACGCCCTAATTGGGACAGGAAGCACAAGAGAGGTTAAAAGGACCCTCCCACCTCACATAGCCAGTGTCTTTCCTGTCCCCATGGGGCATTGAGAGGTTTTATTTTTCTCCTATGCTGTGGTGGCCGGCGAACTGCAGTATAGATTTTTTTTTTTTTTTTTTTCCCCCTACCTTAGCCGGGCAGTATTGGTCGGGCCTTCGCCGCTCCTCCCATACTGTTCCCTCACCCTGTGTGGGACCGCTGCTCCAGCCTTCCGGAGCTCCTCTGGGGTGATGTGGGCTGTGTAGCTCCCCGGCCGGCGTCCTCCCTGAGCCGCCGGCCGCCTCCTGTATGCACGCTGCAGTACGACCCGGAAGTGCTACCGCGGGCGGGACTTCCGGTCTCGCGACCTTCCGGTATGGGCACTTCCGGTCGCGGAGGCAGCGTAACGGACACGCCGTCGCTTCCACGGCCTGTCAGGGACCTGATGCGGGAGGCGGGGAACGTTCCCTGTCACTGGGGGGGGCAGGCCCTTCTGCATAAAGGCCACCCTGAAGACTTCAGACTCATGGTAAGGATTTCTACTGTGCTCCCTGATATGTCTTCCCCTGCATCTGCATAGCCCAGTGTTCGCCCTGCCACAGTAAGTAAGGAGGGGGGTGGTCCCTCATGCATGGTCTTAGGCTGGTATTTATGGCTCCTTCTGGTCTGTGTTTTCCAGGAGGACAAGGCTGCTAAGAAATCTGACAAATGTGACAAGTCAGAGAAGTCTGAGAAGTCTGATAAGCCTGACCGCTATGAAAGGACTGAAAAGATTAAAAAGTGTCCAGTCTGTATAAAAAAGCTCCCTGCAGTCTGGCATAAGAAGCTTTGCCAACAGTGTACGGACCAGATTGTTAGGGCTGAACAACCGTCCCTGGTAGATGAGCTGCGGTCCATGATGAAACAGGAGATTCAGGCCTCACTAGCCTCCCTCCCTGCTCCTGGCCCTTCTCCTCCAAAGAAAAGGAAACTCCAGTCAGCCCCGTCTGATCATGAGGATGCTGATTCCGCCTCGGAGGGTCCCGACGAAGGTTCTTCCTCCGGGAGGTCTGACCAGTCCTTCCTTTTCCCCTCAGAAGATTTGGGGGATCTTATTGGGGCGGTTAGGAGCACTATGGGGTTAGAGGAGGTGCAGGTTCTTCCCTCAGTCCAGGATGAAATGTTCGCTGGCCTGAAAACCGTCAAACAATTAGGATTTCCGGTTCATGCCAATATTCTGGATATTGTCTCTCAGGAATTTCCTGAGAAGCGTTTCCAGGGTGACCCCAGGCGCCGTTTTCCCCTGGAGGCTTCTGGGTTGCATTGGGAGGTCCCCAAAGTGGATGTACAGGTGGCCAGGGTCGCTAAACAAACGGCGCTCCCCTTTGAAGATACTTCCCAGCTTAGAGATCAGATGGATAGGAAGGTTGAGGGCCTCATGAAGCGATCCTGGGAGGCATCGTCTTCTACCATTCAGGCCAATATTGCCTCCACTTGTGTCTCCCGGTCCCTACTTAGGTGGCTCGACCAGTTGGAGGCTCATATTTCCCAGGGTACCCCTCGGGATGAGTTGCTGGAATCCCTTCCCTTACTTAGGAAAGCTACCAGTTTTTTGGCGGATACCTCGGTGGAGTCGGTCCGCCTGGCTGCCAGGACCTCGGTCTTGTCTAACTCTGCCAGACGTGCCCTCTGGCTTAAGGCCTGGAGTGGAGACTCCACCTCCAAAATGAGACTTTGCTCCCTTCCGTTTAAAGGGGATTTGGTGTTTGGGCCTGCCCTGGATGACATTATGGACAAGGCGAATGATCCTAAACCCTCCAGGAAGCGGTCCTTTCGTTCCCCGATGCCTCAGGCCTCCCAGCCCAGGGGGAAAGGGAAGTCGGGCCGGTGGAGCTATCCTAAGGGAAGAGGGAGAAACATTCTCATCAACCACGTCCTCAGCAGGACAAACCGTGACTCGGCTCGGGTAGGGGGACGACTCTCGGCCTTTCTTCCCCAGTGGCAGTCCATCACCACCTGCCAATGGGTCCTGAAGATCGTCTCCGAGGGTCTATTGATAGAATTCATCTCCCCCCCCTCTACCGGGCCTCCGAGTCACGGCTCTGGCGTCACAGGGTTCGCAGGCCCTCCTGTACTCGAAGATTCAGGAGCTAATGCACTCGGGGGTCGTTTCCTCAGTCCCGAGTCAGGAAGGAGGGGTAGGCCACTACTCCCGTCTCTTCCTTGTCAAAAAGCCGTCTGGCGATGTCCGGATTATCATCAATCTGAAGCGTCTCAACCGGCAGGTCAGATACCGGCGTTTCAAGATGGAGTCTGTGAAATCGGCTATCCCACTGATAGGTCTGCACCACCAGATGGCCTCAATAGACCTGAAGGACGCCTACTTCCATGTGCCCATCCATCCGTGTCACAGGCAATACCTCAAGTTTGCGGTTCTGCATGGGGAGGAGGTGCTTCATTTCCAATTCAATGTACTTCCCTTCGGGATCTCCTCGGCTCCAAGGATCTTTTCAAAGATCATGGCAGAGGTGGTCGCCTTCATACGATTGCAAGGTGTCTGTCTGGTTCCGTATTTGGATGACTTTCTTCTCGTGGCTCCCTCCGCTCAGACCCTCCGGAGCCATGTGGAGAAGTCATTAAGCATTCTTCGTTCCTTAGGCTGGATCCCCAATCTCGAGAAGTCCCAGCTGCAACCCTCCTCCACTCTGCGGTTTCTCGGGGTGCTGCTGGACTCCGACAGACAGGCATCCTTTCTCCCGGGAGACCACAGGTTGACCCTGCTAACCAAAATCTCAACGCTTCGCCGACACGCTCGCCCGACCCTTCGAGCGGCTATGTCAGCTCTAGGTTCTATGACGTCCTGCATTCCCTCAGTCATGTGGGCTCAGGCCCACTCTCGTTGTCTACAGGATCATATCCTGGCGCATTGGGACAGACTCCCTTCCTCCCTGAACAAACGGTTTCGCCTCTCAGGGACCGTCTCCTCATCCCTTCTCTGGTGGCTGCGTCCCAACAACCTGAAGATGGGGGTTGCCTGGACTCGGACGCCCCTGGTTACACTAACAACCGATGCCAGCCTGCGGGGATGGGGTGCTATGGTGGCAAACTCCCCATTTCAGGGGGTCTGGAGTCCTTATGTCAGCTCCCAATCCTCCAACTACCGGGAGCTCAAGGCGGTCAGAGAAGCCCTCCTTGCTGAGCAGGATCTCGTCCGGGACACTCACGTCCTGGTCTACTCAGACAATGTCACCACAGTGGCACATCTCCGCCATCAGGGCAGTACAAGATCGGGCGCCCTGAAGTCTGTGTCCTCCCGGATCTTCCACTGGGCAGAACGGTCCCTGCTATCCCTTTCTGCAGTCCATCTAAAGGGATCCCTAAACTTTCAGGCAGATAGTCGTCGGGATGTTCACCCAGGGGAGTGGAGCCTGGACCAAGCGGTGTTCTGCTCTCTGGTGGCAAGGTGGGGTACTCCAGAAGTAGACCTCTTTGCTTCAGCAGGAAATCGCAAGGTCGCAACATTTTTCTCCCTGAACCCTCGGGACAATGCGTTGGGGGTGGACGCCTTCTACCACAATTGGTCCTTTTGCCTCGCCTACGCCTTCCCCCCAATTCCTCTTCTCGCACGAACCCTGAGGAAGATCAGAGACGACGGAGCCGCAACTATCCTGGTAGCTCCTCTGTGGCCGCGGTGGAGTTGGTACAGCCTGATCCTGACTCTCGGGATCGACGGACCGGTCCTCCTGGGTTCAGACCCCAGTTTACTGTCTCAGGGTCCGATATTCCATCCGGACCCCCAGGAACTCAAGTTGGCTGCCTGGCTTCTGAGGCCCGGGTACTGAAGGCCCAAGGACTTTCAGACAAGGTCGTGGCTACTCTACAGAACAACCGTAAACCGGTGACTAATAGTATTTACAATAAAATCTGGATGAGATTTTCCTCCTGGTGTGGTTCTCGGCCTCCTGACCCGCTCCGGCCTAACATTGCGCAGATTCTCGACTTCCTCCAGAGTGGATTGGACTTAGGCCTTCGGCCCAGCACCCTGAAGGTGCAGGTCTCGGCGCTCAGTGCAGTCTTTGACACGGCTCTGGCAGATCATCGCTGGATCCGCCGTTTCTTGGTGTCCGCTAGTAGGCTCTGTCCGCGGCAGAGGGTCCTGACACCTTGCTGGGATCTCAATGTGGTCCTTACTATCTCAGTCGCCCTTTGAGCCTCTGTCCTCCTGTAGCATCCGTTCTCTCTCTCACAAGACTGCCTTTCTCGTGGCTATTACGTCCGCTCGGAGAGTCGGGGAACTTCAAGCATTGTCTATTCGGGAGCCTTACCTGACCGTCAGAGATGACAACATTGTCTTTCAGCTGGACCCTTCCTTCCTTCCCAAAGTGGTTTCGGATTTTCACCGTTCTCAGTCCATCGTCCTGCCTTCCTTCTGTCAGCATCCTAGGACTCCGGGGGAGGAAGTGTTCCATTCTTTGGACGTTCGTCGGACAGTGTTGCGCTACCTAGATATTACTGCACCTTGGCGTATTGATCATAACCTATTTATCCAGCCCTTTGGTCGAAATAAGGGCAGGAAGGTGGCTAAGAGCAGATCTGCAAGGCGGCTACATGGTCTTCCCTCCATACTTTCACGAAGCATTATCGTTTGGATCTGGATTCCAACAGGGATTTGGCTTTTGGCAGGAAGGTCCTACAGGCTGTGGTCCTCCCCTAGGTATCAATTTGTTGGTATTCCTCCAATGCTGTCGTGGAAGGGACTAGAGAAATAAGAATTATTCTTACCGTTAATTCGGTTTCTAGGACCTTCCACGACAGCACGTAATTCCCTCCCTTATCCTCGATATTCCTGGATGTGTTTGTACTTCTCATATGCTATGGGTTCTTTGTAAGACACTGGCTATGGGAGGTGGGAGGGTCCTTTTTAACCTCTCTTGTGCTTCCTGTCCCAATTAGGGCGTGGAGCGACAACCTCCTATGCTGTCATGGAAGGTCCTAGAAACCGAATTAACGGTAAGAATAATTCTTATTTTATACTTAAAAATTGTTTTAATAGTGATGAAACAAAGGCATTGTTTTAGTCAGGATGTGGGGGGGAAGGGGTTGCATTTTTATAAGCAATTGCCCCTGCAAGGTTATTTGATTTTTGGTTAGAGCCTATACCCAAGCCATGCATTCTACAATATCTCCTATGGAGCTTATCACAAAGATAACACTGCAGCAGGTGCCATTAGGTATGTAGGCATGTGTATGGTGGCATTATTTGCTATGGTACTTTTATGAAAGTAGTGTTTTATAACTGTATTGCCTGGCAATATAGAAAAGGTATATGGTCATATTATTTCATTTACCATTTTTCCAAAGTAATGGGGAGGACATCCAGATGTTTTTCACAAAAATAATTGGAAGTGGCACAAGCTTTTCTTTGGCTACAGCAATCTCTGGTTTAGCAACATGATTGACAATGCTGAGTTTTATTGATGGAAACCTTGAAGTATAAAGACTGCGACTATCAGATCAGCAGTGTAATGAGACAAAGGCAGCTGAACGGTGATCACCTCAAATGCTCATAAGAGGTTAAATGAGTTGATGTGCCGAGCTCCTATTTTACAGCTTCCAGAACCAAAGTCTGGAAGGCTGTCTGCTGGCTGGCATCAATTTCAGAGGAACATTGTAGTCGTACTGATTGGTTGAGAGCAGCAGCTCATAATGCTTTCTGAATGTCCTTTCCAGCTGGATGCCAAGCATAGTCTATGACCTCCTAACCCTGAATCTGGGACTGTCGTATGAGCTCTTAATCACCAGTGTTGTAACTCATTATGGGCTTAGCCAAACTGCACTGTTTATAAAGTTTATACCATTTATGTTTTTTAAAGCGCAGAAGAAACATTTCTTGTAAATGGCAATGTGCAGAACCACTGTCATATTTACCTAGCATATGTTTCCTTAGAACAGGTTACAACAAGGTCAGGGTAGATGGGTGGGTCGTCACTGGCTGTTTATACAGCACAACAGACACATAAAAAAAACGCAATGCCAAGGTCAACCTGGTTAAAGACCTCTGCAGGCTTTCTGCTCACAGCCGTTCATTGTAAGTGATTTTACATCCTCTTGTGCACAAATTGCAGATAATAATCCATGCCTGACTTACTCCTCTATCCTAATACCAATACTGATCTAGTCCCGAGGTGGCACCCTGACATTGGTTATCTTTTTGTTTTGTTCCATCAGATTCCTAGATGTGCAGTAACAACAATCTCTTTTACTCATTAACTGACAGTGTCAACAGAAGCGAGACATTCGTTAATGTTTACACACCTATATTTCCAGTAAATATCACAGCCACCCGCCACTGCCAACAAGATAGTGTTTGTGCAGGGCAAGACTCAAGGGTGCCCAAATAGTGGTCAGCATTGTGTATCCTGCCAAGGAAGTTGTTGGGTCTTGGTTACTGTGAGAAAACTAGTTAATGCCCCTATTGTATCACATGATGAATACAGTATCTTTACTGAAGCTGAAATACCCCTTTAACATTGATAAAGGTGGTGGAAGGCTTGTAGCACTTTCCACAAGCTCCTCATATGAACCAGATGGAAGTACTTCCATGTACACATACATAAATAGGGTTGATAAAACTAAGGGCGAACATACCATTGGTGAAATCTGTGCAACCGCGAAGGGGCCCAGGAGGCAAGGGAGCCCACTTCTACCTCCAAAGTGACAGAGTTTTACACAAACTTTGCCAACTATCATGGCAGTGTCAGGATCTGTTTACATTGCAGATTCTGACCCTACACCCGATGGTTTATCTGGTGTCTGGGATCAACACTGGCAGACTCGGGCGTCAACTTAGTGTGTGCTGAATCATAGGCTGGCTAGCAAGAGTTAATCTCTGCTAGTCTGCTTATTAGGTTGCTTTGATCACATGTGGTGGGGAGGCCAATCACATCTGCTCCTCTTCTGTTTAAGCTGGATGAAATCTTCTATCCATGCCAGCTATAGCTTCTATGTTGGTCTGTGAGGTGTTGTGTCCCAGATGCTCTAGTGAAAATTGTGCTAATTGTTTGTGGTGATTGTGGAATTTTACCCCTATTGGTTCGTAGCTTCTGTCTCCTGCTCGTTTTCCCTCCTGAATCTCTTATTGTCTTATCCTGTGTGTGCATGTGCGCTGTGTGACAATTTTGTTTTTTCCCTTGCCTGTCTGTACCTGTGACTTCCTTTACACTCCTGTCCCATCCCTCCCTGAGGGGAAGCAGAAACAGATCATGACTGGACTGGTCTGGAGTAAGGCCAGGAAGGAGACTCTGGCATCCCCACATTTAGGAGTATCCCTAAGAATAGGGATAGCATAAGGCCCCCTAGCTTGAGGGACAGCTTAGGGGCCCGGTTCCCCGCTATCCCAGAGTCATTGTAACACAAAGCAGGTGGAATTGTGCATTATGATGAGTTATTGGACTCCAAATTGCTCATATATTGTTCCTGCACAGGGGCCCTCAACTTTGTGTCTGCCACTAGATGAAATAATTACAGGTCCTCAACAAAAGAACTTAATGATACAGATTTACTAACCTAAGCCAACCAAGAGGTGGTGTAAAGTTAAAACAACCGTGTCTAAAGATACACCAAATTTATCATCCTTCATGAGCAGCTGTGATAAATTTGTCACATTTTCAGACCGTCTTGTCTAAGTTTACAGTTAACTATTGCGCAGGACCCAGTATATCTGCAAATGTCATAACTTTGTAATTTACAATCACTGAGGACCATTTATTGGCCCAAATCAAATAAGTGGCAAGTTCTTTGTAAACTGTAAGAAAAGGAGCACATGGGGTCCCATACCAATAAAAATGCCTCCCCACCAATATATAGTAGTGCTCATAATGTGAAATCCGAATGATTTTTTTTCATCCCCGCTACAAATAGTGCCTTGAAAACGTAGTATTTTATTGGGATTGAATGTAACTTCACAAAAACTTGCTACTTAGTTTTGGTAAGTGTAAAGTGTAAAATGTTTTCTAAATATTTTAAAAATATAAATATTAAAATCATGTATTTGTATTCAGCTGTGTAGGGGACACAGCTAGCGTGTTGAAGAAGGTGCTCTGGTCAGATGAGAAGTAGGACTTTTTTTTTATCTAAATACAATATGTGTGGCAGAAAAGGAACACTACACATTACCCTGAAAACTCCATCCCCTCCGTCAAACATGATGGTGGTAACATCATGTTGTGGGGATGCTTTTCTTCAGCAGGGACATGGAAGCTGTCAGAGTTAATGGGAAAATGAATGGAGCTAAATATAGGGCAATCCTGGAGGATAACCTGTTAGAGGTTGCAAAAGACTTGAGACTGGGGCATAGATTCCTCTTCCAGCAGGACAAAGTTGAAAAGTTCATGGGGGTATGAATAGTTTTTCAAAGCACTGTAGGTGGACCTGCAAACAGCATGAACAGTACTTTGACTGGTTTCACACATGGTGCTTTGACTCCTTTTCACAGGCAGTTTTTATGGCTTTGTGTTTTTAAAAATTCAGTGGTCAGATGTTCCTTACAAGTCAGTAACAACATGTTAGTGTTATGGAATTTTTCTTTGTGGACAGATGTGCTTATACAGCATCTAATAGGAATGGCATCATTTGCTGCCATTTCCTCCTTGGGCTTTTATTTAGGACTTTTTTTTTCTTTTTTAATTGGCAATAAACAATATTAAGGGGTATTCCAATGTAGATTAAAAAAAAAATCCTCTAATGGCCATGACCTCATAAACTATAATAGTATAATACTGCGGTTTCCCATCCTAACAGTACCTGTAATTCAGTGTAATCTTGTTCTGCTTCTTAGTGCTCCCCCTTCCTTCTTGGATGTTACATCACACATCAGATGGTGTGGCCTGCTCCATGCTCTTGTTAGCAAGCCTCCTAATAATATCCTGTCTTCTGTTCCTGTAGTCTGAGAACATGGGGTGTGGCCACATTCCTGCGACACCATCCATTCTCAGACTGCAGGGAAACGGATACTGTCAGGGGTCTGGCTATTACTAGCAGCAATGGAGTAGGCCACGCCCTCTGATATGTGATGTAACATCCAAGAAGGGAGGGGGATCAGCAAGGAGCAGAACAGCATCAAATTCCGGTACTGTGAGGATGGGAAACAGCCCTATGGATCTCTTCTTTATAGTTTGAGGGCATTGCCATTAGAAGAATTTTTTTATCTCCCCAGAGTAGCCCATAAAAATGTATAATCATTTTTATTTATAAAGCAGCGATATATGCTGCAGCATTTTCCAATTCAGGCTCTTTTTTTTTTCCCATGCATTATAAAACACACAATATACATGCAGGAGCCCTTCTGGCTTAATTCTAGTGGTTCATTTTGATAAGGCTGAGCGTAGTCATGTAAATGAAGTACAATCACTTACTATTATGGGTTCAGGAGGATGATATTCTACACTTGATATCTTGACCAATTCTCTGTAAGAAGCCAGAGCTACTGTGTGATGTAGAGCTGAACACATTCATTATAATAACAGCGTTCATCGAAAGCTTTTAAATGTAAGCAGGCTGGACGGGATTAGTGTAAACACAAGCGTTTTCGCTCATGTGCTGATGATGAACAGTCACTTTGTGATACACCCTGTAGATGAAAGTACACACAAATACGCACACACACACCACACACACACTAATATACATAATATATATATATATTTTTAAAAATTATAATATGGCCCCTCTGGTGTCCCGATGTTAATTTTCTTACTGTTTATTGGAACAGAAAACAGACAAAGGCAAATTGGACATAATTTCACATAAAACCCCCAAAATGGGCCCCAACAAACTTGTTGGCAACTTTCCAAAATTGTGGGTAAATAACTTTTCTTTCAAGCATGTGATGCTTATTCAAACTCACCAGTGGCAAGTAACAGGTGTGGACAATATGAAAATCACACCTAAAACCATATAAAAAGGGAGAAGTTGACTCAGTCTGGACGTGTACGGAAGAGAAATACTGATGCAAGGTTGCAACGCAAGATGGTGAATAAGCAGCCCCAATCAAGTTCCAGAGAAATTGAAGCTGTCCTGCAGGCTCAGGGTGCATCAGTGTTAGCGCACACTATCCGTTGACATTTGAGTGAAATTGAACTCTATGGCAGGAGACCCAGGAGGACCCCACTGCTGACCCAGACATAAAAAAGCTAGACTGCAGTTTGTCAAAATGTACGCGAGTAAGCTAAAATCCTTCAGGGAAAGCATTCATTGGACAGATGAGGCCAAGATAGAGCTTTTTGAGGTACAGTTAGACCATACCGGTCATGCCCAATTGCTATTGGTACAAGTCTTCATTAGTTAAGAGTAAAGGCCACCCTACACATTAGAATAAAGCCATAAGAACAATCTGGCCATCTATTCTGTATGGTGAATTCAAGGGATATGATTATGGGCAGGCAAGAAGGTTTGGGCACATTAAATGAAATTGAACACTATGGTAGGAGGACAAGGAAGACCCACTGCCGACACGGCAACATAAAAAAGCTAGACTGCAGTTTATCAAAATGTATGTCAGTAAACTAAAATCCTTCTGGGAAAGCGTCTTGTGGGCAGATGAGACCAAGATAGAGCTTTTTTGGTAAAGCAGTTGGACCATACTGGTCATGCAAATATAGTAGCCCAACTGCTATTGGTACAAGTCCTCATTATACTAGTCGAGAGTAAAGGCCACCCTACACATTAGAAAAAAAGTTGTAGGAACTCTCTGGCCATCTATTCTGTATGGTGGACTCAAGGCATATGATGAGGACCAAAAGGTTTGGGCACATTGGATTTTGTTTACAGATAGATAAGAAACTGCAGGAGGTGGCTGGAAGCTGCTTCTCCATTTTCCCTATGCAGAACACATGTATACTTGATTCAAGAAAAGTAGCTGTGGGATAAACATTTGTTCAGCTTTGAAGGTGTAGGGGCCCCAAGGGTTTCATTTAAAGGTTTCTTGCTCATTTTATTGCTTTTAAATGTATTATCCTATATATACTGTTTTACATACAGTTTTTTGTATTTATCTGGTAGTTTGTGTTCTTTTTCTGTGCCAATTATGCCATATCTGTTGCTTAAAGAAACGCTTCCACCAAAAATGTTATTCCCTAAACCCTTGTAAATATGTGCAGTGTAGGTTCATTAAAACACTTACTAATCGCCATCTTCCTTGGTTTCCAGCATCGCTCCTGTCCTCTTCTTACACACGTGACCTCCATTCTGACTCACCAGACAACACAGGGCTTTATGCGTCTCACGCCTCATAGGCTTCCACTGTAAAAATGACTTCCAGTGAGTCGGAATTGAAGTTATGTAAATTAGAAAAGGACCAGACCGTTGCTGGGGAAGATGGCGATAGGTATTTTAATACAGTTACACTACACACATACAGTGCCTTGCGAAAGTATTCAGCCCCTTGAATTTTTCAACCTTATCCCACATTTCAGGCTTCAAACATAAAGATAAAATTTTTTAATGTTATGGTGAAGAATCAACAACAATTGGGACACAATTGTGAAGTTGAACAATAATTATTGCTTATTTTAAATTTTTAAAAAATAAATAACTGAAAATTGGGGCGTAAAATATTTATTCGTCCCCTTTAAGTTAATACTTTTTAGCGCCACCTTTTGCTGAGATTACAGCTGCAAGTCGCTTGGGGTATGTGTCTATCAGCTTTGCACATCGAGAGACTGAAATTCTTGCCCATTCTTCCTTTGCAAATAGCTCGAGCTGAGTGAGGATGGATGGAGAGTGTTTGTGAACAGCAGTTTTCAGCTCTTTCCACAGATTCTCGATTGGATTCAGGTCTGGACTGTGACTTGGCCATTCTAACACCTGGATACGTTTATTTGTGAACCATTCCATTGTAGATTTTGCTTTGTTTGGCATCATTGTCTTGTTGGAAGACAAATCTCTGTTCCAGTCTCAGGTCTTTTGAAGACTCCAACAGGTTTTCTTCAAGACTGGTCCTGTATTTGGCTCCAGCCATCTTCTCATCAACTTTAACCATCTTCTCTGACCATGCAGAAGAAAAGCAGGCCCAAACCATGAGGCCCACCATGTTTGACAGTGGGGATGGTGTTCAGGGTAATGAGCTGTGTTGCTTTTACGCCAAACATATCGTTTGGCATTGTGCCCAAAAAGTTCGTTTGTTTTTTTGTTTTTTTTTGTTTTGTTTTTTTTAATCTGACCAGAGCACCTTCTTCCACATGTTTGGTGTGTCTCTCAGGTGGCTTGTGGCAAACTTTAAACAACACTTTTTATGGATATCTTTGAGAAATGGTTTTCTTCTTGCCACTTTTCCATAAAGGCCAGATTTGTGCAGTGTACGACTGATTGTTGTCCTATGGACAGACTCTCCCACCTCAGCTGTAGTTCTCTGCAGTTCATCCAGAGTGATCATGGGCCTCTTGGCTGAATCTCTGATCAGTCTTCTCCTTGTTTGAGATGAAAGTTTGGATGGACGGCCGGGTCTTGGTAATATTGCAGTGGTATGATACTCCTTCCATTTCAATATGATCGCTTGCACAGTGCTCCTTGGGATTTATAAAGTTTTGGAAATCCTTTTATAACCAAATCTGGCTTTAAACTTCTCCACAACAGTATCAGTGACCTGCCTGTTGTGTTTCTTTGTCTTCATGATGCTATATGCGCTTTAAACAGAACACTAAGACTATCACAGAGCAGGTGCATTTATACGGAGACTTTATTACACACAGGTGGATTATATTTATCATCATCAGTCATTTAGGACAACATTGGATCATTCAGAGATCCTCAATGAACTTCTGGAGTGAGTTTGCGGCACTGAAAGTAGGGGACGAACAATATTGCACGCCCCAATTTTCAGTTATATTTTTTTTTTTTTTTTTTTTTAAACTTTTTAAAATAAGCAATAAATTTCGTTCAACTTCACAGTTGTGTCCCACTTGTTGTTGATTCTTCACCATAACATTAAAAATTTTATTTTTATGTTTGAAGCCTGAAATGTGGGAAAAGGTTAAAAAATTCAAGGGGATCAAATACTTTCGCTAGGCACTGTATATATTAACAAAGCTTTAGGTTATGTGCCCATGGGAGCTCGCACCTGCGGATACATCCGCAGGTACGGCCGCAGGTTTCCCGCAGCTGCTTGCCAGAATCCGCAGCTATTTTTAGTTGCGGTAGTACAGCGAAATAGCTGCGGAAAACCTGCGGAAGTTCCGGCCCTATCTCCATAGTGGAGAGCCGGGATTTCCGCAGGTAATTCCGCAGAAATAATTGACATGCAATTACATGCGGCTGCAGGACATCCGCAGCATGTTCCATAGCCGCACGTATCTGCAGCATGGACACAGCACTCCCCATGTCCCAAAGGATAACATGGGGCGTGTCTGTGCATGCTGAAACCTGTGGATTTATCTGGAAAATACAGAAAATCCGCGGATTTTCCACAGATAAATCTGCAGGTTTAATCTCACGTGGGCGCACAGCCTTAAGGCTACTTTACACGCAGCTAGCGATAGCACCTGCCCCCGTCGTTTGTGCGTCACTGGCAAATCGTTTGTACGCGTCACACCAACTTACCTTCCTAACGACGTCGCTGTGGCCGCCGAACAAACTTTTTTTAAGGGAGCGGTTTGTTCGGCGTCACAGCGACGTCACACAGCGGGCTACCAATTGAAGCGGAGGGGCGGAGAGCAGCCGCATGAACGTCATCCCCACCTTGTTGCCGGAGGATGCAGGTACGTTGTTGTTCGTCGTTCCCGGGTTGTAACACGTAGCGATGTGTGCTGCCTCAGGAACGATGAACAACCTGCGTCCTAAACGAGCAACGATATTTGGGAAAGGAACAGCGTGTCAACAATCAACAATTTGGTGAGTATTTCGTATCGTTAGGGGTCGCTGGTAAGTGTCACACGCAACAATGTCGCTAACGAGGCCGGATGTGCGTCACGAATTCCGAGACCCCAGCGATATCTCGTTAGCAATGTCGCTGCGTGTAACGGGGCATTTAGAGAATAAAGGGTTTTTTTGGGAGTGCTTTCTTTAATTTTCCTACCGAGTTAGCTGCTGATTTCACCTAAACCTAAAGTGAAAAGATTTAAAAGGGTTGTTCTAATTATATTCCCCACTTATCCCAACTTCTGAAAAATTGATACTGTACTTTTCAAATGTTCTTAATGTTTACAAAACAAACCAAAAAACAACAATTTCTACACTACTTTCCCACTGGAAGTCAATCCTCCAGTATAGGAAACATCACAAATAATGACAACTTCATAGGCCGTTGGATCAACTCTCCCTGCTACTGAGATTTTAGTATCTACTATAGGAAGAGGGAGAAGCACTGGAGAGAGTAAAGGCCGCTTTACACGCAGCGATATCGCTAATGAGATATCGCTGGCGTCACGGAATTTGTGATGCACATCCAGCCTCGTTAGCGACGTCGTTGCGTGTGAGACCTACGAGCGACCACTAACTATCAAAAATACTCAACTAATTGTTAATTGTTGACACGTCGTTCATTTCACAAATATCGTTGCTGGTGCTGGACGCAGGTTGTTCGTCGTTCCTGAGGCAGCACACATCGCTATGTGTGACACCCCGGGAACAACTAACAACAACGTACCTGCGTCCTGCCAGCAACGAGGTGGGCGTGTCGTTAATGCGGCTGGTCTCCCCTCCGCTTCTATTGGCGGGCCTCTGTGATGTCGCTGTGACTGGGCACGAACCTCCCCCTTAAAAAAGAGGTTGTTTGCCGCACGCAGCGACGTCGCGAGGAAGGTATGTGTGACGCGTCCTAGTGATATTGTGCGCCACGGGCAGCGATTTTGCCTGTGACGCACAAATGACGGGGGCGGGTGCTTTCACGAGCGACATCGCTAGCGATGTTGCTGCGTGTAAAGCAGCCTTAAGGCTATGTGCCCACATGGCGTGTTTTCCATGCGTTTTTCCTTGATTTTTTTTAATCAATAAAGTTCATGAGAATCCTGACTTGCTGTGCACATGCCTCTTCTTTTTTCCTTGCAGATTTTGTAGCTGGCAGCATATCAATTGTTTGAGTTTATTTCCTGCATTTCTATAATCCCCTGCAATGCTTTATCACTGCAGGGGATTATATCACAGCACTTTGCCTCACACATTGTGCATAGAGCATGGTCTGTGAGGCTCTCCGTAGCTCAGTAACCCAGGGTCGTCATGGTGATTGCCTGCCAAAACATGCTTTTTATGTGCAGAAAAGAAGCATATAAAGCAACTTTGGCACATAGCCTGAAAGCAGGAGGGAAGAGAGAGAGAGACCTTAGGAAGCAGTGTTCAGAAGGTACAGGTTATAGTGTATAGTTAAATCATTGGAAAGTTAATGTCATGGAAGTAGCTATTGTACACTAGAGTGCGGACATAATTTCTAGGAAAGAAAAAAAAAATCAAAGTACTTTTAATAATGCTGGAGATTTATTAATTTGCAACCCTTTTAAATCTGTGGCCAAGTCTGCAATCAACACAATGATTTTCAGACTATTTCCATAATAGAATTATTCTGGCTGCACATGTATTAGCATTTCTACTTCGAAAATGGAAATACACTTTCTGGGCACATTTGTTTCTACCGTGTGACTGGATGTCATATGTGAGAATCTAAATTAATGGATCAAAGTGCATAATATAAATGAAAAAAGGCAAACTGTCTGATAAAATATCTAACATTGCTAATTCATTCACCACCATGAAATACACCTGGCTCGTCTGGTAGTAAGAAATGATCATGATCGGCTTTCTTGGCAGCAGAAATACAAGAAAGTCAATGTGTGGTAATTCATGAGATTCTGTTTTCCACACTACTACTGGGCTTCTGTGCGTATCTGGTCCATGTCATCATAACACATAGCACCCTGACCAAACTAGTGCTCACCTGTCAGCAGTACTCACTTATGCCAGATTATACTTACATCAAATTACCAGTCCTTGGGGAAATGTTGTGCACTACGGGATTATACTGTGCTCATTGGCGAGATTAGGGCAGATATCTTTGCACAAGCCGGAAATTAAATGAGTGAAATGAGCAGCCAACATATGACCAGATGTTGGACTGTGGCCTGTTTCTCATGGGGTCTCTACCCTTCTCACTAAATAGATAAGTAACAAGAAGCTTACAATAAACAGAAAGACGTCACGGCCAGTGGTCACAAGCAGCTGACAGCCACTTATTAAATTGGACTTGTCATTACGTATCAGCAGAGGACACGGTTATATTGTGAAAGTGAATCTGTCAGTTGTTTTTTGCTACCTAATGAGCATAATGGAAGCAAAAAGATCCTGAATCCAACAATATATCACCTAGATTACTGGGTACAGCGGTTCTGACACAATCAATATTTTTAGATTTGGCTATCTAGCAAAGCTGAGCGAGCTGTCCCACCCACACAGGGCTCTCAATAGAGATTGTACATTGACAGTAAAGTGTCAGTCAAAGGAGGGGGTGTACAGGACTATTGTGCAAGTGACATTGCACTCCAGGAATGATAAGCAGCAGGAATAGCAAACATAAAAAAATAAACAATAGATCTGACTGTGACAAGATAGGCATCCCTGAATTCTATGTTTTAACCCTTGTAGCATGGTGTCGTCAGCTTACATAGCACACACGTGCTGACCGATTTTCTTTAATATGCTAAAATTAAAGCATATCACCATAAAGCCCAGGGTATGGGCAGCATGAATCAGATCTTTGCTGAATACTTGCAGTCAAGTATATTTTTCTCTGAAATGCTCTGGTGTTTTAGAGAACACTTGGTTTAAAGGTCTGGCTGTGGATCATAGGCAGAGATCTCCCCGCGCCTGTTAGCTGCACATGTCTGCTGATCAGATCAGCAGACATGAGTGCGGAATAATGTGCAAGCCCACATTAAAGGGCCTTACACGACCAAAAACATATATACGTCCTTGGTCGTGAAGAGGTTAAATATGGCGTATTATGATTAGTTATGAATTTCTTCAATTTCTTACTTGTTTTTTTTAAATTTCATTTATTTTACTTTTTTTTCATGTTCCCAAATAATCTATCCATCAGTCAATGATATAATGATTGATGAGAAACTATTTTCTCGGCAGTACTTTGATATGATTTGCATACAATCACCAGACCATCTGTACAGCACATTCTGCTTCAGGCCTCCTTTTAAAATTTAATGAAAAAAAAATATTTTGGAACTGCCATTTTTTATTTTACTTGCAACACTTGTTTCCATTACAGGAGTTGTCCACTACTTCTCAAACGCTATAGTCCCCCATGTAAAGTAAAAAAAAAAACACACAACATATACTCGCCTCTCAGACTAGTGCATTTTAGAAATGTCAGTGCTATGTCTGCCGATGATCACATAACATGGCCATGTGAGTGCTGCTGCCAATAGCTGCCACTGATCAACTGCGGGTTTCACACTTCCCTTAGTCGAAACTGCAGCATTGACGTGGCATAATAATGAATGCCGGGAGACACAGTGCAGACGCCATAGGAATATACAGATAGAGTGGAGGGGAGAGTGAACCCAGGGCTAATTGGCTGCAGGATTCGCTTGACATAACAATGTCATGCATCCTTGGGAGAGGGTAGTGCCAACACCGCTGCGCCAGCACCATAGAGTATGAATGTTATTATTTTACTGGGGTAAAACATTGTGTTTGACAAGGTATTGTCCGAATAGTGGCCAACCCCTTTAAAATCTTTTGTGTGTTTTTAGTGTTGTCTTTTTTTTTTCTTATAAAAATAAGTGCTATGCTTAAAGGGAACCTGTCAGGTGCAATATGTGCCCAGAACCACGAGCAGTTCTGGGTGCATATTGCTAATCCCTGCATAACCGTCCCTGTATACATTAGTATAGATAAAGGGATCTTTAGAAAAAAAATTCTAAAGATCTTTTATCGTATGCTAATGAGCGAGGGGAGTAGTCCTCTGGGAGTTAGAGCCGACTAGCCAGGGGAACTATTAGCATGTTAGTACGCCCCTGTGGATGTGCTAAAATGCTAATAGATGTGCAGTGTCAGAGGATGATCTCACTCACCTCTCTGCTGCCATCGCTGGATTTCAGCTCAGTGCACATAACCCCGGAGTTTCGGTCATGTGCACTATGAAGCCGGGTGTACGCGTCCTGGCTTCAAGCTGAAGTAGTGCAGCTGAGATGACTGAAACTCCGGGGTCATGTGCACTGAGCCAAAATCCATCGTCTGACGTGATGGCAGCAGAGAGGTGAGTGAGATCATCCTCTAACGCTGCACATCTATTAGCATTTTAGCACACCCACAGGGGCGTACTAACATGCTAATGGGGGCGACTAGCCAAGGGAAGTAACGCCCTTGGAACTAGTCCCTGCGCTTATTAGCAATGGTATAAGAAGATCTTTAGAAATACTTTTTCTAAAGATCTCTTTATCTATGCTAGTGTATACAGGGACAGTTAAGGCCCCGTCACACTAAGCAACATCGCTAGCAACATCGCTGCTAGCGAACAACTTTTGTGACGTTGCTAGCGATGTTGCTGTGTGTGACATCCAGCAACAACCTGGCCCCTGCTGTGAGGTCGTTGGTTGTTGCTGAATGTCCTGGGCCATTTTTTAGTTGTTGCTCTCCCGCTGTGAAGCACAGATCGCTGTGTGTGACAGCGAGACAGCAACAACTAAATGTGCAGGCAGCAGAAGCCGGCTTCTGCGGAGGCTGGTAACCACAGTAAACATCGGGTAACCAAGAAGCCCTGTCCTTGGTTACCCGATATTTACCTTTGTTACCAGCCTCCACCGCTCTCACTGTCAGTGCCGGCTCCTGCTCTGTGCACATGTAGCTGCAGGACACATCGGGTTAATTAACCCGATGTGTGCTGTAGCTAGGAGAGCAAGGAGCCAGCGCTAAGCATTGTGCGCTGCTCCCTGCTCTGTGCACATGTAGCTGCAGCACACATCGGGTAATTAACCCGATGTGTGCTGTAACTAGGAGAGCAGGGAGCCAGCGCTCAGTGTGCGCTGCTCCCTGCTCTCTGCACGTGTAGCTCCGTGCGCTGGTAACCAAGGCAAATATCGAGTTGGTTACCCGATATTTACCTTAGTTACCAAGCGCAGCATCTTCCACGCGGCGCTGGGGGCTGGTCACTGGTTGCTGGTGAGCTCACCAGCAACTCGTGTAGCGACGCTCCAGCGGTCCCTGCCAGGTCAGGTTGCTGGTGGGATCGCTGGAGCGTCGCAGTGTGACATCTCACCAGCAACCTCCTAGCAACTTACCAGCGATCCCTATCGTTGTTGGGATCGCTGGTAAGTTGCTTAGTGTGACTGGACCTTTAGGCAGGGATTTGCAATATGCACCCAGAGCTGCTCGTGCTTCTGGGTGCATATTACACCTGACAGGTTTCCTTTAAGAAAATAATAAACATTGATGTGCGTATTATATAGAGCCATAAACCTCAGTGTCATCTGGTTTTAAAAAAAACAACACAAAACAAAAATGCTGTTAAAAACATGAAAAAAATGCAACAAAAAAGTGGCTTTTTTATTTTTTAAACTATTAATGTAATACGAGCCTTCAAGCATACCTTTGTATCAGGAGACCTTTCAGAATTTGCTTTTAGGTGGAGAAATCACGCGATTTCTGGACGTTGTATGACTTGTAATCCAATCCTGCATTTTGTGTGCTAATTCTGAATCTGCAATCACAATTTTCCTATCAGGCACCAATTTTCCATCATTTTGTTTTTTTTCAGTAAATTTAGCCCACGTTGGCCCTTCGTAAATTATCTTAGCTTTTTACGTGCTGGGATTGTTATAACTTTGCACAGTTCTTATGAAGTCTGTTTGTTTTCATATTTTGGTAACAAACAGAGCTCCGGGTTTTTTTTCCCCAAGGTTGACTAGTCTTAGGGATTTGTACGTTTTTGGTTTTCACAGGTTACATACCAAAAAGCTTAATTATCTCACTGTCCTTTGTGAATATCAGTTGTATTTATTTTGGCAAGTTTTATTTTACTTAAAACTGTTATTCTAATAAATGTAATTTTAATTCTGTTGCTGTTCTTGTGCTGTTGGACAATCTGTTAAACGTGTCAGAGTTGTGTAAACCATCCCAACAACGTTTGCTATTTTTTACTTTAAAATCCGAGAAGAATCATAATAATATTGGCAAAGAAAAGTTATTTCCTGTATTTTCAGCGGAAAATTGTAGATCAAGAAATACTTTGAGCCCCCTTATTTGTTGCTCATCTTGTGATGCACTTCTCACAAGTTGGTTCAGTGGTCAACCCCCGAACATGGCATTTGCTGTTGCAATATTATGGAGGGAGCCAAGAGATCATTCTACAGATTGCTATTTATGTATGACAAAAATTGCTGGTATAACAGGTAAAACAAGAAATTCTGTGAAATATCCACACATTCCATTAGCAATTAGACCGGTCTAACATAGCTCAGAGCTTCCAGTGCGCACTCCACCAACATGTTAGACCTTGGATACGGAAGAAGATTCAGACACTGATTTGGTTGAAGAAGAAGCTGATCAAGAAGATCCTGATTTTCTAGGGCAGGAGTCTAGGGAGCCTCACAAACTAAATTGGGTTGGTCTTAATTATTTAGTCTGTGATCTGAAGCTATCAAAAAGTCAGGTGAAGCTTTTTGGTTTGAGACACAAAGGCTGGCATTTGCTGGAGTAGGGGACCAAAATATGTTCTTTTCGCCATAGCCATTAGGAGTTCGAACACAAATTTTCAATGGAAGAGGACCTATTATACTGCAATGATGTGAACTCTCTGCTAGATGCAATGGGACAAGAGCACAGACCTCAAGAATGGAGGCTTTTTAGACTCAACAAACTGTTTTAAAGGGAACCAACCAGCTGGATTTTCATATATAAAGTAAAGCCAGTGCTATACTGGTGCTAGGATGCTGAATGTTAGCATAGCTTTTGTTCAGAGATTGGATGTTTTATTTCAGAAATAGGTGTAAGTTAATTTCCAGCAATGCACTGCTATTTGACAGGTGCAACAGGAAGGGAATATGTGGGTCGGGTCTTGCTTATCTACTCCCGCCTCTGTCTGCCTGTGCCAGAATTGACATCTCTGAAGGAGACAGGGGAAGGAAGGCCAGGAAGGCAGACGGGGGCGGGAATATATAGCAAGACCCGACCCACATATTCGCTTCCTGCTGCACCTGTCAATCAAATAGCAGTGCATTGCTGGAAATTAACTTTTTTGAAATAAAACATCCAATCTCTGAACAAAAGGTATGCTTACATTCAGCATCCTAGCGCCAGTATAGCACCGACTTGGCTTTACTTTATATATGAAAATCTTGATGGTTGGTTCCCCTTAAAGCTGTACGTCTGCATAATGGCAAACAAAAATTAATCTGTTCCTCTTGCTTATGCAGCACATCCAGAAGAAACACATGAAAATATGCACCTTCTGCTGTAAAAAATCCTTTACGAAAAATATGATTGTAATATTTGTGGTGATCTGAAGGTAATAGCCTTGATGCTTCGGTTGCAGCTTGGCTATGCAAAGTTTTGTTGTATTCTCTGTGAATAAGACCACAAAGGCTGCAAAAACCATTTCACAAAAAAAAAACAGTGGCCACCAAAAAGCAGTTTGACTTCTGGAAGAAAGTATGTCCTGAATCAGGGTCTGGTAGCTCCACAAAAAGTTTTCATTCTTCCACTCCACCCCACATAAAACTTGGGCTGATGAAGAACTTTGTCAAGGTGATGGATCATGATGGCAAGGGATTTGCATACCTCAGAAATAAGTTTCCACAAAGCAGCGATGCCAAGATCAAGGAAAGAATTTTTGTAGGGCCACATATAATGGAAATTATGAATGTCACTGATATTGACATAAAGCTAAGCGAGACGGAGGCACTGGCTTGGGAGTCGTTCAAAAATGTAATGGTGAACTTCTGTGGCCACCATAGAGCACCAAACTATAGAGATCTTGTGAGTTATTACAACAATACAAAGAATGGGAATGCAATATATTTCTTAAGATACATTTCCTGAACGCCCTGTTAGATTTTTCCCCAATGACCTTGGAAATAACAGGGAGCAGTTTCACCAGGACAGTGTGCTACTTGAAGACCGTTCTAAAAGGAAATGGTGCCCGAAAATGCTCGCAAACTACTGTTCGAGACTAAAAAGAGACACGCCTGCAGCTACAAGAAAATCAAACTTTTTTTTTTTTTTAAATAATGAAATTAAAATTTGTAGTAAGTAGTTTATTTTAAAAATAGAAATTTTACAAAAATATAAACTTTGTTACTTAATATCTGTACCCGATAGAAAAAGTCTGAAATCTGATTTGTAATCGGGGACAAATTACAATAAGAACCTAACGGGACCCTTACAGTGACAGGTAACACCTCTTTTCGGAGCTGATAACACCAGGTCCACCATGCCCAATTGGAGATGTTGCAGCTCCCCTCCCCTAACAAAAACCTTTGCCTATGTTTGAATTTACTCAAATTAAACTTCTACAAAAACATTGTCATACCTCCCAACTTTTGAAGAACAGAAAGACGGACAAAGTATATGGTTTGCACAGCGCACCGCAGCAAATTTTGACAACACCCCAAGCCACATCCATTTGGCTGTGAGGATTCTTCTGTACATGCCCTGAACTGTTCATTCATAGTTGCAGCAGCCAGAACTTTGTCATATTTATATAAACTTCATTATACAACATGTTGCTTTTTTGTGTCTGTACGACCATGTTTACATGTTGCAGAAATCCGGTGGTTTTTTTCTGCCGCTGTCCGCCCCAAAGCAATAACAATACTCTCTGATTATCGCATTTTTGCTGCATTTCTTATGCCTTTTCCCAATTATTTAATGCATTTTTGGCGCAGATATGAATCTGCGTTTTTAAGTCCTTTTATAGTACAGAAAAGTTTTGATTCTGCACTTAAAGGAACTTCAGTATTTTCCATGCATTTTAACTCCACATAGAATCCTCTAGAGAAAAAAAAAAGCGTCAAAACTGCAGAGTTCAGCGGCATCTTATCATGATATCATCCACCTTGCTTGGACAGATAAATAGTAGAATTTATGCGCAAAAAAAAAAAAAGCAGCAGAAAAACCCGGCATTTACGCTACATGTGAACACTGAGTAATTGTCCAAGCAACGCGGTTGAGATGTCCTAAAATCTCCGCCTGCTGAGCGTCTAAAGACACCACTGAACTGTGTGATTTTTTTTTTTTTTTCCCTTTCCCCCTCTATGGGCTTCTTTGTGGAGCATATTGCAAAATATTTGTGCAACTAAAAATGCACAGAAATGTAGTGACTGTGTTTTACGCCAGCTCAATCAAAGAGAGTGGAGCAGAGACACGGTAGAGTGTAACCAATCCTGTCCGAAACTTTTGTGGAGTAAATTACGCCAGAAATGGACTCTAGTCTTTGGCTGTTGTAACATCTCTGGCGGAACGGCAGTTGTAATACGCATGGGACTCTTAATGACTTTGGCGCATCTTACTCCAGCACTCCCTTCATTAAAACTGGTGTGCATAATGCCAGTCTTAATGAATCGGGCCCAGTTTGTGTGGCAGGCTCTTTGCTCCAGAACTATTCTGCCGTAAAAGCTTGATAAAGCCGGTGTCACACTTGCGAGTCCCTCGCTCGAGAATCGAGTTGCATCACCCGTCTCGGCCTGCCACTCTCTGGACAGGAGTGTGCAGCTACATAGAAATACATGCAGCTGCACGCTCCTGTCCGGAGAGTGGCAGGCCATGATGGGTGATGCGAGTCAATTGACACGCAAGTCACTCGTATGTGTGACACCGGCGTAATACAATGCGGCATGTGGCACCATATAGCAGCACACAGAGGTGTGTTGGAGTTCCTCCATATAACCATGTGAACAATGCTATGTTGACAGCTTGAGGCCTAAGTTACCCCTTCATATGCTGTTACACACACTACTTGTCAGTATCTCGTTTATACAGAAACGTTTTTTGATCTTGACGCTCTGACATTTGTAATGTCTGTTTATCAATATTAATTTTACTGGATGCATGTCTGAATCTTGTCATCCTGTAGGTGCGCATGCAGGAAGTACAAGTAGGCGACAATTGTATGCGTGTGGGTGTGAGGGTGGGTGTGCGTGTACGGGGCACATTTCCAGTCTGATAATGTTGTGCGTAGGAGCCGTGCTTGCGTACAGAGCTCTGTCTGCCTCAGCAATGCAGCATCTGCCGTGTGATCTTCAGAGCTCTTGCTCTCACTCTGAATATTTTAACACTGAGAATACTGCTATTTCCATGGAAACCGGAAAAGCTCAGTCAATAGGATTCCAAGAGAATGGAGAGGGCAGACGGGAAGGGCCCTTGCTCGGCTTCTTCTACACTGAACATACAGCCTTGAGCTTTCCGAGATCAGCAGAAGACAAGAGGGATGGTAGCAGCTGGACATCATTAGACTGAAGAAAAACTGCTCCAAATGCACTACCGAATTTTTAGACTTTTTTTTTTTTTTTTTGCAGACTCGTGATGCTGTAGCACATTTTGCAGGCATAGCAACATTGTCTACTGCTTGCCAACTGCTCGTGTTCAAATCATGTCATGTAAATTATATCAAAATGAAAAATTAGGCTAGCTTATTATCATTTTTATTTTTTTAGACATTGGCTGTTCCTGGTCCCAGTGCCTGAAAAGCATGGCATAGACAGCAGTAAGGATCTGCACCGTTCTGGAAGACATCCATACATCTGCTCCACATTGATGTAATAGACAAACATTTTTAAGCCTATTAATATTATTCATTTTCTTTAATAGCCTAAGGCTCAGGACTGTATATGAAATGCTATGTGCGCACGTTGCGTAAATACATGCAGTTACGCTGCGCTTTGCAGCGCAGCGTAACTGCATGCGTCCTGCGTCCCCTTCACAGTCTATGGAGATTGTGCAGGGGCCGTGCGCACGTGGCGTTTTAGAGCGCAGCGCTTCGGCTACTGACATGTCACTTCTTTCCTGCGCTTTGCCGGCAGCTCCTGCTCTGTCTATGGCAGGAGCTGCAGGCAGAGCGCATGGAATCGGCTTCACTACGGACATTTTCTGCAGCGATTTAAAGCGCACATGTGCTCTTCAGATCGCTGCAGAAATTTCTGCAGTGACTGTACGCAACGTGCGCGCACAGCCTTACTCAGGCGTCCATGATTTTTCTGATGTAAAAACCACGGACCGTTATTCATCAGTGCTTTGGATCCACTTTTCACCACTCAGTGTCCATTTTTACTAGTCAATTTCACTGATGAAAAAAGTAAAATAAGGCTACTTTCACACATCCGGTTGTAGCAAAGCGGCACAATCCGGCGCTCTGCTGAAAAAACGAAACCGTTTTTTTGCCGCCGGTTTAGTTTTTTCCAGCGTTGACTTGCATTGGCGCCGCATTGTGCCACATGGGCTTGCGTTCCGTCCGGTTTTTGCCGCATGCTGCAGATTTAGCCGATGCGGCAGCTGGATGGAACGTTCCCTGGCACGTTTTTTGCTCCGGCAAAAAAACCGCATCGCGCCGCATCTAGCCGCTGCGGCGCATTTTTCAATGCATGCCTATGGACGCCGGATGCGGCGCGATGCAGCAAAAAACGCATCCGGCCGCCGCATGTGGTTTCTTCCACAGCACATGCTCAGTAGCGTGCCGCAACCTGAAAAAAACGGACGGGCCGCATGTAAACACTTATGCAAAGGATGCGGTGTTTTCGCCGCATCCGTTGCATAGGTTTCACAGCCGGATTCAGCCGCAGTGCTCAAACCGGATGTGTGAAAGTAGCCTAAATAATCTATTCATTACAATGTGAATCACTGAGACTGATGCCATCCGTGTGCTGTCTGTGATTTTCACGGGCCTATAGACTTTTATGGGTAATTTTCATCTTTTAGATCAGATAGACATGTCACTGTGATTACTTTTGAGGACCACTTGGTTGTCAAAATAACCCATGGACATATGGTCAGCACCTTATAAGCCGTGAATTTCCCTTCTAAGGCCCTGTGTGCACACTGCGGGTTTTTTCCCTACAGGTCTGGCTGCAGAATTTCTGCAGCAAAAAGAAGCAGCATGTCACTACTTTTCCACAGGTACCTGCGGTTTTCCCATTGATAATGGTTAAAAACCGCAGGGACAAAACCGCGGCAAATCCGCACAAAAACCGTAGCAAAACCACAACGAACCGCATTAAAACCGCAAGCGGATTTTGGGTGCGTTTTCTTTGCCGCAGGTGTGGAATTCTGCCAGAGGAAACGTATTTTGCTTAAGAAACACATCTACCCAGTGTGCACAGACCCTAAAAGATTAGTTTCTAAATTACTATACACATGAATAAAAGGTTTCTTTGATGAGTTTCAAGAGCGGTCTGTCATTTTGGCAATTTATCCCCTCCACACATGCCAAATATGGCATCAAATTATACAAAATGTGTGAAAGCACAAGCAAATACACATGCACTGTCCTCCTTTATGAAGGTAGCGACTGCCAAATCAACCCTCTAAACTGCACCCAGACAATTTGCATTGCAGGTAAAATTGTCTGAGAGCTAATGACCCCATTTCTAGAGAAAGGGAACCATGTGTACACCAACAATTACTATAGAAATCACTCCACACTGCAAACACAGGGGCCTGTGGGACGGTAAGAAAAGTAAAAAGTAAGTTTTCAGCCACAATTTGTGTCCAGACGTTTGGGGAAGGGGCTGTCATTCTCATTGGCAAGTAGACAACTACTTTCAATGAAGTGAAATGACAGGAAGGACGTCTACATGCTGACCACACTATATGCGGACACCACTCTTGACGGTAAGAGACGGGCGCCACCAGGGACAAGCAGAAACCACTCTACATAGCAGAGTACAATAAATGGGTAGCGTTGACCTGTCTGACCAGGTGCTACCACTGTATCTAGTGAGGAGGAAGATCAGTGCCTGGTACAGAAAGGTAGCAATCTACCTCTAACAGATTGCTACCTGTAACCAGGGTGGATTGATTTAAATCACGCCGATTTAAATCATGATTTAAATCACGATTTAAATCAAAAGATTTTTTTCTATTTAAATCGGATCGATTTAAATCATGATTTTAATCATGATTTAAATCACTGATTTAAATCAAAAGGTTTTTTTTTAATATAAATCACGATTAAAATGAGAAGTGAGAGCAGTGTGCATGTGCGCCCATAGTTACACGGACGAAACTAGGGGCAACGATCTAACGCCAGGGTGAGGGGGGGACCCCAAAGTAAGTAAAAATCTTTTTTGTTTTACTATATGGCAATAGGTAGGTGTTTAAAAGCAGCATGTCTTAATTGTATAAACTATTAATAGCCTCCACATTTTGTTCATACTGCCCCTTTAATTCCACACTTCTAGCTTGGTTTCAGTTTTGGTTTAGTTTCTTTTTCCCTGCATTCAGTTGACATGCCCAAACTTGTTGATAATAAATCTAGCTACTCAGCTACTGACTGCATCGGCTTCATCCGCAGGAGTAGAGAGATTGTTTTCTTCATTTGGTTTTGTGCACACAACAGTCCGAAACCGCTTAGGAACTGCTAAAGCAGGACAACTGGTTTTCCTATTAAAAGTCCTAAATAAACAGTAGGCTTAAAAGACTGATGTATTCACTGAAGATGTTTGCTTACTTCAAACGTTAGAGATAGGCTATTGTTAAAAAGTACTTACTCTCTGTAGTTCAATTCTGAGTGTTTAATAGTGCAAATAAAAATTATTAGGTTTCATAATCAACTGTTTTAATATTTTTATTTGTGTAAAACAATTAGATTTGCAAAAAGACAAAGTTTTGCTTGTGTACAACTTGATTAAAAAATCTGATTTAAATCAAATGATTTAAATCAAAAAAATCTGATTTAAATCAAAAAAATCTGATTTTTTTGATTTTTTTAAAAAAATCAAGATTTTTATCCACCCTGCCTGTAACAGCTTTGTCCTGTATAAAAAATCCCAAGGAACATTCGCATTTCTCTTTGATGGCACAGGAGGTAGCCTTTAAGTCAGAGGATGTCCAGAGACTGTCAGAGCGCCATTTAATTTGCCTCGTACATCCCACTCCCACCCAAAAGGTATCCCAAAAAAAGATGCTGTCTTGTAGAAAGCACGGCAGAAGGAGTGATTCCTGGTACTTTTGTCCCATATGCTCGTCCCAGCCAGGCCTCTGTATCTCCCCCTGTTTTTGAAACCTACCGCACATCTCACAATTATTAAATTGGCATGAATTACACCAAATTGTGTGGTAGGGTGAACCACTCAGAGGCTGCCATTGCGCTCTTGCACATGCACATTTTCATCTGCCCTGCTGAGGACAGAGCAAAGTACTGTAATGTGCAGGCGCGATGAAAGGTCAAAGAATGCCAGCGCATGCGCACTACAATACTTTGATCTACCCTCAGCCAGGCGGATCAGGGTGTGCAGGAGGACAATTGAGGCCTCTGTGTGGATGACGCAGGATGCGTCATGCACACATGGCTGGGAAGGAGGACGGCGACTGCACAAGATGGAGAAGGCGCCGACGCGTGAGCAGCGATACCCATCAGACTGGACCGCCCCACAGGTGAATGTAATAAAGGTATTTTTTACGATCTACAGAGCCGCCTGGCCTCTTATATACAGCTTTTCAGAATGCTGCATATAAGGGCTTACTGGTAATTGCCGCACTCATAAGGGAAAAATCTGGTGACAGATTCCCTTTTAAGTGGTTGGCAAGTAAATATCTGTTTATTAGCTGGAATACTGAATGTCACACAGTGTTCAGCTCTAAGCTCACCAGGTGTCATGGCGCTTTGTGACCCTGTTCACACTGCAGAGTCTGACACACCACCTGGTTCTTTTGAGTTGCTCACGGAGAGCCAGGTGTCAACCTGTTGTGTGCTTACTAATGATCGATCTAGCAGGAGTTAATTTCTGCTGGCCTGTCAATTGCTGCTAGGGTCATGGGCTGCTGGAGACCTATCACGGCCGCCTCTGCCCTTTAAAAGATGGTGGAATCCTCTCCTCCATGCCGATAATAGCTTTTGCGATTTTTGCCTGTGTGCATGGTTATCCAGCTTCTGGTGAACTGCTGCATGCTATTCTGGTGTGTTGTGGAAATATTCTTGTTAATTATTTCCATCCTTTCTTTATTTTCTCCTGAGCATGTTTTGTCTATACCTCTGTAAGTGATTGCTTTGAGTTTAGGTTTCCCCCAGTCTGTCTGTCTGGGATTTACCACTCCAGTCCTGGACCTCTCCTGGTTTGGGGGTGAGTATTAGACGTAGGGCTGATCAGGAGTCAGGGCTATGTTAGCGGTCCAGACCACTTCACCTTCAGAAGTATCTCTGGGATAAGTGACAGTTAGGGCCCCTTAGCTTGAGAGCCTGTTTAGGTGCCCCTATTTCCAATTACTACGTTACCCTTGTGACACTGAATTAGGCCACATGCACAGATTAAATATTTGATGAGGTTTTTTACCTCAGTATTTCTAAACCAAAACTAGAGTAAAAAATGCAGAAGTGGTGCATGTGTTTCTATTATACTTTTCCTCTGTTCCTCTCCTGGTTTTGTCTTACAAATAATGAGGTAAAAAACTTACCAAATACTCAATGTGTGCACATTGCCTTACATGTCTTAGGAAATTACAAGACTCAGCTGAACAAAAAGTAACTCAAACATTTACATTCTCAATTGGATTATCAGGTTGATCTACACTTTAGATCAGGGATGGGCAAATAATTTTCCTGAGGGGCCATGACCGTGACTGGTGTGAAGGGCCTAACCAATAGGCTGAAATTAAATTCTGCTCAATATTATTATTATTATTATTATTATTATTATTATTATAATATGTTTTATTTCTATAGTGCCAACATATTCCGCAGCGCTTTACAATTCAGAGGGGACATGTACAGACAATATGAGACAATACAAAATAACAATATTAAGATACCAGGAGGAGTCAGGGCCCTGCTCGTAAGCTTACAGTCTATGAGGAAATAGGGGAGGCACAAAAGGTGAATAGGGGGGAGAAAAGCTTGTGATATATGATCCAGCCATCAATTTAATAGGGTATTCAAAACCAGCTGCATGAACCAGTCATCGGCCAGAATTTATACAGGTACAGGGGACAAGAATTGGAAGTAAATTTTAAGAAGGGCAGAAAGGGACTAGATTAGATCAGGGCAGTGAGGTGATAGGCTAATCTAAAGAAATGTATTTTTAGGGCCCGCTTAAAGGTGTGGATGTTGGGAATTATCCGGATTGCTCTTGGTAGTGTGTTCCAGAGCATAGGCGCAGCTTGTGAGAAGTCTTGAAGACTGGAGTGGGAGGTTCGAATTGTTGAGGATGTCAGTCTTAGGTCATTAGCAGAGCGGAGGGCACGGGTGGGGTGATAGATAGAGATGAGGGATTAATATAAAATAATCATTATATCATTAAATATTGACCAAAATTAAGTATTGTATCCTGACATCCCCCTATATACTGTATATGAGCCCCCTATATACAGTATGTGCCCTCAAATAGCTCCCTAAATACTGCATAAGCCCCCACTTAGGCCCTATATACAGTATGATCCCCCACATAGCCCCCTATATACGAAATGATGACCCCCCACATAACCCCTATATACACCATGAGCCCTCACATAGCTCCCTACATACAGGGTAAGTCCTCACACAGCCCCCTATATACCGTATAAGGCCATACACAGCCCCAATATACAGTATGAATCTCCATGCAGCCCCTACATACAGAATGAGCCCCCACATAGCCCGTATATACTGCATGAGCCCTCACATTGTCCCTCTAATTTGAGCCCCCACATATCCCCTTTGTATACAGTGTGAGCCCCCACATAGCTTCCTGTATACAGTGTGAGACCCCACATACCTTCCCATATACAGTGAGAACACCAACATAGCATTCTATATACCATTTAAGCCCCCACATAGCCCTCTAAACACAATATGAGCCCTCACATAGCCTCCTAAATACAGTTTGAGCCCACACATAACCCCTATATACATTGAGCCCCTGCACAGCCTCCTACATAAAACATCCCATATACATGAAAAACAACCACAAACCCACCTCCTGTTCCTCATGCATTCACCCACAGCCTAAGATGAACTGACACACGAGACAACACATATGAAGTCATCGTGTCTGCTGTGCTTCACGCTGCTTGATGGAAGTCTGAGCCAATGGCAGAGGCCTACACCAATGTGTTCACCACTGTCTGCATCCTCAGGATGCAAATAGCAGTGACCTCAATAAGCGGGCTGCGGATGAACGGCAGAGGTCCCTGGTGCGGCCAACGGTCCACTGTTTTCAGCCCTTCATCTGTCTCGGTCCAAGGGTCGATTGTAGCCCATGGGCCCCACTTTGCACAGCCCTGCTTGACAAATACTTGTGTACCCAACACTTATTCTTTCCTTACACATGTAGGCTTAGCCAAGTGTGCATTGTGCTCTGAAAAAGGAGAAGGGAGCAAAGGTGTATATACTGTACAATGGCTAATGTAAATTAGTGTTCCTAGGAACGCTTGTTTCCCTATTCCGCAGTATAAACTGACTTCTTTGTTGTTTTTAAAATGATTTTTATTCAGGCTTCAAAATAATTATTCTTGACAGCACATTACTCTGTGTAAACAGGATGTGTGCTGCTGAGAATAACCACCTATGCACACAGAACAATCTATTTCTGATCATTCTGTGCAAATAGGAAATGCGATTAGCTGGTCAACAGACTAATAAAGCAAATTAGTAGCTGATCAGTGGTCGTGTAACTGCAAGTTGGATGGTGTAAACCTAATCTAAACCACAACCAGACACTTATGTCAGCACATTTGCTGTCACATAAGAATCGGGACACATTCCATGGTTGGCTACTCCTGTTTTTTGTTTTGGCCAACACTCCTCTATTGGTTAATGGCTATATACATGCATGAACAAAAACACAACTTAAGAAAGCATGCCTCCTAGATGAAATAGAATACTTTTTGTTTATAATAGCTCACATTTATTAGTAATTTTGTACCAATGACATTGGAAGGAGCAGATAGAAAAACTTTGCCTAGTTAAAATAAATACATTTGGTGCATTTGGAATCCTTTTTGTGAATTTCTTATTATGCCTGTTCTGTGCATCTGCACACAAATTTTTGACACTTTCATTTAAGTAAACGGTAGTGATGAGTGAGCAATACCACGCTCGGGTGCTCGTAACAAGCAGTTTGATGCTCGGACGGGCTCCATTCGTTTACAGAGTAAAATGGAAGACAATGGGGAACTCAAGCATTTTTCCAGAAGATATTTTCTGGAAAAATGCTTGAGTTCCCCATTGACTTCAATTATACACGGATGCTCGAGTTCCTCTCGTCCAATCATCATACTGCTCGTTACAAGTACCGAGCACCCGAGCATGGTACTGTTCACTCATTACTTACGGTTGTATTTAGTCTAAAGGCCTAAGACATCAAGATGTTTTTGCCAGTTTTCTGGCATAAAACTTCATGACGTGTTCCTAAATTTGTATGTAGCTCTAAGTGGGCAGAGCTAAGGCATGACTGGGTGCGATGACGTCTGCCCAGCAAATTCATCAAAATTTACACCACAAATGTACTCCAGGACTGGAGTAACATTTCTCTCTGAAGTGCCAAGCAGTTGGAAGATTCACCTAAGTGATTAATACTCCTCTTGTTTAATTTAGTATAACTTACTTCATCGGTGATTTCAATATTGTCGTATAAACCGCTAGACTTAATGAATTGAGTAAAAATATTTTCCCATCTGACCACTCCGACTTTTTTCATTTGCTTTTTTCTTTGCAGTGAGAAGGCCCATCTGACAGATTAGGGTACATTTATTTCCAACTTTTGGTAAATTAAATGATACATTTAGTCCAATGTCTGGACTATCTATTATACAATGATGTACTAAATTCCTCAGCATGAAGACATAGTAACCTAGATAAAAAAAAAGATATTAACCTTTCTAAATCATGCAAATCTGAACAAAGTTAAAAATTAAGGGACTAACCTATAAGTAGAGAATGTTCCCTATAAGCGAAACAGAGGTCAGAGTTAACCAGGTCAAACATGAAGATAAAAGAAGGTTATCGCTTATACTATGTAAACACGTGAGTTATGTCCAGTAATCTCTAACTCACTGCCACTGTATATAATGTACTGTATGTACCTACGTATAATATCAGGCCGTTTCATGTCATACTAACAGTTTTAGGCAATGTTCAGTATATTTCCCCTCCCCCTACTAGCCCATTATGGGTATTCATATTATGTTCTTGTAAATCCCACCATAACACGCAGGGCTTAAATAAACAGCCCTGTGGCTGCTCGCTACATGTAAGACATAATGCCAGTGAATCCTGTGAAATGGATTTTGATAATTCTGTTGACCATATGGCATCCTTTCACTAAAGAGTCAGCGTGGTGAGAGTCAGTCATCCTAATCATTAGAAAGTGAGATTTTCACCTCTCAGGAAACCGCTGCCAAATCCTTCAGAGACTTAACAAAGGCTATTAACTCTGGGTTATCAACTAGTGAATAACACCTAGAACATTTTAATAAGTCTGACATGTCAATATTGGAGATGTATGTCCATCCATTTTATTGCTCAAATTTAGGAATTTGATCTCCACCTGTTATTTTTTTTTTTTCTGTCTTGCTGTTTAACCGTGAGCTAGCCGAACCTCTGCCCCTATGTCACAGTTTTGTGGGGTTTTTTTTGTTTTTTTTTAATTGGACTCCACTACATTTTTCACAATTTTGCAAGTCATTTCTTGTGCAACATGCGTCTAATAAAACCCTAATTCCAAAGGAAGTTGTAATGCTGTGAAAATGTAAAGATAATATGAGAGCAATGATGTAGAAATGTGTTTATAGACATGTTTTATTCACAGTAGAACATAAAATACATCAGGTTAAAGTTTTTTTTTTCTTTTTTCAAATAAAATGGAAATCTCAAAAAAAGTTAGGACAGGACCTACTTTGACAATTTTTTTTATCTCACGATGTGCCAAATATTTTCTACTGTCGAAAAGTCTGGACTGCAGGCAGCTGGTTAATCACCTGAAGGCCGGGGCCACACGGGGACTAATGCGATCCTCACATAACACTCGGCTCACGCTGGCAGCACAGCAGGAGCAAAGTGTCACTGCAACTGACGTCCGACCGTGCGATCGGATCTCAGCTGCGGGGGACAGGCCGGCTCTGAGGAGGGGCAGGCCAGTGCTGAGGAGAGGAGGGAGGGATTCATCTACCTCTCTCCTCCGTAGTCGGCTATTGCCATTCTCACCTTGCACTTGTGCACTCGCGTTATACCGGTGTACCACGAGTGAAGTATGATCTTTCTCTCACCCCATAGATTTGAATGGGTGCGAGAGAAACAAGGATCGCATTGCACCCGCAGCATGCTGCGATTGTTTTCTCGGTCCGATTATGGCTGAGAAAATAATCGCTCATGTGCGATGACACACAGGCTAATACTGGTCCGAGTGGAATGCGATTTTTTTTTTTTTTTTTTTTTAATCGCACTCCACTCGCACCGATTTTCATGCCATGATGTGGAAAAACGTTAGAAAAGAAACGCAATAAATACGGAGCGTTTTTTTCTGCTGCATTTTTCCTGCCAAAACATGCAGTTTTGTGTGCAGAAAATCTGCACACAAATCTGCTACGTGGGCACATACCCTTAAAGTTAATATTTAAAAGATTACAATGTTAGTGAGCCCCATGAATCACCTTACTAGATATGGGAAATTCCCATGTATACTGCTATATTATAGCAGTTGGAGACATTCAAGAGGCTTATTAATAACTAGAAGGTGGCCCGATTCTACGCATCGGGTATTCTAGAATTTACGTATTGTGTAGTTCATGTATGATTTTTGTTTATATATATATATATATATATATATATATATATATATATATATATATATATATATATATATATATATATATATATATATATATATATATATATATATATATATATATATATATATATATATTATAGATGTTGTTGTGTGTAGTTACCAAGTGTTTGTGTAGGGGCTGTACATGTTCTGGGTGTTGTCTGGGTGTGATGGGGGGTGAGAGCGGTGTTGTTTGTGTGTTGCGTTGTTTGTGGAGCGCTGTGTGTCTGTAGCGTTGTGTGTGTGTGGTGTGTTTTGGGGGGAGGTATGTTTTGTGCAATGTGCGTGTTGTGCGGTATGTGCGTATATTTGTGTGTGCAGCGTTGTCTGTGGGTGTCTGTGTAGGGCAGTTGTTTGTGTGTGGTTCCCAGTGTGTGTGTGTGGTGTGGTGTGGTGTGGTGTGTTGTGCAGTGCGCGCGTATGTGTGTGTGTTGGGGGGAGGTGTGCATTTCCCATCGTGCTCCATCCCCCATGCAGCGCACTCCCCATCGTGCTCCATCCCGTATGCTGCGCACCCCCCATCGTGCTCCATCTCCCATCCTGCGCACTCCCAAACGTGCTCCATCCGCCATGCTGCGCACTCCCAAACGTGCTCCATCCGCCATGCAGCGCACTCCCCATCGTGCTCCATCCCCCATGCTGCGCACTCCCAAACGTGCTCCATCCGCCATGCTGCGCACTCCCCATCGTGCTCCATCTCCCATGCTGCGCACTCCCAAACGTGCTCCATCCGCCATGCTGCGCACTGCCAAACGTGCTCCATCCCCCATGCTGCGCACTCCCAAACTTGCTCCATCCGCCATGCTGCGCACTCCCAAACCTGCTCCATCCCCTATGCTGCGCACCCCCCATCGTGCTCCATCTCCCATCCTGCGCACTCCCAAACGTGCTCCATCCGCCATGCTGCGCACTCCCCATCGTGCTCCATCCGCCATGCTGCGCACTCCCAAATGTGCTCCATCCGCCATGCTGCGCACTCCCCATCGTGCTCCATCCCCCATGCTGCGCACTCCCAAACGTGCTCCATCCGCCATGCTGCGCACTCCCCATCGTGCTCCATCTCCCATGCTGCGCACTCCCAAACGTGCTCCATCCGCCATACTCCGCACTCCCCATCGTGCTGCATCCCCCATGCTGCGCACTCCCAAACGTGCTCCATCCGCCATGCTGCGCATTTCCAAACGTGCTCCATCCGCCATGCTGCGCACTCCCAAACGTGCTCCATCCGCCATGCTGCGCACTCCCAAACGTGCTCCATCCGCCATGCTGCGCACTCTCAAACGTGCTCCATCCGCCATGCTGCGCACTCCCAAACGTGCTCCATCCGCCATGCTGCGCACTCCCAAAGGTGCTCCATCCGCCATGCTGCGCCAGCATCAGCCTCTCCGTCTCCAGCATCAGCCTCCCCATCCCAGCCTTCCCCAGGTTCAGCCTCTCTCCTCTCAGCCTCCTCCAGCACGCCGTGCTCCTCTGCCGACACTCACAGATCCGATCGCATCCACTCACACACACCCGATCGCATCCACTCACACACACCCGATCGCATACACTCACACACACCCGATCGCATACACTCACACACACAGACACACACACTGACGATATTGCACATACGCGCTGATACTCACAACATCCGGGGATATCACATGCTTCTGGCCATGTGATCCCCCGGCAGGTCCTGGAAGCTCACAACAGCACAGTATCGCGCCGAGAAGCAAGCGATATCCCACGATGTTGTGAGTATTTGGATGCGATGTGATGTGTGAGGTGTGTGTGTGAGTGTGATCTGATTTGTGTGTGTATGTGTGTGTGTGTGGCTGTTATGTGTGTGTATGTTCCGCAGCTGCAGGACCTTGATGTGTGGATGCGATGTGATGTGTGTGTGAGGTGTGTGTGAGAGTGAGTGTAAGCCGGTGTACACTGGTAACTATGATACACATCGGGTAACTAAGGGACCTTAGTTACCCGATGTGTATAATGGTTACCAGCTTTCACGGCCTCCGTCAAGATCCCAGCATCGCAAGGTTATGTCTGGCGCTGCCGGGATCCTGACGGAGCCGGTGTAGAAGCAAGCGATATCCCAGCATGTTGTGATGTGTGAGGTGTGTGTGAGAGTGAGTGTGATGTGATGTGTGTACTCACCTGGGAATCGGAGCTACGTGTCAGTTGGGCCAGAGCGAGCGTGCATTGCGTGAGGGGGGCGGGGCCTGCAGAGAGCCGGGGCGAGAGGCCAATCCGTGTGGGGGGGCGGGGCCATGGCGAGCCCAGCGGCCAATCAGCTTTGTGTCACCGTAAGGACACAATTTCGGAGCATGACAGACAGACAGATAGACAGACAGACAGACAGAATAAGGCAATTATATATATAGATGTATTTTCCATTGAGAAAGATTGGATAAAAAGCGGGCTTGGAATAGTGGCGCCAATGGGATGATGAATCAGACTTATAGACACTTACTTAAGAAAACACAATGACGTTCCTACTAATACGTGTTTGAAAGGTTCTATGAGACTGCAGCCTACTATACTTTATATTACAACCAGTAAAGATGTCATTTATTGTGTGACAGTACAATTTGGTACATTTTATTCAGAGTTAACATTTTATTTAATTTAGCGGCTGTGTAATTTAATCTAAGCACTGTGCAAATTAATAAACATCACTAGGCCTATGAAATAATGCGCCTGCCTGTCCAGAGCTTTTATGGTTGCCCTTGGCTGCTGGGCACAGAGAAGCATATGCCTTGTACCAGTTTCAGTAAGTGATTAACAGTAACCCACTGTCATATTGTCTTTTCTGTAGTCCAGGATGAAATTGTGCTCTGTGAAGTGCTCGCAGACTCCCTTGTGTTCCCCCACTCAATGACTTTAGCTTTACATTCCAGCTGCACTATGACAGCTTGTATTTATCCGTCTCCACCAGGACACAACCTTTATCTCCTATGTTCTGGGGAGGAAAATCTGTTGTTTACACTGTACTTTGTGGAAAGGCAGTAATCTGCTGTCTCATGCAAAGTCATGTCCATCGATGTGCTTATTGCAGCAATGCAACTTGGTGTCTAAATGTTAAATTATCTTACACATTTACCTCGCCACTTACCAGTGATGCTTTCCTTTGCCCGCTACTGGCGCTCCTATCGTTTAAGTGGCCCTGACAAAATCCTGGACAGCACATGTGCTATGCACACATCTACTCAGCCAAGGGCATACATAGACATCAATGGGCCCCACAGCAGAAGTTCTAATTGGGCCCTCTCACCCCCCTAAAAAAATATATACTTGGCGAGGTCACACAAAGGCATATCCCACAACTATGCAGACCTTGCAAAGTAATTTTTCTTTTGTTGCAGCACCCAGATTCCCTTTTCATTGCCTCCATAAAGTATGATGCCAACAAAAGTACCCCCCAAACAGTACGATAACCCTACAGTGAATTCCTCCACAGTACCCTTCCCACACACAGTATGTTGCCCCAACTGTGACCCCCACACAGCCCTCCATACAGTATAATGGTTACCAACACCAACTTTTACACAGTATGATGCTCCCTACTAACCCTTCAAACAGTATAATGGCCCCAACATTCCCAACCCATATATTATAATGCCCCAACATTGCGCTCCATATAGTATACTGCACCACACATTGCCCTCCATATGGTATTATGCTCCCACATTGCCCTCCATATGGTATTATGCTCCCACATTGCCCTCCATTTAGTATAATGCGGCCCCACATTGCCTTCCATATAGTATAATGGGCCCCCCTCTCCCCATAGCCTTCCAAACAGTATAATGCACCCACAATGTACTAACTGAAGAAAAATACAAACTACTCACCTCTCCTTGTTCTCCAGCCGCTCAGGTCTAAGCATCGGCATGTAGTCGAAAGTGCTAGACATCTCAGTGTAGCAAGCACAATATAGTAGCGTCATCCCACTCGCTGCGCTGAGCTGTTAGAGCTCAGACACATAGGGAGAAAAATGGAGGACAGAGCAATGCCGATACAGTTGAAAATGCAATGCTGGGCACCTCTGTGGTGGCATTGAACCCTCCTGACTCTCAGGCCCCAGAGGGAAGAGGAGGCAGACAAGCACATGAACGGCCATAGGAGTGCGGTTTTGATGGGGTAAGTGAGTCTGTGTCCCAGCCAGGGAGAGGCAGGGTAGTGGAGGAACGCCGGCCCTACAACTACTACTTGATAAAGAGATGGATCTTCTGTACAATGACCCAGCTATCATTTGAATGCTCTTCTGAATTACATTAGTTCTTTTTGGGATTTTTATTTACCATATTTATTATATGACAAAGAAATTCAGCTCACCCACTCCAAGTCTCCAGGCCCTCTCTCTGCAGCACGGACAATCGGCCGGGCAGCTGCAAGCATGTGAGATGAAATCCGGCGCAGGAAAGTAGGCACTCTTCAATATAAATTTCCATATGGTTTATACCATGTGCACTCGTATGAAGGTAGGTACAAACAGCCCCTGAGCAGGGGAAAAATGACAAGCGACGCGTTTCGACCGTATTACACGGTCTTAGTCATCAAGACTATATTGAAGAGTGCCTTCTTTCCTGCGCTGGATTTCATCTCACATATTTATTATATGGTAAAACTGACCTGGCAGTATGATTGTCTAGGTAAGGCTGCTTTCACACTACGTTTTTTTTAACATGCGTCATGAACGTTTTTTTTAACGCAAAAACGGATCCAGTGCAAATGCGTTTTCATTTTCAAAACCTGATTTAACCATTAGGCTATTTGACACTAACAAACTCACTTACATAATATTTAAATTAATTTGTATAAAAAGGAGCAAGTAAAATTAAAAGACTGTTTTAAGGAGATCCATAAAAGGCTTACAGTTGCAGAGGATCTGTCGCTAAAAATTTAAAATATATATCACAGACCTAATGTTGAAGTGTGTTTATTTTGAAAATGTATGTCAGAAGAGTTTTCTACTTTATTGAAGGTCTACACCCAACTTCCCCCCAACTAATCTGATTGAAAGCTCGTCAGTGTCCTTCCTCCCTACTGCTGAAACACTGCGCAAAACCTGTCAGGCGGGGTAGATTGAGACTGAATACGCTAGACTCATACCTTACCTCTCTCTCTCTCTCTCTCTAGCTGAGCTCATAAAATGCTCTAACAAGGACTCAGTGTAACACAGATTTTTCAATGTACGTACATCAGCCTCATCAGGTCTAAGATATCTATCTAATAATGTGTGCAGTTTGTATTGTGAAATTTTGTGATGATTGCCCAGGTGCGGTGGCAATTGGGTAATATCAAGGGTTAATGACAGCTGTGATTTCTCAAAAAATCACAGCTGCCACAAAGCCCTGGATCAGTACTGGGTAGGTGTCTGAGACCCCCCCCCTTCCCCCCTCAAATTACTAATCATGTAAGTAAAAAAAAATAAACACAGAGAAAGATCCTTTATTAAAAAAAAAACCCCTCTTTTTCTCCACTTTATTAACCCTCAAAACACTCCTGTAGGGCCGAGGTAATCCACACCAAGATGTCCCATGACAATCCTGGCTCTGCTATATCCTGAGGTCGCAGTGCGCGATCACATTATAAAGCGTGACCAATCACTGCGGGCTGTGGAACACTAAACCACAGCTATAAGAACAGTGACGTCAGTGAGTTCACCTGAGGTCACAGCTGTCTGTATCCACAGTAGCCCAGCTCTGTGACCTCAAGTGAACTCATTGAACGCAATGCCAGATTTCCAGCTTAGGCTATGTATGCATGTTGAGTATTTGGTTGCAGCAATATCTGCACCAAATCTGAATCTCCTGGCAGAAAAATACACCAAAAATGCAATGTGTTTTTCTGCCAGCAGATGCAGATTTGGTGCGGTAATTTCTCAATGTGCGCACATAGTCTAATCCAGCATTGAGTTCAATGATTTCACTTCAGATTAGTTCACCTGAGATCACAAGTGTCTATTCCCCGGTACCCCAGCTGTGACTGCAGGTGAACTCACCTGAAGTGAACTTATTGAACTTTATGCCGGATTACCAAATTAAGCTGTGTGTGCACGTTGAGTATTTGGTTGCAGAAATTTTTATGCATTTTATGCAAGGAGATACAGATTTGGTGCACAAATTTCTGCAACCAAACACGCAACCTGTGCACATAGCCTAATCTGGTAATTCGGCATTGAGTTAAATTAGTCCACCTGAGGTGAGTTCATGGAGTTCAGCTCAGGTGAGTTCACCTAAATTCACAGTTGGTGTACCATGGAACAAACAGCTGCGACTTCAGATGAACTTACTGACGTCACCGCTCTCACAGCTGCGGCTTCATCAGTTTTTCGTACGCCACAGCGATATGTCACGTTTTCTAATGTGACTGCGATCTCAAGATGTAGCAGAGCCGGGATTGTCGTGGGACGCCGTGGTGTGGATTTAGTCAGACCTGCAGGGGTGTTTGGGGGGTTAGTAAATTGGAGAAAGAGTGTGTTTGTTTAAAAAAAAAAAGAGGGTTTGTCTCTGTGTTTTGTGTTTATTTTACTTAAACAATTAATAATGAAGGCAGAACATGTACACCCAGCTTCTGAAGTGTACTGATGCAGGCGGAACGAACTACACGAATGTGCTAGGTTTCCAGGAGCTCGCGGTGATGCTGCTCTTGGAAATCATGTTATCACGCCCACCGAGGTAAATACTTATTTTTTAAAGTTTTTTTTTTTTAATTTTTTTTATTTTAGAGAATATTATACAGAGATAGTTAGGAAAGGAAATTAGACATGTAAATGCTGCTGGCTTTGAGGGCATAAGGACCTGACAGCTTTCCTTTACATGCCCTACTTTCACAATATAATATCACTGTATCAAGAACTTTTCAGGTTTTCCATAAATTTCCCCCGAAAGCCAAATATCCCTTAGTCCTTGTGAGTAGTGTAAGTATATATACATACATACTGTATACACATACATGTACTAAAGGTATTGTTCGTGAGAAAAAAGTAAAGAAAGCTAATTTCCCTCGGATTCTGAATATTTTTAACATTGGTAAAGAGACCTGGTAATCAATTTTCATTGTCAGAGACATTTCTAAAAGCCAATATTGAAAAAACCCCTTTAGTTTACTTCCTTAGTTAGATGGCACACTGCCAACCTTGCGTTCGCTGTTGGAACAGGTTCTGCCACATCCGGGATTTGGCATGCATTAGGCCGATCAATGCACGGTCCAGTGATTTAAATCCTTGTATTTTTCTTCTAACATTCTTGGAGGGTATATATCGGTCACAGAAGCAGAATGGAGGGTCAGTAATGTATAAATAAACAGAAAAGAACTAAAAAAGTAAAAATCAATGAATATCTGGGTTTCAACTATACTGTATATAGCCTTCATTGCACAGAGACATTCCTATGCCATGGTACTTATATTAGAACAAAGAAGTATAAACTGGGAAGCAACTATGCCCATGTAAATCTTTGTATCTGTGTTTACTGCCAGAAAAAGAATGTTAAAATCCATGAATCAGTGACCTTTGATGATAATTACCATCATTCATGAATACTGGGCATGAAGTTTTCTGTTGAATTCACTGGTTCCTGTTAAAAGGATGGGCTTTGTTCTCATTAATATTGGTTTAGTTTCTATGTTGTATGGTTTGTATATAGGGAGAACTTATGCTCCTTTTGTAAGAAGATGGACATACTGCTCACGTTCCACCTTGAAGACACCAGTGTTGTTGTAATGTGAACTGTGCCATGTGTTAATCATGCTGACATGTATTTTGCTTGACCGTAGGGAAAGACAGCGTTAATGTTTGGGACCAGCCCAGAGTGGGAGGAGCTAGAGTGAGGAAATAGTGACAGTTTGCTGCCAGGAGGTTAGATTGGACCCTGCATGAAATAGTGACAGACCTAAGGTCTGTCTAGTGAGCAGAGCCTCATGACATGGGTGTCCCTAGAGTTAGCAAAGATGGAGACAGTATACCAGGATCCTGAGAAAGCAATAGAAAGTTGAGCAAGATACATAGCCAACGGCTGAAGACAGGTCCTATGACAGGACACCTAGCCGAATGTTTAGAACTCATAAAATTAATGTGCCAGGACGATAGAGAAGTGTGAGATGAAGAGTGCCCCAGGCTGGAGTTTCTTACACATCAGCAAGCTAGAAGCTAAGTTCGTCCATATTGGCAAATCCGTTTCTTGAAGAGGAATACAGGACGCAGCACCGCCGGTTGAAGAAATGACATTCACTAACTGTGGACTGTTGTATAAGCTGGGTTGTGATTGAAATCAGTCTGTTGGAGACAGGACAAAGTGAAGTTGGAGAAGCAAAGAGGCTTGTGTATAGAAGAACTATATCAAAAGTTGTCCACCATCTACAGTACATAGTTGTCAATAGTTTTTATTCACTATATTTTCATTACTATATTGATACATGTCTCTTTCTAGGTTCTATTAATTCTCTAGACAAATAGCTAATATTACCCATATGTTTGGTGTTACAGTACATAGTTGTTGTCAAATGACTGGTTAGTAAAACATTGTTTATAAAGAACTAGTGGTTTTCCTCACTGGGCTGTACGTCCGGTCCTAGCCATCCAAAGCAATCGACATCATGCAACCTGCAATGGCATAACGCTCCCGTATCACAAGTCCACACACCCAGCCAGGACCTTCATCTTCATGTAATGTGCTGGAACGTAAGAGACGACTACTTTAGCCACGGCTACTGCCTCGTGACATGTTAGCCACACCTCCATGGATTACGGCAATTTCAATTACAAGTAGAGTCGTATTATTGAGTGACAAGTAGTTATAAACAGCTGGCCACCTTTTTAATATTTACACATATCACTAGCTGCAAAAACTCCGTATAAGGCAGAAGTAAGCTGACTAAAATATACATTTGGGAGAAAAACATTTACATAACTAACCACTTTATTAATTTAAGGCCTTAGGAGTCCAGTTTGCGGTCGTACGGCAATCTCGACATGCATTCTTAGGCGGGCTTTGCACATTACGACATCTCATGCCGATGCTGCGATGTCGAGTGCGATAGTCCCCGCCCCCGTCGTACGTGCGATATCTTGTGATAGCTGCCGTAGTGAACATTATCGCTATGGCAGCTTCACATGCACTCACCTGTCCTGCGACGTCGCTCTAGCCGGCGAACCTCCTCCTTCCTAAGGGGGCGGGTCGTGCGGCGTCACAGCGACGTCTCACGGCAGGCGGCCCAATAGCAACGGAGGGGCGGAGATGAGCAGGATGTAAACATCCCGCCCACCTCTTTCCTTCTCATAGCAGCCGGGATGCAGGTAAGGTGATGTTCCTCGCTCCTGCGCCTTTACACACAGCGATGTGTGCTACCGCAGGAACGAGGAACAACATCGTACCTGACGCTGCATCGGCATTATGGAAATGTGGGAGACTGCACTGATACGATAACGACGCTTTTGCGCTCGCTCATCGTATCAAAAAGGTTTTACACACTACGACATCGCAAGTGACGCCGGATGTGCGTCACTTTCGATTTGACCCTACCGACATCGCACCTGCGATGTCGTAGTGTGCAAAGCCGGCCTTATATCAGGAATCATCATTCATTGAGCAACTCACCACTGTCTAGTATGGTTGCAGTGAATGTATAACTATATTCCCATTCAAGAGCTTCAGAGAGCACTTAAGAGGGTTGTCATAGTGGTCAACCCCTTAAAGAGATATAATGTTGGCTATATTTAAATGCTAAATAAACATCACAGATCTGTTGTTTTACTTTGAAATTAGCACTGAATGCGTTCACTGGGGTAAATATTACATAGATGTGAACAGGGTGTAAGAAAACAGGTAAGTGAATTGTAAGCTGCTTGACAGAAAAGTGCTAGATATATTTATAAGAAGGTAACTGTTCTTAACCTCTTACCGTGCAGTATGAATAGAAGCTGTGCCTCTGACGCTTCAACACCACTTATAAAATAGAGCTACGCAAGAACAGTGCTGTCACCAGGTCGCTACTAAGCTCTGTGAATGCTGTTTCAGCAATCACAAGGAGCGCACAGCAGGCCAGTGCCGCTGTATTAACTCTTTCAACCGCAGTCAATAGTAACTGTAATATCTAGGTGGTGAGAGAGGGGGTTCCCTCAGTCACCCGATCGACACCCCACAGCATGACTGCAGAGTAACTATATGCCGAATCAGATCTAATAAATGGACTGTCAATTTTACACTGGCATGCAAAAATACTTTCCTGTAATGAGTATACCAAATATATAGGTTAATCCCTTCATGTCCAAGTTTTTCTGGTACGTGTTTCACTGATCACACCATAGTGTGGTCCGTGGGACATCAGTGATGCCAGAAAAAAATGGACATGTCTCCGTGCGGCAATCACGGACACACGTGTACGCTACACGGCGACCACGGTCAGTGAAAAATCACTCATGTGTGCGCAGACCCATTGATTCTGGTACGTATAAAAACAGTAACATATGTACAAGAATCACTGAGGTGTGAAAGAAGCCTTGGCTGGGTATCAAAGTTGGGGGGACCGGACTCCAGTTTTTTAAATTATTTATTTAAATAATTAAAAAAAAACCTGCATGCAGTTCCTCCTATTTTGATACACAGCCAAGATAAGTGCATGGCTGGGGGCTTCAACCTGTAGCAGTGGGCTTTATCTGAGCTGGGTATCATAATATGGGGGACCGTACGCCAATTGTTTTATTTTTATACCACGAAAAACGCGCATTGCGTCTGTGATTGGAAACAGACACACTGCCACTCAGACACGCTCCCACCCTGACTGCAACCAACCACAGATGCCTGTGGGTGGGGAAAGCAGTGCATATGCATGATCTTAAAGGGAACCTGTCAGGTGCAATATGCACTCAGAACCATGAGCAGTTCTGGATCCATATTGCTAATCCCTGCTTAAGCGTCCCTGTATACAATAGCATAGATAAAGAGATCTTTAGAAAAAGTATTTCTAAAGATCTTTTATCTTATGCTAATAAGTGCTGGGACTAGTCCCAAGGGCATCATATCCCCTGACTAGCCAACCTCTTAGCATGTTAGTACGCCCACATGGGTGTACTACCATGCTATTCAATTCAGCATCACCAGAGGTGGCGCATGTACTTGTGTTCTCTGTGACTACGTTTCTGAATGCCGGGCACTTCCGGTCATGCGCAGTATGAAGCTGGGTGTACACGTCCCGAGAGAGGTCTACTTGAGAGAGGTCTACTGCGCATGACTGGAAGTGCCGAGGCATTCAGAAGATCGGTCACAGCAAACGCTGGTAATGCTGCATTGAATAGCATGTTAGTACGCCTCTGTGGGCATAATAACATGCTAAGAGGGCGGCTAGTCAGGTGATATAACGCCCTTGGGGCTAGTCCGCACGCTCATTAGCATAAGATAAAAGATCTTTAGAAATACTTTTTCTAAAGATCTCTTTATCTGTGCTATTAGATATAGGAACAGTTAGGCACGGATTAGCAATATGCACCCAGAAATGCTCGTGGTTCTGGGTGCATATTGCACCTGACAGGTTCCCTTTAATGGGTGGCCGCAGAAGCCGTGTACAGCTGTGCCAGAGCCTCTCTAAGTACTGCGCGCTTGCTCTTATCCCCCTATCCCTTCTACCAACATTTTTAATTGCCGGATTTTGGTCCCCATAGACTTATATGGGGACCAGAATCCGGCCCAGAACTGGATTTTAAAAACCGGATCATCGGGATCCACTTGCCCTGGTTATCTTTTGAGTCCACTCAACACTAGTCAGGGGTCATCAGCTGACCCCATGCTACCATCGCAACACATTGGCGCCCCGTGATCATGTCACGGGGCCGCCGATGGTGGCAGGGGAAAAGTGCGATCCCCACTGTTGCCATTTTAATGTCTCAGGCCCGGAGTTCTCAGTGAATTCCGGCTAATAATCGGGTAATACAAAAAATAAAGGAAAAATAAAAAAAAAAATAATAAAGCAAGCTGCGCTTCATACTTAGGTTAGATAGGGCCCTGCGTGAAATACTGACAGACCTAAGGTCTGCCTAGTGAGCAGAGCCGCAGGACGTGGGTGTCCCTAGAGCAGTCATGGCGAACCTTTCGCAGGCTGCGTGCCCAAACTGTAGCCCTAAACCCATTTGGTTTTTTTCTGACGTGCCAACCAATCCTATTATGTAAATAATTGATTTTAACCTTACCTTTGCAGTCTTCTCTTCTCTTCAGCAGGGGGCATCACGCTCATGCATGCTTACAACACCTTGAAGCTGAGCCACTGCCACTGCCCTTTTCAGATACAGCGGTTGGATTGATCTTTCTGAAAACAATTGCAGCATATTAGACAGATTTTAGCCTCGAATGCAATCAATGTCACCCTGTAATCCACATCTACATTTCAAAGTCTCAACATCTTGAAATCCCATAAAGATGTGGGAGTTGGTCCCCTCCCCCTTCATTGTGTAGTTATGTCCCCCTTCCTGGGCCACTTCCTGGTAAACATGTCCCCCATCCTGATATATATATTTCCTACATTCTGGTATATTTGTCCCCATCATGGCCCCATCCTGGTAAACGTTCCCCCATCCAGGTAAATGTACCCCCATCCAGGTAAATTTCCCCCTTCCTGGTAAATGTTCCCCATCCCAACACGTTCCCCCATCCTGGTAAATATTCCCCATCCCGACATGTTCCCCCATCCTAGTAAATGTTCTCCTTCCTGGTAAATGTACCCCATCCTGGCATGCATGTTTCCCCATCCTGGCATGTATGTTTCCCCATCCTGGCATGTATGTTTCCCCATCCTGGCATGTATGTTTCCCCATCCTGGCATGTATGTTTCCCCATCCTGGCATGTATGTTTTCTTCATCCTGGCTTGCATGTTTACCCCATCCTGGCATGTATGTTTCCCCATGCTGGCATGTATGTTTCCCTATGCTGGCATGTATGTTTTCCCCATTCTGGCATGTATGTTTCCCCATGCTGGCATGTATGTTTTCTCCATTCTGGCATGTATGTTTCACCATCCTGGCATGTATGTTTCCCCATGCTGGCATGTGTGTTTCCTCGACCCTTGCATGCATGTTTCCTCCATCCTGGCATATATGTTTCCCCATGCTGGCATGTTTCCCCCATGCTGGCACTGCCCCCCACCGTGGCACAGCCGCACACAAAAAAAACAAAACAAAACACAACAACTCACCTTCCAGCACCTGCTGCGCACCGCTGTGTACCGCTGGGTCCTCAATTCCCGCGCGGCCAGAAGATGTCATTACGCCGACGCCGCTTACTGACGCTCCTCCGTCTCCTAGGCCACAGACCTGCAGCCTAGGAGGAGGAGTGTTAGAGCGAGGAGAAATATCCCTATGCTCCAACACAACTTTGAACTGCCGGCGCGACCACGCCAGCAGTTCAAAGCAGCAGGATGAGGCGATAGCGCGCGTGCCGGCAGAAAGGGCTCTGCGTGCCCCGGCTGGCATACGTGCCATAGGTTCGCCATCACTGCCCTAGAGTGAGCAAAAACAGAGATAGGATAGCAGGATCCTGAGAAGAAAGCAATAGAAAGTTGAGCAAGATACATAGCAAACGTCTGGGGACAGGTTCTATGACAGGACGCCTAGCAGTATGGCCCCAAGTTTAGAACTCATAAAGTTAATGTGCCAGGATGATAGAGAAGTGTGAGACGAAGAGTGCCCCGATCGGATAAAGAGCCTTGCTGAAAACGCTTCCTGAATAATGATGGGCGGACCCGGACTGCAAAAGTCTGGATCTGCGTGGTTTCAAAAGTATCCTGGTGCCGGACCCGGAATTATCAGGGAATTCCGGCTAATGATCGGGTAATATAAAAAATAAAGAAAAAAAATAACAAAGCAAGCGGCGCTTCATACTTGCCGAGCCGCTGGCATGGCTGTAACTGTTTCAGCGGTTGCCCATTCACTTCTGGGACCATCCATTAGGCTCAGGCATATGCACTGCTTTCCCCGCCCATCGGCGTCTGTAATTGGTTGCAGTCAGATACACCCTCACGCTGAGTGACAGCCTGTCTGACGCTTCCGACCGCAGATAGTTTTATAGTTTACAGTAAAAATAAGAGTACAATATATAAATGTGTGTGTGTGTATATATATATATATGTATATATGTATATGTATATATATATATATATATATATATATATATATATATATATATATATATATATATATATATATATATATATATATATAAACTGCTAAAAAAAAACAACAGAAATTTAAAAAATTGTTGGTTTTGTCTCCATTTTTCAAGATCCGTAATGTTCTCATTTTGTTGGGGATGAGGGCTTATTTTTTGTTTTTACGCCCTGAGCTGACTGTTTTACTGATACCATTTTGGGGTAGATACGATATTTTGATTGCCTCTTATGTCATTTTATTGAAATATTGCAGTTGGCCAAAAAACATAATTCTGGCGTTTTATTTTTTTTCTTATGCTCTATATTGATTGGAATAATTTATTTTATATTCTGATAGACCTACTTGTTCCCTTGGGGGACTTGAAGCTGCAAACGTCCGATCATTTCTACTATATAGATCAAGGCGAATCAGTACTGCTCTGTATTGCTGAAATAATGATCTCCTATGAACCCTGGCTTGCAGACGGTATTCCCAGGAAGATTGTCATGACCAACACAGGGATCTTCAGCTCACAACCCATCGACACTCCGTGATAATGTCAAAGGTGCGCCGATGGGGAGAAGGGAATGACGCACTTCCCACCAGTACATTAAATCCTGCTGTCAGAGATTGATAGTGAGATTTAACTGGTTAACAGCACTGGGCTGAGCTCGGATGCATCCACAGGTGTTGGAGGCACATGTTAGCTGATCCAATCACCATCCTGTGTTAGGAAAGATGCAGGCTCGGTGTGCGAGGCCGCATCAAAGCAACGGACACGACCTATGAAGTAAATATATACAATATGTCGTGAAGGGGTTAAATTCGGCATGAATTGGACAAAACTGCATGGGCACAGGAATACAATCCACAATTGCAAGTGAATACTCTATAATGCCCCCCCCCACCCCAAAAAGAAAAAAGTTAAAATTACTTAAGTTGGAGGTCCTCTTAAATTATGTCTTGAACAATAGCAAGGTCTCCGGTAACGTTACCACTCCACCAAGAAATTTAAGTTGTGGCTCTCTTAATGCAGTGAAGCAAAAATTACAGAAACTCCCCAAATAGGATAAGTAATGAAAGCAGGGGGAATGGTTTGTTTCCAAATCCTCTTGTACTGAAGTGGTTAACATTTGGGTGGAGTGCGTCCCCTGTGAAGTGGGTGTCCCACCATTATTCCACTTGCCTCTATGTAGACAAGCTATATACCCTCAAGCAACCTAAAATCTTACGGTCTGAAATAAAATTAAAAAAAAAAAAAATAACCAGCATATCCAAACAGACAAATGGGTACAAGTGCAAATGCAATGTACTACTAAAAAATATACAGCTGCATTTTGAAACACAAAGGTATGCAAACATTGAATATAAGAATTTTGGAACTGCATTAGTGCTATTGAAAATAAGTTTTAAAAATGAGATACTTAACGCATAAAATGCCCAGTTTATGAGAGCCCAATAGCCAGGGACAAGGCGTATCTTTGTTGGTAACCTAATATGCCTCTATCTATTCTTACAGCCTAACATTTTACGGTAGGCAGGAATCTACTAATATTGAAATTGAATATCACCTCAAGCTGCTGGCTCAGTTAGAAAGGAATGAACTACAATATGAAATAAACTGACCAGCACATCCAAACAGATAAATGTGAACAGGTACAAACCAAAAATGCAGTGTACTGCTAAAAATATACAGCTGCACTCTGAAACGCTAAAGTATGCAAACATTGAATATAGGATATTTCCTACTGCATTCGTGCTAATGACATGGTTTTAAACATGAGATACTTTGCGCATAAATTGGCCAGTTTATGAGAGCCCAACAGTAAGTTCCTCCCTGCCCATAAAATAGTAATGCACTACCAAAATTCCTATATTCAATGCTTGCATACCTTAGTGTTTCAGAGTGCAGCTGTATATTTTTTAGTAGTAAGAGCTTACAACAACTTTTTTTTAACTGTTTATGTGCTAATTAATTTGTGGGTACATGACCATGTCGCAGGAGAGCTGTAGAAGCCCCCCACATCAACCAACAATAAATCCAATTACTCTCTATGAACTCCTGCCAAAAGCAAATCGCTGTAAAACTCAGGGCTGTGGAGTCGGAGTTGTGGAGTCGGAGCTCATTTTGGTGGAGTCTGAGTCGGTATAAAATGCACCGACTCCGACTCCTAAAATATATAATAAATTGGGGACAGTAGTGCAATGCAGAATGTGCTGAATATTTTTTCATAGGAATTTGGGAAAGTTATGAAATGTCCTATAAATGGCTGTTCTATTCCTGATCTAAGGCTGCATTCACACAGCGTTTTTGCTGCGTTTTTTGAAGATACGTTTGTCAGCTACAAAAGCAGATCAGCTTTTTAAAAAACCGCATCACCTGAAAGGTTTTTGAGCTCATAAATAATGCTTTCAATAGCAAAAGCAGATTAGAGAAACGCCACACAAACTGACATGCTCATTCTTTGTGAGGATCTGTTTTTGAGCACAAACACGGATCCTCACAAAGCGATGTGTCTGAATGTCATATCTTGAAACCCATTGCCTTTGCTGAGATCCCAGAGTCACTGCATTTCACAGAATTTTTTTGCCATCAATGTTCGATATGTTTGTGACAAGAAAGAAATTGTTAGCAAGACACTGGCAGTAAAAAATACTAAAGCTCATCACACCGGCCAGTTTCTCCAGGCCTTAGTGGAAAAAGTTCTGCAAGATTACAAACTCAAAGAACAGGTTCTTGCTATTGCAGCGGACAATGCTTCAATCCTGATAAGTACAATTAAACTGATGAATGAGAGTAATGAACAACATCCAGAAGAAAATTTAGGATTCAGTATGTTTGAGTTGAAGCCACAGCGCTGTTCATGTAACTGAGGAACAAACAGATATTACAACAGAAGAACAGCAAAAGGATTCTTTAGGATTAGATCTTGTTGAAGCTGCTTCAAAACACTTTCATATTCATCACGTGCTGTGTTGTGCACACGCTACAGCTGGCAATAAGAGAGAGTCTGCAAGAGGGACCCCGATTTCACACATCCGGCTTTTTGCCGGTTTGACGGATGCGGCACACTCCAGTACAGTGGCAGCGCGACAAACGCCGGTCACATGCTATCATGTGACCCGGAAGTTGCGGCGCTGCCACTGTACTGTATCGTACTGTACTGGAGTGCGCTGCATCCGTCAAACCGGCGAAAAGCCGGATGTGTGAAACTGGGCGGACATGCTGGAAATGTGATTGGAAAAGTGAGGAAATTGGTTATTGCCGCCAGAACCCCTAAAATTGATTACATCTTGAAGAGACTTGCTGGGAAAGGGGCAATTGTTGATCAAGCCACTCGGTGAGGCAGCACTTATTTAATGACTGAGCGATTTGCGTGAACTAAAATAATTTCTTATAGATATTGTGAACCCTCAAGTAACCTTAAATGAAGGTCAATGGACACAGGTGGCTGAATTGAAGGAATTGCTTAATCACCCATTTACCGTGACTAGAAAATTACAAGCTGAGGATTTAACTCCTGGCATTTTCATAAGGTAGTGGAAGAACTTGCTATTTTGCCTGTCCCAAAGAGGAGGTTTAATTGCAGATGACATTTCTGCTTCAATGAAATAGAGAGAGATACAGCTATTGGAAAATAAAATTCTTCTGGCAGCTGTTTATGTGGACCCAAGTCATCATATACTGCTTGATGATCAACAGCTTACTAAAGGAAAAGAAGCTTTGAGTGAGGTAGCAGTTAGGATCAGCGGCTACAGGACTGCCAGGCGGAAGAGGATTTGGGGCCTGACAGTGCTACTGCTGCCATATCTTCATCCTCATCAGATGAGGAGTTTAACTTTGACAAGTATTTGGATGCCATGGAGCAGGCAAAGCGTTGCCGCAAGGAAAAGGATTTCACTCAGTCTCCTATAGCAAGCAGATTGACCAGATTTCAGTAAAATTTTTCACTTGCTCTCAAAGAAATAGAAAACTTCAACCATTCATCAAAACTGACTGTGCATGAGGCAATTCCTTTATACCCGTAAATTGTTAGAGATGTTGCCCATGTGGTTACGGCTTTGCCTCCAACCCAAGTTAGTGTAGAGAGGTTGTTCTCTAGCCTTAAAATTATTAGGTCAGATTGGAGGTCATCTATGAAGGAGGATCTGATGGAAGCAATTCTATTTCTTAGAACAAATTCATAGACTGCACAAATGTTATTTAGTATGCTTTTCTTGAAAACTGTTTTTTTGCCACTTACATAGTGTATTACATAGTGTTATATATAACACTATGTAATGCACTATGTAAGTGGCACAAAAACATTTTCAACAAAAACATACTAAATAATAACATTTAGTATATTTCTTATATTTAAGTGAAAAATGTATTGTAGTACAATGTGAACATCAGACATTTAATCATTTTTATGATACAATAATCAAGATATTTAGATACAATAAATATATTTTATGTTTGAATACAACTTTAGAACACAAAAAACTGTAATAAATTGTAAATATGTAATACAATATGTCAATATGTTATATACCGTATTTTACGGACTATAAGACGCACTTTCCCCCCCCCCCCAACTGTTGGGGGAAAGTGGGGGGTGCGTCTTATAGTCTGAATGTAGGGCTGCGGGGAATGAGGGTGCTGTGGTGGAACGGGTAACCGGCGGCACGAGCAGGCTGTAGCAGCCTGCCGTGACCACGTGGACCCGCTCATTTTATATGCACGCCCATCATCTCTCAGCGCTGAAGCCAGCGCTGACAGGTGGGCGGGGTGATGAGCGGGGAATGCGCGCTTATTAAACAGCCTGCCCGCATGATCACCCCTAGCAACTACAGCCTGGAGTGATCATCTGCGTTTGTATTCACTGCCCCCGTGCTGATGATGAAGTGCAATGAATCAGTATACTCACCGGCCACGATCCCCGCAGCACCGCAATGTCCTCCTGTCTGTACTGGCC